>NW_025336481.1:23166009-23375078 GCF_004798865.1 Varanus komodoensis
ACTTTTTTCTGTCTAAACAAAAGTAGGATTGCATCTTTATTCGGTCAGACCCAGAATTTTTGAAACCATGTTATCTATACTTTGGTATTACTCTTTCAGAGATTTTGATGGAGTGCCAAATAAAATGAATTTTTGATTCACTGACTGATTGTCTTAGCTAAATACTATAATAAAATACTTGTGAGGAGGAAGGGTGGACATGACCTCCTTATCCAATCAAAAATGGCAGAAGTTAGACTTTGTGGGGACGAGGAAGAGCTTACTTCTCCACTGATAGACCGTGCCTTTGTATAGATGGCTTGTGGCAAGTTTGGCTTAAGGGATGGAAAGACTGTTGCCCTTCTAGAAGGAGCCAAAATAATTTCCATTCACTGCAACCACACGTAGTGCTGAGGAACTATGGGAAGAACTAACAAGTATCACTCTGCAGTCCCTGTAGCCAGGAGTGGGTTGAAGGAGCCCATCACACCCTACATTTTCTCTGCTTCCTAAATTTTCACTGCCCCCTAAATTTTTTTTTTCAAAGAAATATTTTTCAAAGTTATTTAAGACCTGCAAACCAGATGAACTGCCCTCCTCACACACACATTCTTTTTTAGCACCTCTCCACACCCTTTATGCTAGGTACTAATTGTGCTTCTGCAGCAAGACTCTCCTCATTTTTCTGATGTGTACAAGGCTGTAAACCACTTTAGGGCCTAAAACAGAATATGTGGAAAATGAGGAGTGAACAGCTCTCATCAGCCTGGGCAACTTTAGTCAGTGGTGAAAGATGATGAGAGGCCTGAAAGATGATGAGCGTTTCAGGCCAGGTCTGGAGGACCACAGGTTTCCCAAAACTGCATTCATGCAGCTGCAGTTGGCTGACAGACAGTCACTGGTGTGCTCTCAGAATCTGATCAGTAGAGAAAGCAATGATTCTTTATGGTGAAGCTGCTGTCAAGCTGGGAAAATTCTTAGGTCCTCTCTCTTCCTTAGATGGGTGACTGTTGCAGGTGGAAATAACCACACACCATGAACAGTAATGGAGGCACACAGTCACAACAGGTTATTCAATCTATAGATCATTTGAAGGATCAAAATAGTTATAGGAGTTCCATGTCATTTTAAATGGTGTGATAATTATTGCTTTTGGAAGACAAGGAGTTATAGGATTTAAGCTTCATTTTTTTCATTTCAGCAGAATATTAAACTTAGTGCAATAAACATTGTGATGACAGTCTCTTCTAAGTCATTCTGTGCAGCAGAAAAGTCAACTTCCTTCATGAAGGAAGTGTTATTCATTGCCATTAGCTGAGTGTGTTCCTGACATGGTGTGATGATAAACTGTGCACCATGATTCATGTTTGAAAATTGTCTGGCTCCCACACTTAGATTAGTAGTACTGTCTAAATGTCTTTATTAGGATATCTTAATGGCTGGTTGGTTGATTTGATTTTGTTTGTTTGTTTAAAACATTTTTACCCCATCTTATATCCAAAATGGATCTCTGTACAGCTTACAAACAGACAAAAACCATATTATATGTCTACATTTTATATTGTCTTTCCAACAAGTTGCCTAACTTGGCAATACAAAGCAATAATGTTTACAGTTTTCAAACCACCCATGAAGGGTTGAAATCCACTTTGACATGTGGAAGGGACCTGTTCTTGGAATGGCCATTTTACATCTTGTGCTAGATAATTGTTCAAGGTGAGTGAAATTGATGTTATTCAATTCTATAAGAGTTTATGAAAGGTTTCTGTGCTGGTTATGGTCCAAAGTCATGACAGGGCTGAGCTGCATCAAGCGTTTGGTTTCCATTCCTTCAAGGTGCAGAAGGAGTTCAGAAGTTTTCACCTCTGTTTTTAGTTGAACAGGGTTCTTCATCGTGGCCTCTGTGCATCACACATATGGGTACTGCACCTGCGCAGTGCCTGTGGCCAGAAGATTGATAGCTAACGGTTTGGCAGGAAAACTCTGCTCCCCTCCCCCCTAGCAGTATATATTAAGCGGAGTGTCCGCCATTTTCCAGTCTTTGCGACCGCCGTTCATTCTGCCTCGTGCCGCTTTTGCTCTCGCTCTGACCGTTCTCGTTTTCCTCAACTTTTGCAATTGTTCTTCTTTCCAAGTTTTAACAACCCCCATTCTTCGATAGTTCCTGTTGTTTCTCTTGTTGTTCTCTCGTTTATTCACTTTCTTTCTTTTCTAAAAACCAAAAATATATTATTACCCTCTGCACTATCTTCTCTTTTTCTTTTCTAACAATGGCTCAACGAGCGGCTTTCCGCAAGTGCACGGAATGTGGGTCTAAAATGTCCCCGGCAGACCCGCATGACCTATGCCTCCCCTGCTTGGAAGAAGGGCATAGGACAGACAAATGTGTTCATTATCTGGCATTCTCGAAGCAGGCCAGGAAGAACCGTGAGAACCACCTTCGTAGGCTTTTGTGGGACTGTGCACTTCTCCAATCAGACCCACTAGTTTCTTGCCCTGCTTTGACCACAGCTGTGGCTACTGGTCCAGCCTCATCTGCTCCACCAGCCTCTTCTTCCATGGCTCTGCCCTCACACCCTTTGGATGAAGGTGCGTCCACCATGGGCGATCGGCCTGCTTCCTCGCTGTGAAAAGCAGAAGCACAGCGGTTCTGACAAGCCGTCTGACCAAAAGAAGGCCAAAAAAGATAAGGCTGGGAAGCCGCCTTGAAAACCTAAGAACCCTGAGCATTCCAAGCACCGAGACTCAGTTTCGTTGGCGCCCTCCGTCCCAACGGCTGTTGCAATACCGACACCACCGGGTCCAACACTTCAGGCGGCCATGAGGGTTACCCCTCTGGGGTCCCCTCGGCACGTGGGCGAGCCAATAACGGAGCCTCTCCAAGCTCCACTTAGGGAATCGATCTCCGATGGGGAGATTCAAGATTCCCCGCCCAGGGCTAGGTCTCCCACACCTATGCCCCCAGCCAGACTGGACATGGAGACGGAGATGTCTCCTTCTAGGAGTCGGAGAAGCCACTCGTCTGAGAGAAGATCCGATGAATGGTACCATCCTCAATCTTCGTTCTGTCATGGATGGAAGTAGTTCTACGAATGGATCCATCCTTTCTTCCCAAAGTGGCTACCTCCTTCCACATGGGTCAAGAGATTGTCTTAACTGCCTTTTTTTCATCTCTGTTTAATCCGATTGAGAGATCCTTACAAACACTCGACATCTGCCTAGCCTTCTGTAGATCAAGGACTGAATCTATTTGACATTTCAACAAGCTCTTTGTTAAATACTCTGAGCAAAATCAAGGTTTTCTGGTTACTCCTCAGAGACTCTCCAAGTGGATAGTCCACACCATTACTCTCTCCTATCAGTTGGCTAAGATAGACTTACCTACAATCCCAGGGGGTCATTCTACTAGAGCTGTAGCTGCTTCTTCAGCCTTTGGGTCGGGAGTTCCGATTGACGATGTCTGTAGGGCTGCCACCTGGGCCAATCCACGTACATTCGCAAAACATTATCGGCTGGATGTCCATGCTAGACAGGACTGTTCCTTTGGAAGAGCCGTTCTTTCAGCTATTCTTCGTTGATGACACCTCCCTCCTCCAGTCAGGGTAAGCTTGCTAATCTACCCATATGTGTGATGCACAGAGGCCACGACGAAGAAAAGCAGGTCGCTTACCTGTAACTGATGTTCTTCAAATGGCCATCTGTGCAGTCACACAACCCACCCACTGGCCCCGCTCGGTGTCACTGGGTGGTGTTATTTCGGTACCGTGTTATTCTTGTCCTCGGTACCTACACAAAATTTTTCTCTCTTGTCGTCGATACCAACAAATTTTTCCTTACTTAGTTACAATTTGTTCTTTAGAGAGCGAACTTCCAGTCTGTCAAAGACTAGAAAATGGTGGACAGTCCACTCCATATATACTGCTAGGGGGGAGGGGAGCGGAGTTTTCCTGCCAAACCCTTAGCTATCAATCTTCCTGCCATAGGCACTGCGCAGGCGCAGTACCCATATGTGTGACTGCGCAGATGGCCACTCCAAGAACATCAGTTACAGGTAACCAACCTGCTTTTTCCTGAGTCATCCAGACTGAGAACTTAACACTAACTATGGGTTAAACAATTCAGCTTTATAATCCAGGGGCAGTTTCCAGTGCTGCCTATATGCCAGAGGGACCCACTTCTAGCATAATAGGGAGGTAATGGTTATTATAACAACTGGAAACAACCAAAATGTTCATTTCAATTCGTGGGACAGGCTAGCAAATAATGGCAAAGAGTGTTCCACTGCCCTCTCCATATCCAAAAACCAATAATTACCACTTCTTTTCAGGGTTGCTTAAGGAAGTGCTAACTTCTCGGCCACTAGTGGATCCCTTTGGCCCAACAGAATTAATGGAAAGACCGCAACAGTATTGGATACTTGAACTTGGCTTGTTTTAAACTACATATAGTTAGTATTAACAACAGCTCATTGTTCTACTCTGGGCAAGCCAGGAGGTGGCATTCAAAAGTTTCTGAATTCTACCTCCTGATCTCATGGGGGAGTGGGGGAGTCTGGGACTTGCTCTCTCTGAATTTCCTCTCCAGGGTGCAAGGGAGTGAGGGATGTGTAAACTGAGGGCTTAAAGTAGTACATTTCCATGACCATCTGTATAAGTGTAGCCAGTTCCCTGAGTGCCTGTGCAGTCATTTCTTAAATAATGTGAGAAGTTATTTACCTCCCTTCACAATTCTTTTGATGTGTCCCCCTGAGGAGTTTTGGTGGTGGTGGTGATGGTTGCCACCTTGCATATTTTTCCCGCCTTTTTCCTCTTGTGAAGAACCCAAGGTGGCTGACATAGCTCCATTTTATGCTCACAACCACAAGTTAGGTTGAGAGTAAGTGACAGGCTCAAAGTCACCCTTCATGGCTGAGTGGGGCCTAGAAACAGTCCAGCACTCAACATACACCACATTGGAATGAAGCAAAAGAAGCATATAAAAGAAAATGAATAGTGTAACATGTGTTGAAAAGTACTTTCTGGGGTATTTCTTCCTTGTGCTTATAGGAAGAATTCTGTAGAGTTGTAATCCTTTCTATTTTTCTACAGTTTTGCTTCAAATGTTTTCTCCATTTAGAAATTGTTAAATAACCAAGAAACAATGAGTGCAAGCTACCATCCTATATAAATTGCTTGAAATTTGCGTGGGCCAAGAGTGTTAGTTTCACCATATTAAGTTTAGAACAGAGGAGATTGCGCTGTAAGTTCCCCATTTGTACACAAAAATGTGAAGTGTCTATATAAAGACCATCAGTGTAAATACTGATTTAAAGGCGTATAAATCTCTAATGCAAAGGATCTGGCTAATCTGGTTGACTATGTGCAAATAACTATAAAATCATAAATTTAACAGAAACCACCAATGTCGGGTGTTAGCGCCATTACCCATGCAGCCAAAATTGCCCATTTCTTGCACAAGATGGGAAGTAATAGCCCCCTCGAGGATATCCCAACAAGTATTTGGGAAAAAAGCAAGGAGAAATCTCTGCCCCCAAAATAGCACTTTGTGGTCTGAGTATGCTCAGTAGGCACAAAATGCTCCCTGGCAGTTGAGCAAGGAAGAACAGAAAACAGAATGGAAGCAATAATGGAACAGAGTATCCTAGAAGAAGGTGTGGCTGGCTGGCATGCCCAACAGCAGCACTCTTCAGGAAAACATTTTGTTGCAGGTCCTGTTTGTGAAACTTACCAACATAATTGTTATTGCCCAAAGTCTGTAGAAATTCAAAGATTATAGAAGACTTATGTTGCAGCTCTTCAAACTATGTATCCCCTTGGCTGCAAGTGTTCCAGTTCTGTCATGTTACAAAAATACAATGTGATAAGACAGTTTTCAAGGAGGAGGAGGAGGAGGCGAAAGTGTGAGTGGGAAGAACTCCCACAGTACATAGCCTTACGTAATACAAACATCTTAAGAGGTTCACTTGGTTGTGACATGGGCATGTATGGTAGCTTCTTCCTTGTAATTTGTTGGACAGGATGGATTAGTTACATTTTGTGAATATGTTTATTTGTAAAGCTGGAGAGTCTTTAGGGTTAGCTTATCAGGAAATTAAACTGTAGAACAGACAGCATCCTGCTCAAACAAACCACATTAAGTATGCTTCACTGAACAGCACTGCAACTTATTAGTAAGCAGCTTGTAGCTGTTGCTGATATGATGTCTTCCTGGCTCTAGTTAAAGCTGGTGAGATGGCTGATTCAGGTTGATACCCACACAAGAGAACAAGTCACTTTCATTTGACCTATAATGGATTATTTGGGCAATCAAACTGACATCTGCAGGCTTTGGAAGCACAGCCTGCCCGCACAACCTCTTACGGGTGATGTTATGAGATCTTGATGAGCATGGCGTGTTGACATGGCATTTCATTTATTTGCTATCTACATGATAGCATATAGTGGTAAGAAAGATACAAATAGCTCAGACTCTCATAATTGCATTCCTGTCGCCTTGACTTATTTTGTGCTTCTCAGCTACTGTAATAAGGAAGATTTGGGAACCTGAAGCAATTATCTGAAGCTTCTTGTATCTTTGTGGTTATTTAATAATTCACTTTCTTCTGTCCTGTGAAATGCACTAGTACCATTAAGGCTTATGTCTTCCAGGTGGTGGGGGCTGGGAGGAGTTGGTCCTCTTCTTTGCTTCTGGACTCCTCCGTCTTTTACTTTCTGCTTGTTTTTAAAATTTCTTTTACTTCCCTCATGTCTTCCTTTGTTGCCACCGCCGCCGCCTAGTCAGTTATTCCCTGACTTTTAGCATCATAAGAAAAAATGCTAAGTTATGTTATATAGGCATCACTTTTTAGATTCAGGTCAGAGCAACTATATTATAGATAACATTGTGGAGCTTGGTAAATATTTGAGAGTACTATCCTCTAGCCTGCTCTTCCAGCTTATCCAGTAACTGATCAAGCTCGACTTCAGAGATTTGATAATGTATGGATTGCCAATAATCCATTCTGACAACTGCTGGAATTGGTGGAAAGTCTCCAAAAAATCATTGCATGAAGTGACCTTATCCCTGACAAACATTCTTAGATTTTGGAAGCTATAGGAACTGCAGTTAATGAGAACAGTCTGAGATCTAAACCATTCCTAAACCATAGTTTAAATAACGCACAGTTTGGAGATCACAATGTACTGTGCTTAGTTTAAAAATGTAAACAAAAGTTTTTTATCTCCTATTCCTAGTGTGCAAATAAGTACACGGTAGCATATATGTATCTGGGGCTCAGACAGGCCTATTTAGTTGATGGGAAACCATATTTTCCCCTTACTCCTTATTCAGGCCTAGGTGTGGTTGGAAAAAATGTTGCCCAGACTCTGAAGCTGAATGTAGTCTCACCAGTAGCCTTCTTTATAACCAAACAACTACATTGTGTCATTCCTGATTCTGAGTGTCATGGAAACAAAAATAGTAGCTTTTTTTTTTTCAATACCCCCAGAACATTGATTTCAGAAGGAGGTGCAGATATACTACAGAGGGTTGGATTTTTCTTGTTACATTTGTTGGTAAAGTCATGACTGGGGTGAAGAAAGCTTAATGGGTGGATCAAAAGTAGCTGCATGTGAGTTTGTAAGACTGCCTCACAATTTTTAAAGTCCTAGTATGTAGTTGGTCATCATGGTCATCATGCACTGGTCATCATGACTAACTATGAAGCCTTTGATTAGCTAGAATTAACTTTACAGTTAATTCTAGAAACTGTTTTCTGAAAATAAAAATCTCCCACACAGCACATGATTCAAGAACTAGCAAGTTTCATTTAAGGAAGATTTAGCATTTGCTTGCTTGGGACCTCTCTGCTTTCCTCTGAGAAAGACATGTCTCTTTTTATTGCATTTAGTCAATGCCTAATTAGTCTGTATTTATCTTTTCCTTCATTTTTTAGATTCCTTGCAATTTAACTTTCACTGTATACATTAAAGTGTAAGCCCATTTGGACAGATGTCTTTGTTTATGCATTTTATTCAGTTTTTAAGTACATCGCACATGGGACTGAATCAAGCAACCTTCGACCAGCCCAGTTGTACTTACCTAAATTTCAGCCCAGTATTTAAATACTAGCAGTAAGCATTGTAAACTTCCAACACATATACCCCTGGTTGCTCCATACATTCATGTAGACTTTGTACAAATTGGGCACCTCCGTTAATCAGTGCAAATCCATCTGGATTTGGAGCATCATCCAGCATCAGACTGAACCTTCATCTTTTTCAAGGGTCAGCAAAGTAATAGTTGAATTGTTAGGGAAGGCAAATGTGATACTTCAGTAGGGGTAGGAGGTGGAAGGATCAAGCCAAAACTTCAGAGCCTAAAATACTACATTGTTGAAGAATATTGCCTGAGTCAATTAAACAGAGAACATGTTAACAACAGTTTAATTTAGAAACTGAATTACTAGTGTTCTTAGGCTCTCCAACATGCAACATGTACTTGATGAGGGAAAAATACTTAATGATACTTGAAAATATATTTCTAAACGACCAAATGGCAAGAATTAACAGTAAAAGCTTTGAAGCCCAGTTTTCTGACCTTCTAGTGTTACTTCTTGAAAAGGTACACTGGGAGTTGGGGGTGGTATGTGTAATAGAAAGCTATTAAAGCAGCATGTTCTTGTTTGGTTTTGTGCATTAGTGTGCATATAGCTTTGTTTAATTTTAAGGGCTTGAAATGTAGCAGTGCAACTGCAACGCTCAGGGTTCACTACTTTCAAGTTGTTCACCATCATTTTGAGATATTACCCAATAGCAAGCTTCCTTAGGTTTGGTGTAACATGTAATTATAAGTTACTCCCTCTTTGTAATCTGTACTTTTAAGTTCTGCCATTTTCTTTTCATTAACCTTGCATCTGAAGTTAGAAGTTACCTGTGCTTTTTAACAGTGGTGGTTTTCTTTTTCAGGACCTGAACAAACGTTTGTCCCTACCTGCAGACATCAGAATACCTGATGGATACCTTGAAAAACTGCAGATAAACAGTCCACCATTTGACCAGCCAATGAGCCGACGATCTCGTAGAGCATCATTGGTATGTTTCTGCTGTTTTTCCTGCCTTTGAAATAACCTGATCGTTCATATGTGTAGGTAATACTTGGATTCCCTTCCAGATTCTGGAGAGGAATTCCTAGTAGCAGCAAAAACAGCAGGGTCTTATAGCATCTGAAGCTGCATAATGCATTCGATGGCATCTTGCATTAATTTGTGCTCTTGTGTGGTGCTGTGACACTTCAGTGTACTATTATCTCTTATATCATTTGACTTTTTGAACTCATTTCTTAGAAAAATATTTCCCCTTCTCTCTGTGCATCAGATAATATATACCTGAACACTTAACAGCTGGGAGAGGCAGCCCTTTTCTGTCAAGAACCTAATTCTGTTGGGGTTTACTGAAGATAGGGCCAAGGCCAGCAGTAGGCAAAATCAGCATCAAAAGTGGGCAGGTCATTGTTTTGTCTTGCTGCCACTCTCTTTTCTGATCTTTCTCTTTCAGACACCCCCCACCCTTTCACTCATATGTAGCAGTTTGCCTAGGAAGGGACAGATGCTGTAGACAGATCACTCTATCCTTGCAGGGGCGGGGAGATATTTGTCTGAGGATATCATGAACAGTAATAGGCTGTGGCCTTTGTGCTTTCCTTTAAAGCATCCCAAGAACAACTGGCTGGTCTGGATCAGGGAGGCAGCACCACAGGCCTAAACCAGCTTGCAGGGACACTCCAATCTGGTCCACACAGCCTCACAGGGTTCCTAAAGGGGTGGGATTTAAGCTCCAAGTTGCAACCCCAGAGGGATCCCCCTGGAGGTCATTGTCCCACAGCTGAGATTAGAAATAACACTGGGGATCACCCTGATGACCTATGCCAGCTGTGGAAACCCTAGTGCTATCTCTGGAAACAGCAATCAAGATACGTGACGTCAGGTTGATGGGGCTGTGCCGCTAACATCAACCAGCCTATAGTGGGCAGCTATTCTGCCCACTGCCATAAAATAGTTCTGCACCCATGGACTAAATGTGGAAGAAGTGGGCTTCTTCTGTAAGTACTATTTTACCGTAAACATCCTTTTTCTCCATCTTTTTGAATGCAGTTCTTTGCATTTTGAATAATGTCAAAGCTTTGTCACCCCAATCATTGCTACAACTGATCTCACTCCTTCCACAGTATTAAAAGCAAAGTTCTGCTGATAGCATAAATGTAATAAACACTGAAAGATCTGATAAAATGCAATGTATCTTGTTTCATTGATCTGGTTTGTGTGATCAAAATAGCCTACCATAGGTTGTTTAAGCCATGGTCGGTTGCAATGTGTACTGAACAGGATTTGCATATTCCATACCTAACTGTGGCTTGTTTCATTGCAAACGTGGGAACTGTGGGTCATGCAAGGATTACACAACAGCATAAGACCATGTTTTGTGCTGTTTGATTGTGCAAACCAGTTTAGTTTAATCTGAAAATTAAAACTGCTTCCTGTTTCATTGGTCATACCAGCAACAAGCGATGACTCCAAAACCTGGGACTTCTGGAAGGCCTCCCTGCTATGTAGGCTTCAGAGATGGCCCATATGCCAAATTTGATCAAAAGGAAGCTTAGCAAAGGGCTTTCCTTCTAGTTGTGTATACAGAGCTAGCAAATAGTTTGGACTGTTCCATGCTTTACACAGTGAACCCAACTACTACGCACAAAGACCCAGTTTTCATGATCACAGCTATACACTGTGGCTTGTTTAAGGCATGGTACATGGCAGTATATGCTGGGCAGTTATTAACTATTCAAGCTGTAGCTTATTGAGTCATCCAAACACATGAGGCAGGGGTTGGGCAGTGCTTAAACTAGCACAAGTCATGGGGTTGTGTGACAGTCATACGATTCCTAACCCCCCAGTTTGGATTACAGGATGAACAATGGCTTGAATAATCAAAAGGCTACACACATGCACTTGGATTGTGTACACTGGCCCACTCACTGTTTTCCTTTACAACAAATCCTTAAAGAATAAACATCATACAATACCTTTGCACATGCATCTTCTCCTGCAGCCAAACTGGTGTTATAGGTGCTTAAAGACAGTTGATTGACCTTCACCCATTATGTGTTTGCTGAAGGAAACACCAGTGTATGGCCTCAGTTGGCTTTGCCATGAAAAATGAAGAATGCCCTTTTTATTCTGGGCTGGCAAGTATAATGGCTTTACTTCTAAGAAAAAGAACTGAAGGCAACTGAAGCTAACAGTTGTTTGAAAAATGTGCCTTTATTTCTGTAGGCATTCTGAACAAGTTTGATGAATACTTGATGAATGTGATGAGCAAATAAATGTTAAAGATAACTTTTAAGAGTGGGATGCAGATCTTCTTTAAACAGCAACTTATTCTAAACATAAAAAGACAAGCTACCTCGCTGAGGATTATGAGCAGGTCTTCATGGACATTTTGTAGTGTTTAAGTTGAAATGAGTGCAATTAAATATATATTATTACATGCATTTGAGCTATAAATTAATTATTTATTATAATATTTATTATACCACTTTATTAAAATGTTGTGGTAACAGCTATCAAAGTTTCCAGGGTATTATTTATAATTGAAACACTTCTTATACTCAGGAGGAATAGATTCTGGAGATGTAGATTGTTTTTAGAATGGGTAACATTATTGCCTGTGGGATAGATAGATTAGGTTGCTGGTATGGTCTTCTATGGAAGGAAGCTAAAAGAGACTTAAACTGGAGTCAGGCTTCAAGCAAATTGGAAAACAGTTTCCAGCAAAAGCCAACCCTCACTGGGGCAACAGAAATAATTTATGATGAAAGGCAAGGAGGGAGTTTTATGGCTCACTTGGGCCTTTCTTTGAGTTGAGATGGTTATGATTTATATCCTGCCTTTTTTTCCCTTCAGAGAACTTGAGGCACTTACATAATTCCCTTCCTCTCAAGTTTATCCTCACAACCACCCTGTGAGGTATGTTGGATTGAGAGTCTGTGACTGGCCCAAAATCATCCAGTGGGCACCATGGCTGCATGGAGACTAGAACCCAGATCTCCCAAATCCCATTCCTGCCCCCTTAAACTCTACACTCCACTGACTTTCAGTATTCAATAAATACACAGTTTATTGAATGAGATATGAAGAGTGCGTTGTTCTTAAAGTGGGAGATGAGAGAGAATAATATAATGTGACATGCACAAGAATGAATACACACATGAGCAGAACTAAGCATTTCAAATACATCTTCTAAAAAGTGCCTATAGGTGTTTGAAACCCTCTTCCCTCTCAAACAGTTGTTTTTGTAGGAATGAGGTTTTTAAATCTTGGGTAGGAAAAATGGCACCCTCCTATGAATGTAAGTGTCTGAAATGAAACAACCCTTACAGGATTCCCATGTAGCACCACTTCCCCATCCATATTAAGAGACCTTCTTGCACCTTGTAAGCCGAGACTGGGCAGCTGTGTTTGGGCTTGCGGGCATGCATGTTGTCCTTCTACTCTGTCAATCTCTTC
The DNA here is from genome assembly GCF_004798865.1 of Varanus komodoensis. NCBI lineage: Eukaryota > Metazoa > Chordata > Lepidosauria > Squamata > Varanidae > Varanus > Varanus komodoensis. Next base: position 23,178,527 of record NW_025336481.1, read on the forward strand.
TTTGGAGAGCTACAGTACTTTGTTTTTAATGAAGTCAATGCCCAGATGTATGGCTTGAAGGACTGCCTGCAGAGCAGCCTTTAGAACATGTTGCAAATTGTGTTTAGAAGACAGCAAATCAAGATAATTTTTAAGTTGGGCCATTATTTTGCAGTGTTGATAGTTTGCCTCTGAAAACTTTTGCACTAAAACCATAGCTTAATGGAGGAAATATTTGCCCAGCTTAGTGTGTACTGACAGGTGCAATATTGTGTTCGCAGTAAAGTGTTACCATGACATAATGCTAGTTCATCTGTCATTTATTACAAAGAAAAGTCTATACCTAACATTTTAACTCCCCTGCGGTAATAGAAAGCACTTTTACTAATCTGATACTGTAGTCAGCTAGTTTCCAGTTAAGTGCTAGTTTGAAGGGAAAAAAAGACAATAGTTTGTATCCAGTGGTGTCATATTGCTTGCATAAATTCTCTACCACTGGCAGAAACCTTTTTCATCCTTGCACAAATGTTAAATCCAGTGTCCAGTTTCTGTTCCAAGATGTTACACAAGCCCGTGCATTACTCAGGATCCTCTGTCAGTTACATTGATGCAAATAGCTGGTACTAGGATCTAGAAAGGACTGTATTTAACAAGTAGGTTTATGTGTTTCCTTAAATTATACCTTACCTTTCTACCAGGTAATTGTGCTCCAGGCCATTTGTAGAAAGCCAAAAATAAATGCCAGAAATTAAGATAAAAACATAATTGAAAAATAATAAAACAGATGCATTAAAAAACACAATTAGAAACACAGTGTTTGCTACTTGACTGCTAGGTGTTAAGGCCTGCGAGATAAGGTAATTTTTGTGCTAGCTCCTCTTTACCAGTAATTTGCTACCTGCAAAACGGCTGGCCAGTTATTCTTGGCATGCTTTCCAGAGTCAGGGTAGCACTTTCTTTGGATAAGGACTGTGAGGGCTGCAAAGAAAGGAAATGGCAAAGGAGAGTGAGGATATCTTAAGGCTGCCGTCTCCAGGTGTTCTTCTTTGTGGTCTCTGTGCAATCACACATACAGGCATTGCTGCACAGTGCAAGACAGTGGATAAGAGAGAAACTTCAACAACTAAACATCACGAAGTGAGCAGGAGCCCCAGGAACAGAAGGGGACAAGGGAGAAGAGGAGGACAAGCCTGATCTGGATCCTTACCAGACCTTACCCCATGACTTGATGTCAGGCTAGAAGGGCTACCCAATTAGAGGGCTTGCATAGATCTAGGAGGCTAGCCCTTCTCCAGGTGGGTACACCCAGAGGGGTGGAGCCCAGGGCTACTGAAAAGGAGGGTTCTCAGAAGTAGTTTCTAGTTTGGGCTCAACAAATCACTTTATTCTTGCACAGAGACTCACCTTATGGCTATAGGTTTTTAGCTGTGCATTGGACTTATTTTATATTGTTAATTCGTTTTATATTTTTAATGTATTATATTTTAATGTTTTGTGAGCTGCCCTGAGGCTTCGGTGAATTGGGTGGCATAGAAATTTTCTAAATAAATAAATAGCTAGCACTTTTGGGAAGAGACTGTCTGTTGTTAGAAACAGATAAGGGGAAAACCAGCTCCTGAGAGGAAGCAGTATTGCTGGGCCCCAAACAAAGCAGCTTTGCAAACATGAGCTTGCACACTCTGCCTACGCAGTTATATGGCTTTCCTGCCCTTTCCTCTACACTGTATTCTCCTACAGTTTCAAAAATCTGCTCCTAAGGGTCAGGGACAATATAGGCAAATTTATATGTCTGTTCTTGTCCCTCTGTTTTCAGATAGGTTATGTCAATGACAGTGTTGCTGCTGCTGCTATCTTTCATTTATATACCACCCAAAAGCTGAAGTTCTCTAGGTGGTTCACAGGAGGTCAAAAAATACAAAGCACGGATACAATAAAGTGTAAAATACACATACAGTAAAATGCAGCATATAACATCAGTATGCAAAAGCTTAAATGAATAACTGACAGGTCCTATAATACACCTTTAAACACCTGAGAGTACAGGACAGTTTTAATCTGGTGCTGAAATTTGTGGGCCTCAGTGAATAATAATTTCATTGTAGATAATCTGCCCTTTGTGAAAATCTTGGTTGTTACAGTACTTCTATGTGAACTTACTTCTTGCTTTTATTACAGTCAGAGATTGGATTTGGAAAAATGGAAACCTATATCAAATTGGAAAAGCTTGGTGAGGTATGTGTGAAATTACCTTCACCCCTTAAGATGGGGGGGGGTGTTATTCCTTAATATTTATTCTGAAATCTTGTCTTTCTTACAACAACTCTGTTTGGGTGATGAGCTAGTGACATTTAGAGACAATGACTTACCTAAGCCCACTGAATCTGTCCAAATCCAAGGACAACATTCTATCAATTTTTTAATGCTGGGAGTTGTAGGGGGGTTTTTTCTGGATCAACATGCATAGGATTGCACCTTAACTGTGTTCAGGATAAAGGATAGGGCAGGTCTAAAACCAATAGTAAGGATATTTTGTTTGCCCAGAGTACTAGGTCTTTTGCAACATAGGAATTTGAGACACAGCTGAGACTTCAGTCAGGTCATCTGATGTATATCCAGCGTGCTCAAATATTATATGGCTTGTTTTCTTCTGGTTATACATTACATACATTGCCCTGGGAAAAGATTATCTTATGAAAAGAGATGTGTCACTTGTCTAGATTAGGGAACAAGCTTACCTAAGTTGTTTTAGTAGGAAAATTTACTTTTATAAAAGTTGTGCTGCAGTAATTAATTTAAAATGTGTGTTTCTTTTTATTTTCTCACATTTTATTAGGTATATAAAAGAGGAGACTTAATAGTGCTCCTATCACTTAACTGTCGCTAGGGAATGCTGGTCTCCTTTCTCTGATCTCTCTTCACCTCCTTTGTTTTTAGACTGACAGTTCTTTGTACTTTCTCTGACCATGAACTGTTCATTTGTCACAGACATTAACCACAGTTGTGACTAACCAGAGTTCTGACTTAAATGTAAATCACTGTTTGGAATTGTTTTAAAATCCTGTTTAACTAGGACCACATGTTTTCATGTTGGGCTTAATAAATGAATAAATGGTGCTAGTCCACTGAAAAGTTCTGAAAACATGAAAATTGGCTTGTTTGCAAGCCAGAATTCATTTTTAGGGGGCTATGTCTGCTCAATTCATTTTTCAGGAAATTGCAGTCTGCAGTGGGGATGGGATGGGATGGTTCAGTTCCAGTGGCAAAGATGGCCCCTAGTCTTCCCAAAGTTGCCCATCCATGAAGTTACCCATTCCATCCTTCAGTTTCCTGGAGCAGGCTGAGAAGTCTCTTGTCTGAAATTCTGTAGAATCACCATCAGTCAGTCTAGACCATTGTTGTTGTTAGTCGTGAAGTCGTGCCCAACCCATCGCGACCCCATGGACAACATTTCTCCAGGCTTTCCTGTCCTCCACCATCCCCCAGAGTCCACTTAAGCTTACACCAACTGCTTCAGTGACTCCATCTAGCCACCTCATCCTCTGCCGTCCCCTTCTTCTTTTGCCATCTATTGTTCCCAGCATTAGGCTCTTCTCCAGGGAGTCCTTCCTTCTCATTAGGTGGCCAAAGTATTTGAGTTTCATCTTCAGTATCTGGCCTTCTAAAGAGCAGGCAGGGTTGATCTCCTCTAGGACTGACCGGTTTGATCACCTTGCGGTCCTCCAGCACCACAATTCAAAGGCCTCAATCCTTCGGCACTCAGCCTTCCTTCCTTATTTATTTATTTATTTATTAAAACATTTCTAATGTTATGGTCCAGCTTTCACAGCTATACATTGCAACTGGGAAAACCAGAGCCTTGACTATACGCACTTTTGTTGGCAGGGTGATGTCTCTGCTTTTTAGTATGCTGTCTGGATTTGCCATAGCTTTCCTCCTCAGGAGCAAGTGTCTTTTAATCTCTTGGCTGCAGTCCCTGTCTGCAGTGATCTTGGAGCCCACAAAAATAAAATCTGTCACTACCTCCATTTCTTCCTTATCTATTTGCCAGGAAGTGAGAGGACTGGATGCCATGATCTTAGCTTTCTTAATGTTGAGTTTCAAGCCAACTTTTGCGCTCTCCTCCTTCACCTGCATCAAGAGGCTCTTTGGTTCCTCTTCACTTTCTGCCATGAGCGTGTTATCATCTGCATATCTGAGGTTCTTGATATTTCTCCCAGCAATCTTAATTCCAACTGGTGATTCATCTAGCCCCGCCTTTCTCATGATGTGCTCTGCATATAAGTTAAATAGGCAGGGCAACACTATACAGCCTTGCCGCACTCCTTTCTCAATTTTGAACCAATCAGTGGTTCCGTGTCCAGTTCTCACTGTTGCTTCTTGACCCGCATACAGGTTTTTCAAGAGACAAATAAGGTGGTTTGGTACTCCCATCTCTTTAAGAACTTGCCACAGTTTGTTATAATCCACACAATCAAAGGCTTTAGCATAGTCAATGAAGCAGAAGTAGATGTTTTTCTGGAGCTCCCTAGCTTTCTCCATGACCCAGCGTATGTTGGCAATTTGATCTCTAGTTCCTATGCCTCTTCGAAATCCTGCCTGTACTTCTGGTAGTTCTCGATCCACATACTGCTGGAGCCTAGCTCGTAGGATTTTGAGCATAACTTTGCTAGCATGTGAAATGAGTGCAGTAGTGCGGTAGTTTGAACATTCTTTGGCATCAGAATGTAAACTGACCTTTTCCAATCCTGTGGCCACTGTTGAGTTTTCCAAATTTGCTGGCATATCAAGTGTAGCACTTTTACTGCATCGTCTTTTAAGATTTTGAATAGCTCAGCTGAAATACTGTCACCTCCACTAGCTTTGTTGTTGCTCAGGCTTCCTAAGGCCCATTTGACTTCACATTCCAGGATGTCTGGCTCGAGGTCAGTGACCACCCCATCGTGGTTATCAGGGATGTTAAGCTCTTTCTTGTATAGTTCCTCTGTGTAATCTTGCCTCCTCTTCTTAATCTCTTCTGCCTCTTTTAGGTCCCTGCCATTTTGGTCCTTTATCATGCCCATCTTTGCGTGAAATGTTCCCTTCATATCTCCAATTTTCTTGAAGAGATCTCTGGTCCTCCCTATTCTATTGTTTTTTTCTATTTCTTTGCACTGTTCATTTAAGAAGGCATTATCTCTTCTAGCTATTCTCTGGAATTCTGCATGCAGTTGGGTGTATCTTTCTCTTTCTCCCTTGCCTTTCACCTCCCTTCTTTCCTCAGCTATTTGTAAAGCTTCCTCAGACAGCCATTTTGCTTTCTTGCATTTCTTTTTCTCTGGGATGGTTTTAGTTGCTACCTCTTGTACAATGTCGCGAACCTCCATCCATAGTTCTTCAGGCACTCTGGCTATCAGATCTAATTCCTTAAATCTATTTGTCACCTCTACTGTATATTCATCAGGAATATGATTTAGGTCATACCTGAGTGGCCTAGTGCTCTTCCCTACTTTCTTCAGTTTAAGCCTAAATTTTGCAACCAGAAGCTCATGATCTGAGCCACAGTCAGCTCCTGGTCTAGTTTTTACTGACTGTATAGAGCGTCTCCATCTTTGGCTGCAGAGCACATAGTCAATCTGATTTCTGTGTTGACCGTCTGGTGATGTCCATGTGTAGAGTCGTCTCTTGGGTTGTTGAAACAGAGTGTTTGCTATGACCATCGTATTCTGTTGACAGAATTCTACCGGCCTGTGCCCTGCTTCATTTTGTACTCCAAGGCCAAACTTGCCTGTTATTCCGGTTATCTTTTGGCTTCCTATTTTAGCATTCCAATCCCCCATGATGATAAAGACATCATTTTTTGGAGTTAATTCTAGAAGGTGTTGCAGGCCTTCATGGAATCAGTCAACTTCAGCCTCTTCAGCACCAGTGGTTGGGGCATAGACTTGGACTACTGTGATGTTGGATGGTTTTCCTTGGATTCGAACTGAGATCATTCTGTCATTTTGGAGATTGCATCCCAGTACTGCTTTTCCTGCTCTTTTATTGACTATGAAGGCTACTCCATTTCTTCTGAGGGATTCTTGCCTGCAGTAGTATACCTGATGATCATCTGAATTAAATTCACCCATTCCTGTCCATTTTAGTTCACTGATTCCTAAGATATTGATATTCAGTCTTGTCATCTCTTGTTTGACCACATCCAGCTTGCCTTGATTCATGGATCTTACATTCCAGGTTCCTATGGAGTATAGATCTCTGCAGCATCGGACTTTCCTTTCACCACCAGATATATCTGCAGCTGAGTGTCCTTTTGGCTTTGACTCAGTCGCTTCATTCTTTCTGGTGCTACTAGTACTAGTTCTCCGCTCTTCCCCAGTAGCATATTGGACACCTTCCGACCTGAGGGGCTCATCTTCCGGCATCATATCTTTTTGCCTTTTGGTACTGTCCATGGGGTTTTCATAACAAAGATACTGGCGTGGGTTGCCATTTCCTTCTCTGGTGGATCACGTTTTGTCAGAGCTCTCTGCCATGACCTGTCCATCTTGGGTGGCCCTGCTCATAGCTTCATTGAGCTACACAAGCCCCTTTGCCATAACAAGGCAGTGATCCAGAAAGAGAGTCTAGACCAGGGGTGGGCAATTAATTTTCCTATGGGGCCACATGAGAAACTTTGACAGTTGTTAAGGGCCGGACCAATACACTTACAGCTCTGCTCAATATATATCTCTATAAAAACAGTAAATGAAACATTACAATGATACAGTGCAAATGTGGAGCACAGAACAACACCATTTAATGAATATTCACAAAAACATTAACATTAACATTACATGGAAAGCAATAAATTCAATTCAATTTAGCAGATCCTTCAAAATAAAAGCAGTGCAGTTGTATTGCTTGCATCTATATTACAACGATATATATTTGCATTGACTTTTAATTTGCTAGTGACCTCATGTGGGCCAGTCAGGGTCAGCCATCGGGCTGGATGTGGCCCGCGGGCCGTACAATGCCCAGGTCTGGTCTAGACCATACTAAACTAAATAGATCTGTCTGATTCAGTACAATGCAACTTCCTGTGTTCTTATAAGTGAGGCAAAAGGATTGCTTAACCAATAAAGCACTTGGGCATGTTAAATATCTTCCACCTCCCCTGTGCTTTCACTGAAAAAGTTTTAAATGTAGTGAATGTAGTGTTGTATATTTCCACTTCATTTCTTAGTTTCAAGGCAAAGAAACAAGAGACAGCAGAATTCATATAATCAGATCCCTCCTTTTGAGTTAAGGATCTTAAGGCAATAATCATTTGTAAGTGTAACAGCTTGAGGTATCCTCATTGTGTTTTATTAAATCTGATACTGCTAATCCACCTTTTGGATTGGTATGTGAGGAAATGCAACTTTGGGCCCTGTAAAATATAGTCTCGGTTTGTTTCAGATTATTTTAGAGTATTCTAAATTTATGTAATTAAAAACACAAAATAACTGGTAAAAATCCGATTTCCCTTTCTTCTTGAATTAATGTGGAACTTGCTAGTTTTTGTTGAAAGCATGTTTTCTTTTTCACTTGCTATACAGGGCACCTATGCAACAGTATATAAGGGAAGAAGCAAGCTGACAGAAAACTTGGTAGCTTTAAAAGAAATCAGGTTAGAACATGAAGAGGGGGCCCCATGCACAGCCATTAGAGAAGGTGAGCAAATAATTTTCTTGAATTGCAAAGCTTGTGCCAGTTGAAATTCTTGTTGTGTGACTGACTGTGTATTCTTCATGAAAATACATCCAGCCCTGGGCCTTATTTCCACCCCAAGTGGAGTGGGCCAAATTAATCAGGGCCCTCCATGTTCAGTTTTTGCTTCTCCCATTGGTGAAAGGAGCAAGGTGCAGGAAACACAGAACCCTAAGGCTTGCTTTCAGTCTCTTGCACACTGAGGAAAGCCTAACCCAAAACAACTGGCCTGATTAAACTTTTATTGTTTTCTCAGTGGTAATAGGTATGTTGGTGTGCTCTCAGTTTCCTAGTGTGCCCAATGATATGTGTATCTCATATTAAGCAGAAGATGTGGGGCTTACTTAATTTTTGTGTTCAGGATGTGTTAGTAGGACAGACAGTCTCCCTAAATTCCCTGCAACATTGGTCATTCAGCACTCCAAGCCAGCAGGTACAGACAGTGAAGCGAAGGCTTTTTGCTCAAGTGCCAAACTGAACTCTGTATAACAATGAGAAGCAACTCCTCTTAAGATGAAACAGGCTGTAGCCTTGGTGTATCAGCAGATCGAAACCACAGCAAGTTTTCTTCTCTTGAAATGCATGGTTTCAAACCTACATTTTCCATGACATATGTTATCTTTTCTTTCCTCTTTCCCTGTAACACATCAATAGTTAACTATGGCAAGCTTCTGTTTTCACACTTCCCACAGATATATTTTGGGCCCAAACCTAGAGCGGTTTTCCCTAGTCTGGGGCCCTTCTGATTTATAGTCTTCAAATCCCATCAGCTCCAGACACCATAGCCAGTGGTTAGAAATTTTGGAAGGAATCAGGTTGAGGATGGCTGCTGTAGAGAATTCAGCATCTGCCTGAATACCACTGAAAATGTGAGGTGCTTTCATCGTAACTGGACTAGACTGCAGCTTCTTCCTTGTTCTGTAGCACATAAATAGAATTAATGTACATTCAAAAAAGAATTATGACCACCATCCTTTGTACATTTCCTGTGAGTAAGCACCATTGAACCCAGTAGGAGTTACAAATAAGTAAGCGTATCTAAATTATTTTTGTCCATTACCCTTTTAACACAACAGTATACATACTGTTTACTTTCCCCTTTACTTATCAGTCATAACACTTACTCTGTTCTTTCCTTTTTGCAGTGTCATTGTTAAAAGATCTAAAACATGCAAATATTGTTACATTACATGATATTGTTCATACAGACAAATCCTTAACCCTGGTCTTTGAGTATCTGGTAAGTTTTCATTTTATTTGCCTTAAGTTTCTTGGTTGGAATGTTTAAAAACTTAGTTTGTTTCTACTTTTATTGTCACAATTTCTTAAATGTTCTCTAGTGAGCCAAGAAAATGAAATCCTTCCAAGAAAACTGGCATTCTTCCCATCTATGCAGAAAGTTCAGTTATTGGGTAGTATAAAAATGAAGTGAAATGAATGAATGAATGTTCAGTTACTAGAGGCAGCCTGTCTTTCCCCCAGTGTTTACACAAGCTTAAACATTTTCTAAGAACAGTTAAAGTAGGTCTGATAACTGATAACAGAAATAATATTAGTATTAATTGATTGGTTATCTGCCTCTTTGCCAATGAAGGAAGAATTAAATATCTAGGAAGCTGACTTATACCAATTCAGACTACTGGGTTCTATAGCCCAGTATCGATGAAACTTACTGGCAGCATCTGTCCAGGGTGCCAGGCAGGAGTGGTTCCAGGGCTGCCTAGAGATGCCAGGGACCTTCTGCATGCAGAGCAGAGGGGAAGCTGTATCAGTGGGGCTTTTCATCCATTGCTCCATGGTGGTGCACCTGTTTTGGGGATGGTGTTCAGCACCATGGATAGCTCAGATAAAGCTCAAAAGAAAGCCTGCCGTGGCTGCAGAGCCCCGCTGACCAAGGAGTCACCTGCACCTGCTGCAAAGCGGGTGCTCTGCCATTGTGCCACAGTCCCTCATTAATTCACTGCAGTGGCCATAGCCAAGACATCATAAGCACAAGTAAGTGTTTTGTGAGACGCTAAAAATTTACAGAATAAATAAAAGTAATGGTGTAATAAGGATGAACCAGCTCTGTGAGTGGGAAAGCGTTCTTTAACACATTTTCCATTCTGTTACAAGGATACAACAGAAACAAAACTGCATCAAAAATGTATAAATGTATCATTAACTCTCAGATTCACTGTCTAAAATTTGCCCTCTCTGATCTAAAGCTGACCCCTAATAATTAATTAATGAGGGCTTTCTTTGATCAATCGGTCAGCCAAAACTTGCCACACTGATTTGATCATACACTTGATTCAAGCTGGCATGGTTGTAACTATCTCCCTGTGCCTTAGCAAGGAGATGATGGAAAGAGCACATTAAAAGAATAACCTACCCAATTTATTTATTTATTTATTTATTTATTTAAAACATTTCTATGCCTCCCCATCGCAATAAGCCTCGGGGCGGCTCACAACATCAAAAAAAAACAAAAAACAAAAAAATACATTAAAATCCCAATACAATAAAACCCAATAAAATACAAAAAATACAATACAATGAGCATACATAGCCCTTTTAGCCTATTTTATTCAGACCATTTTACAGCTTGTTAAGCCAACCTTGTCAACCTTTGGTTTGTTTCATCAGGACAAAGATTTAAAGCAGTATATGGATGACTGTGGGAACATCATGAGTATGCACAACGTAAAGGTCAGTCTTATTCACTAATTTTCAGCATTTTTGCTTGTTTAAAGCACAGATGCACCTTAACATTCATTTTCTAGCATCTGTTCCTAGGAGAGATGTGTTGGACCTTTTTCTGTCAGAGGGGCCAATTTAATTTCAAGGAAGCTCTTGTAGGCTACATTCTGGGAATTCTGGGCTTTAAAGCAAAGGGGCCAAGGATAACATGCCAGCATATCTGAGCTTAAAGCATTTACTGCCAGTAACTAGGCCTCTTAAAAATGGTTAAAAAGGTAAAGGTTTCCCCTTGACATTAAGTCCAGTCATGCCTGACTCTAGGGGGCAGTGCTCATCATCTCCGTTTCCTAGCCGAGGGAGCCAGCGTTTGTCCACAGACAGTCTCCGTGGTCATGTGGCCGGCATGACTAAACACCAAAGTGCACGGAACGCTGTTACCTGCCCACCAAAGTGGTACCTTTTTATCTACTTGCATTTGCATGCTTTTGAGCTGCAAGGTTGGCAGGAGCTGGGACGGAGCAATGGGAACTCACCCCATTGTGCATATTCAAACTGGCAACCTTTCAGTCTACCAGCCCAGCAGCACAGCGGTTTAAACCACTGCACCACCTGCAGTCCCAGTGGTTAGAAGTTGTAACCATTCTAAAATGGTTAGAAGTTGCATAAAACCTGGAATTTCCTGAAGGATTTCCAGGGGGAGCCAAGAAGAAAGTGAATAGGGCTAAACAAGGGGGCATGACTTTCTGGGGAATTCCGGAAGACCAAACTTATTATTTTTTATTATATTTATATCCCACCTTTCTTTCAAGGAACTCAAGGCAACTTACTTAATTTGGATCCAGCTGGGCTGGATTTGACTTGCAATCCTGAGGTTCAGCACCCCAATATTCCAATATTTAGGAATATTGCTCTATGAATCATTCTTCCTTCAGAAAGTAAATTTAATTATTAAAGCATACCAAGCATTGCTTAGAAAAACTTGGCTTTATTGAAGGCATAAAGAGAACTTGTTCCTGCAAGTATTTAAATGATGTAATTTTGCACATAATTGCTTGCCTCTCAATACCAAGCATTCTATGCCATTTTCAAGCAAGGAATTGGTTTGTTTAATGAACAATAGCTGGTGGAGTAAACATAGTTGACAGCATAATATACCAAAACAACATGAAATTTGGCTTTTATACGGATTCCAACTGTTCCGTGCCCAAATAGCTATTACAGCATTGCTGGGACCTTCCTTTCAGATGTCTTTTGTCTTATTTGGTGTAATGATTTTCATATAGTTCTGAGTTCTTCTGCTTTAGACCTAACAATAATGTCAAATAGGACAAGAAGTGAACCTCTTAATGTTGGGGTAGAGGCTGTTTTATCAAGAGGTGGAGGAGGTAGCAAAGAACTCTTTTTTAAAAAGAGACCACTGGTGACTTTTATTTTGTGAAGGCATGCATGGTAACTATGGCCTTGTAATGGTATACATATGAAAATTTCAAAGAGCAGCCTACCCGTGTAACATTCATGCCTGTACATCATACGAAATAAGCTAATCTTTTTGTAACGAAGGCAATTTACCAGTGTGCCCAAAGAAGCCTCAGTATACATATTTGGTTTTCAGGCTATTGCTCCCTTTTTAAAGAATTAGGCTTATTGGAAACTTTTAAAAATAGGAGTCTGTTACAAGATTTTCAGATCAGTAAATATTATCCACAGAGGAGCTACCATGTTGATCAGCTTGGCTCTCTTCTGCTCTTCAGCTTAGGGGAGGGGCCGTACTTTCTGTGCAGAAGGTGCCAAGTTAGGTTCCTGTCATTTCCATGTCAAAAAGGCTCACCTAGCTGGTGATGGGAAAGGCTTCTACCTGGGACACACAGAGCTGCTGCTAGTCCAAACAGGCAATATGGGCTTAGGAGGACACCTACTCTGAGCTCCTTCAAGGCAGCTTGCTATGTGCATTTGTCTATTTGTGCATTTGTCTGCTATAGACTATTTGTCTATAGTCCAGGGGTGTTCATATTTGCTCAGCAGAAGAGCCACATATGATAAATATCAGATGTTTGAGACCTGCAAGTGGGTGCCCACGGGCAGCAAGCAGCAAACAGGTGCTCATGGGTGGTGTCGGCAAGCAGCAAGTGGCAAGCAGGTGCCTGTGGGCACCTGCAGATGGTGACTGTGGGTGATGAGCAGCAAGTTGGTGCCTGTGGGCACCCATGGGTGGCAAGCTGTGAGCTACACAATAAACTCAAAGAGCTGCATGTGGCACCCAGACCTTGGTTTGGTCACCCCTGCTATAGTCCATTCCTCTGTGCCAGCCAAAATTTGGTTATAGAAAAGCAAGACACCAGGGTGGTACTCCTTTCTTACTGCTAATCTATATAGGCCCATACCTGTCACCTGGGGCCTCATTCCACCTATGACTAAAAGAAGATCTGGTTTTGGAAGTTGCCTAGTATATTTCATGTACAAGCATTTTCTTTGTGCTCACACAGAATCATACAAATCATGCCAGCATGTCCCATTCACAACCTTGCAGGCTGTACATTAGCACGTGGAAAGAAATGTGCCTTTTCAGTTGGGAAAAAATGCACATTTTTCCTGATAGTAAATTAGCATTTTCCCAATCAAAGAAAAACAAAAGAGATGCTGGCATTCAGGAAAGCAAGCAAGGTGAACCAAACTTCAAGTAGAAATGTCAAGAACCTCAAAGACTTCAAACTGTACTTGTTTGCCTATCCCTATTTGTATGAGGAAGCCAGGATCAAAGCATAGCTCCCTGCAAGTTCTCTGTTTGGCTTTGGGCAAGTCACTATATCTCATAGGCATGAAGGAAGGCTAAAAACCTAAGAACTAGATGTGCTGTGTCCTGAAACTCTTTAACTAAGGGCAGGATTCAAACATGGCAAACAGAATATTTATATCAAGAGTGCTCGGTAGATGTTTTACAAGAGTTCTTCTTCATGGTCTCTGTAGATCAAACATGTATCTTTGTCTTTTTTTATGCAACCCATATCCCCCACAATGTGGGGAGAGGTGGAAGACAGAAAAGAATATTTGTGAGGTCGTGGGAGAGGGCTGATTTGACATTGGGGATTTGCTAGAAAGGAGGCGGTGTGACTTGATAAGATTTCATTTAAAAAAGGACTGAAAAATAAGTTTTCTGTCCACTTTTGGAAACAATTTCTTCCAAGTTGTTCCATGACTATATTCAACACAACAATGTTTAACTGTATGCCAGGCTATTGAGTTTGTGCATTCCTCAGTCAACCTGTGAATAATAAATTGGAGTTAGTTTATTTCTCGTATGAAGGCCCTTTTGTCTTTGAGCAGGTGGCTGCTGCTTGCAGGTTGTTAGCCAGATAAAAACACTGAGCAAAAGCAACAAGGAGGATATCAGGAGGCAAATGCAAGAAAGGAGAGAAGAAACATAAAGGATGCATGCATGGTGCTATTGTGGTACCTAAATAAAAGTTCCCAGGATGCAGGGAAGGATGACAAATGTGATTAAAGATACATTGAGCTGCAGAGGTTTCTTTTGTTTGCTTTATCATATGCCTGGCTCAACCTGAAGCCCTCATTTCACAGCATTTCAAAGATATTTCTGCTTTAGTGGAAATATCTCTTTATTTTGTGGAAATATCTCTTTAGTCTCTTTATTTAGAGACATCAGAGCATACATAGCAATACAGAATGTAGAGAAGGGAAGAGGGTGTTGTAAAATAATACACTTGATAAGCTTATGTAATAAGGTTAAAATTGCTACTATTAGGATGTCTGTCACCTGAGAACAACTTGCAGCTCTAGGAGGTTTTCTCCACATTTTCATATATATGGGCCTGGCGGTTATGAACAGATAATCAACCATGCATGGCTTGTTATCAGATCTAAAAGTCAGAATTAATCTCTTTTCTTCCTTTTATAGTTGTTTTTATACCAGATTCTGCGTGGTTTGGCATACTGTCATAGAAGAAAAGTTCTACACCGAGACCTAAAACCACAAAATCTTCTCATTAATGAAAGAGGAGAATTGAAACTAGCTGACTTTGGTATGTAGCTAATGGGTTGATTTTATTTCATTTCATTCATAAGAAAATGTTTGTGTATATGCACACAAACACACAGAGAGTGATAACAGACACATGCCAAAATACACAAGGTGTATACCTTAAGGTATTCGTTTAGGTTTAGCAGCTCCCTAAGCTTTGTCAGACAACCTGGGTCTAGCCCATAGTTCCCAAGGGGCAGAAATTTCTCTGTGGGCCAGTAGCTCAAGAACTACACAGTTCTTGGGAGCATGGACCTTAACCTTCTGCTTATAGCATGTATTTTTTTGCTGGAAAAGCATTTGTTGAAGGCACTTTCAAAATTGAATGGTGCCTTTTCCTCTATCTGCCACTTTGGTGAATTCCATTTTGCTTTACATTTGAAACATTCCTGGGTGCTGGTCTTACTTTTCAGGCACTAGGAAGGCCTAAGCACAAACAAAGCAATGACCTGGTTCACCTGATCACAGTGGCTAAAAGAAGCTGTCATGGTGTGTTGCAGCTGCTGCATGTGGGAAGCACATGCCAGCTAGATTTTCCTAATGACCTGCACCATGGCTAATATGGGGTTCATGCCAGCCTTCAAATCATTCTTCAGCTCTTGCTACATTTTTTGAGAGTTGCTGTCTTCCCCAAACCAGCCATGCTGCCTAAGTTTGGATAGTACTGCAAACCACCCTGGTGGGAGTAATTAGTGAAATCCAGCTGGCCCATGCAGCGGCTTGCTTCATCCACTGTGATCATGCAAACTAGGCCAATGAGAACAAAACAAATGTGCAGGAAGGATGGAAAAGGAGAGGTGAAGAGTGACCCTTCCATCACTTTCTCTCTAGCTATGTTGATGACTAGTTTTCGCAGTGATTTTTTAAAATTAATAGGCTTTATGGCAGTTTGTTCATAAGTGTGGGTTGCTTGTAACTTGGATTTTCATAACTCAGGGAATGCCTGTACTCAGAAAGGCCCACGTTAGGAAAAGCTTTCAGGAGAGCAGGCATTCCCCGCTTCCTTTCTCCCAGCCCCAGTTCTGGTCAAAGCCTGGCAATGTGAATTGCTTGTGATGATAATGCTGTGTTTTTCCAGTGGTCTCCTCCCACTGTCACAACCAACTTTCTGATTTTGTGCGAGTTACATTAAGCAAATCGTAGGTGATCCAATATTCTGTGTGCATCCAATGTTCTATTCTTACTGGGGCTGTTAAACTCTAAAAAGCATGGTCTGTTGAAATGATTTGTACATTCCTATTTTGCTGTAGCCAGTATTATATATTTTAAATGTTCAGTGGTATCTTCAACCACATAGAAGAACAAATGAGAGCAAATACAGTATAAAATAAAAGTGACACCAGTGGGTCTACACTAAATATATACTTCTCTTTATTTTTGAAGGCTTGGCTAGAGCAAAATCTGTCCCTACTAAGACCTATTCTAATGAAGTTGTCACACTGTGGTATAGGCCACCTGATGTTCTCCTTGGATCTTCAGAATATTCAACACAAATTGACATGTGGTATGTCTTTCTTAAATATTAATCTGTGCTTTCTTGCAAACTATACAAATGGGGGTTTTGCCCTGTAAACTCTGTGGCATTGTAACATGTTCATAAATATTCAAAGTTGCTCAAGTTTACATTTGACATTGGAGAATGGAAAGAATGCCATACTTTATGTTCCAGGACTTAGCTTTCCAAAGATCCTGGGGTTGTAATTTTAAAAGAAGTTAAGGTCCTTAAAAACCTTCACATTTTGAATCTAAAAACTGGAGTTGTAAAACTGATTGGGATCAATTAGGAAAAGCATTTCCAATGCAGGCAAAAAAAAAATGTGTCAATTGCTTTTTGCTTCTGGTGGAAGGAAAATAATGCTGTTGAGGAACAATCCTATACATTTTTAGGCAGAAATATGCCCTACAATTCTCAGCATGCCCCAGCCAGTATGGTTGCCTAGAGAAAAGCTGGGAGTTGTAGGACCTTTTTTCTGTTTAAATATGCATAGCAGTGCACCTTTAGTGTGTTCACTCATTGACTGGGCTTTTGTGTTATCTGAACATAGCTGCACAAGCAAGCAAATTAACCACAAACAGTTTGTGAGGAGAACCCATGGTTTGTTGTTGGGTTGTTAATGATGGCTTGTTCTACATTGTGGCTCAACTCACACAACAGAATAACCTATATTTCAACAACCGTCCACAGTTCAATGACAACGCTAACTCAGTGGGGCTTCAGTGTGGATCCTTGTGTTGTCTGAACCCAGAGATTGACAACTGTTTTGTTCCAGTTAGCGTAAGCCATAGCCAATGGTTCGCCCAAGGAAGGCACATTGCAGCAATTGTGAACAGCAATATACTTCACCCAGAAATTGCTATCTCCATTCTAACTATCATTTTAACTTTTCCTCTTTGAAGGGGTGTTGGATGTATATTCTTCGAAATGGCATCTGGCAGACCTCTCTTTCCTGGATCAACTGTTGAAGATGAATTGCACTTAATTTTCAGACTTCTGGGTAAGTACATTATGCTTAGCTTGCAGTTATGGCTTTGTCTTACTCTTTAGAAGTAGATTTTTGAAAGTATGTCAGACCCTAATTGCAGCACATATCTTTTCATAAAGTGTGTGAGGGGCTGTTTCTATTACTGCAAATTAATCTGCCATTTCACTGAATTTAAGTAAAATGCTATTAATTGCTTACTAATCTTTTGGATTCAAATGCAGTTTTTGAATTTAATTTTAATGCTCCCATGAAGTTAGTAATGAATATAATCTTTCAACTCAGGAACTCCGTCACAAGAAACGTGGCCAGGCATTACTTCCAGTGATGAGTTTAGGAACTACAACTTTCCTAAATACAAGCCACAGCCTTTAATCAACCATGCTCCAAGGTATTGGAAAGTTATAACACTAGAGCTGATGCTGTGACATGAATGTTTCGGTCTAAAGATACATGAACACATGATGCTATATGGTTATGTTCTAATTAGCCAGGTATATTGTTGGGCTACTTTTTCTTCAGTATAATGTGGGATGTTCGCACATTTGTAAAATATCTGCTTATAGTTGAGTTAATTACTGTATACCTCATAACATCGAAAATAGATTATTTCCATGGATGTTTTCAGAGTGGTAGCTCTTGCTGCTACTAATCAAATAGCATCCTGCTATTCCAACTTTCCCTTCTTAAAGATTTTTTTGTAGAAAGCAAAGATCTGGAAGAAATGCTGAGGAAATGGGGGAGAGTTACAATTGGAAGCAGATGTTGTTTGGACCTCCTGTAAAATCTCATGAATGAGACAGGGCAACAGCACCATAAAATTTTCATCTGGAAACCAGCTATTACACATTCTCATCAAGGTCCTCGGTGCAGAAAATATGTCTTTGTGCAGGATTACAGGATGTTGATTTTAAAAAGCACACTGTGCTAGTCTATTTTTAGATAGGGAAGAGAGATTGATTAAATTGCACTGGTAACATCCCAAAATAGATTACTACAATGTGCTCTGTGTGGGACTGCCCTTGAAGACGGTCCAGCAATTACAATTGGTACAGAACAGGGCTGCTTGGTTGGTGACGGGAGCCCCTAGAGCAGCCTACATAACACCTATACTGAAAGATCTTCATTGGTTACCAATTGTGGCCCGGGCCCAACTCAAGGTGCTTGTGTTGACATATAAAGCCCTAAACGGCCTAGGGGCCGGTTATCTTAGGGAGCACCTGCACCAGTATGTACCTACCCAGCATGTGAGATCTACGCAGGGGGCCCTCCTGTGTGAGCCATCCGTTAAGGAGGGGAGAGGGATGGCCGCTAGGAGGAGGGCCTTTTTTGCAGCTGCTCCCCATATTTGGAATGCTCTCCCCAAGGAGATTCACCTGGCACCTTCCTTATTTTCTTTTCAGTGCCAGGCAAAGACCTTCCTTTTTAAAAACATGTTAATAACTAATTGCCATAGCCCTTTGTCTTGTATGCTTTGCTGTATTTTATTGTTGTTTTAATGTGTTATTGGTTTTATTATGTTTTTATTGTGTTTTTATCTCATGGTTGTGAGCCGCCCAGAGGTGCTGTGGCATAATTGGGTGGCATACAAATGTTTTAAATACATATATACATACATAGAAAGGGGCAATTAGTGGTGACTCTTCTCATTATGTTTGCCTTTTAATATATAGAGGCTGAATCAAATGCAGACTGAAAGCAGCCTGTATAAGAAAGGCAGCACTTGAACTGTAGCAGCTCATGGACCGCATGCTTTGGCGGTTACCAAACTTTGATGGCCTAATAGCATGTGCCCTTCAATTAACAAATGTATTGGCAATGCAGATTGGCAGAGACATGACCTTGTTTTATTGGCCACCAATACTTTAGTCTTTTGAAAGGAAGGCGGTATTTCTTATATGAATGAAGAAATGCATACATCACTTCTATTTTAAGATTCTGCTTTGAGAAGTAATATTTATGAAGACTTAACTATCAAGCACTGAACTTGTTATTGTTTGTTTCTAGGCTTGACTCAGAAGGCATTGAATTAATAATAAAATTTCTTCAAGTAAGCTGTCATTTTTTTCCTTCTTTCTAAACTGTGCATGTATACTGAACCTTTCGGAAGACATTGAACAATTTATTTTGTAGATGCTATGAGTACAAAATTACCTGCAGTGCACATTCAGTTCCTAATGCAGCACAACTCAGGAGCACAGTCTGTTAGCTCTTTTGAATGTCAAGGTGATGCCTCTCTGATTTTTAAGGCCCATTTCCTCACACTAGTGGTTTCATGTAGCAGTTTGCTGAAAACTGCTTTGATTACTATAAGAAAATAAATAGAGCTATACCTATTTGTGTGTGCTCCATATCCATAGGGTTTTTAATTCTGTGTTAAGTCCTACATTGAAGGAAGTAGCAAAAGTATAATTCTCCATGAATAATTCCATTTAGTATATTTTTCCTGAGAGGGGAATCTTTGATGTTTCATATATCCTTATTTCTTTCTCACAATGAATAGCATAGCTTCATGAGATGAATGTGTAGCTGTGGTGGAATAGTTGCAGGAAAACTGGGTTGTATCCTATGGCATCCTTCCACAGATAGAAGACTTTTTGTTCTTGCAAAGGTATAACAGAACGGGGAGAGGAGTAGCAGATTTCACTTATTGTTCGTCATGGCCTCTGTGCATCACACATATGGGTGCTGCGCCTGCACAGTGCCTAAGGCCAGAAGATTGAAAGCTAACGTTTTTGGCGGGAAACTCCCCTCCACAGTATATATAGAGTGGAGTGTCCACCATTTTACTCAGTCTTTGCAACCGCCGTTCATTGTGCCTCATGCGCTTTCGCTTTCGCTTAGATCATATCGTTGCTCGCTTTTCTCCTGGTTATTGCTTCCTTGTTCTCTTCTCCCAAGTTTACATACCCTATTATCTCCTTACTATATTCTTCTCTCGTTATTGTTTGTTCTTTTCTTCTTGTTCTATTAAAAAAACAAAAATATTATCTACCCCCTCTGCACTATCCTCTCCTTTCTCTTTCGCGATGGCGCAACAGGCGGCCTTTTGCGGCTCTAAGATGTCCCCAGTGGACCCGCACGACCTGTGCCTCCTCTGCTTGGGGAAAGGCCACAAGATGGATAAATGCAGCCATTGTCTGGCTTTCACCAAGCAGGCCAGAGAAAATAGAACCACCTGGGACCAGGCTCTCATGCAATCAGACCAACTGGTTGCGAGGTCTGCTTCCACGTTGGCCACCTCTACTCGCTGCCTAGCTCATACTTCAGCTGTGCCGCCACAACGCCCTGCTTCTTCCTTGGCTGCTCCATCCTCATGCCCTTCAGAGGAAGGCACATCAGCCATGGGCGAACAGCCTGCTTCCTCTCCCAAAAAACAGCAGGAAAAAAGGAAGCATAGTGGCTCTGAGAAGTCGTCTACACATAAGAAGTCCAGGAAGGATAAGGCCAAAAAAACGGCCTGTAAAGCCAAAAAGCCCAAGCACGCCAAACACCATGAATCCAGTTCATTGGTGCCCTCGGTCCCGGCTGCTGCCACGGTACCAACAGCTTCGGGCCCGACACTTCAGGCGGCCATGAGGGTTACCCCTCCAGGGTCCCCTTGACGTGTTGTCAGGGAGGAAAGCAAGTCGCCTCACCAACTTCAGACTCCGCAGCGTGAGTCGATCACGGACGGAGAGATCTGCAACTCCCTGCCAAGAGCTAGGTCTCCTACACCTATGCCACCGGTGCGGTTGGATGTAGAGACGGAGATGTCTCCCCCAAGGGGCTGAAGCTGTTCATCCGAGAGGCATTCTGATGACTGGGACCATCCCCGATACTCCTACTACTTGGATGGGGGGACTACCATTCATTTGGTTACTACCCAGCACCTCGGGATTGACCTCCTTCATCGGCGCTGAGGGGCGCATCACTGGTACCAGAACCTAGGGAAAGGAGTCGGTCCATGTTGCCGGAAGATTCTTCCTCAAGCACTCCAGCATGTTACAGAGTGGACTCGGATGAGTCCGAAGTTGATTCCATCTCTCCTGATGTAGCTGTTACATCCCAAGGCCCGGGGTCACCAGAGGAGCCCCACATCTCCATTGTGGAGTTAATGTCTAGATTGGTCCGGTCGCTAGAGATCGAGGCTCAACAGCAGCCCGGTCCCAGCACTGACCGATTCTATGACGTGATCCAAGGTGAACAGTCAACTTCCATTGCCCTGTCACTGATTACAACGTTGCGTCAATCGATGGTCCAGCCATGGGATCTGCCCACTCATCCTCAAGCCACATCCAGGTGGTACGAATCTATGTACCAGGTTCTGGAGGAGGACATTCCGTTCCTCCTATGACATCCTAAACCAAACTCGGTCGTGGTGGAGTCCTCACAGGACAGGGAGCCAAGAGGTCACACGACTCCCTGCGATAAGGAAGGGAGATAGATCGACTCCCTCGCATGTCGAGTCTATGCGGCCTCTGGGCTCGGCCTGCACATCTTCAACTATGAGGCGACATTGGCGCACTACCAGTATTTTATCATGCAGCGCCTTGGTAACATCATCTCCGCTCTTCCGGACAATCAAGGAGATCTGGCAAAGGTCTTCGTTAAAGAGGCCATGCAAGTTGCAATCCAGCAATTTTCCACTGCTAGGCATCATGGGGATACTGACTCCAGGGCTCTGGTCGGTGCCATCTCTGGCGGCATGCTTGGTTGTGAAGCTGCAACTTCTCGGAGGAGAGGAAAAGAAGAATCGAAGAGATGCCTTTCGACGGGTTGGGACTCTTCAATGCCAAGACAGACCACAAGTTAAAATCAATACATGAGTCCAGGATGACGGCTCGTCGTATGGAGATACAACCGCAACAGAGACGTAAGTGGCCTTGGACCCGCCCTTCGTACCGACAACAATACCAGCCCAGGCAACAGTACCAACAACGTCAGCAACACCATAAGCAACAGCCTTCTCAGCACTTCCAACAAGGCCGTCGCCATTTTGATGGTGATAAGCGCCAACGCTGACGGGCCGGGCGGACCTTTCCTCTTCTCCCACTCCCCCCTTTCCTTCTCTCATTTGGGGACCGGCTGTGAAGCCGACTCCCCATTTGGGAGTCCATCACATCTGATGGTGGGTTTTGTCCATCATACAACATGGATATAGAATAGAATTCGACATCGTTCCTCCATTGAGCCTGATACCGGTCATGCTCACAGGTATTACTGGATGAAGTTCACCAGCTTCTTTGTAAATGAGCGATTTGTCAGCTATCCCAATCTGAAGGGCTTCATGGATTCTATTCGAGATATTTTACAGTCTCTAAATGGGACGGTGGTCTCCGCCCAATATTGGACCTACGAAACGTTAATAATTTTATTACAGCAAAGAAATTTAGAATGACCACCCTTCAAAATACCCTTCCGTTGCTGAGGAGAGAGGATTGATTCGCCCCACTGGACTTGAGGGATGCCTATTTTCACATTTCCATCCATCCGTGTCATAGGCGCTTCCTCCAATTTGCTGTTGCCTCTGAAATATTTGAATTCAATGTGCTCCCTTACAGGCTGGCTACCGCCCCACGGGTCTTTACAAAATGTATGGCTCCAGTCTGCACACATCTTCAACTCGGATGTTCAGATATACCCTTATTAGCCTTATATTACAATATACCCTTGTTAGTCTCCCAGACCAGAGACAGTCTTCTGTCGTCCATTCGCACAACTTGTGCCCTGCTGAAGGACCTTGGACTCTGTATTAACCTTGAGAAATCCTCTCTTATTCCTGTGCTATGTTTATGTTTCGACCACAACAAGATCTGCCTACCAAACTAATCCGTCTTCTGTCCTCCGTCCTACGCTCCCTGATATGGTGGACAGTTCCAGCCAATTTGAATGCAGGGGTTCCGTTCCGACCCCTGCAACCTATGATGACTCTTTGTACCAACGCATCGCTGGTCAGCTGGGGAGCGGCATGTTCCACTCTTCGCACTCAGGGTGCTTGGAACCAACAGGAATCGAAAAAACATATCAACTTCCTTGAGCTATTGGCAATATTCAAAGCTCTACGATCCTTCGAGGATATGCTCCGACATCAGATTGTTCACATAACTTCAGACAATATTGCCGCGGTGTTCTACGTGAACAAGCAGGGCAGAACGAAGTCAGCTGCCTTGGCTCAACTATCGATGCAAATATGGGACTGGTGTATCCCGAGGGACATTACTCTCATAGCGGTTCATCTAGCCGGTACAGACAATGTGGAAGCTGATCTACTGAGCAGACAAATGTCGACATCCCACGAATGGGAATTGGATCGAGAAATCTGTGATCAAATCTTTCAACGTTGGGGACATCCCAACATGGACTTATTTGCTACCCGTCAGAACAGAGTATGCGAGAACTTTTTGCTCGAGAGCAGGAATCTGTTTGGGATCTGCAGGGGATGCTTTTATGATCCCTTGGAACAACATGAATTTCTACCCTTTCCCTCCAATCCCACTCATAATGAAAGTGGTATTGAAGGTTGCTCACAATGAGGACACAGGACTGTTGATAACCCCGTGGTGGCCACACCAGCCATGGTTCTCCACGCTTCTCTGCATGTCTCACAACGATTTTCTTCATCTTCCATCAGTCCCATATCTAATAACACAACAAGAAGGGACCATCCGCCACCCGGACTTAGCATCGCTAAAACTCACGGCCTGGCGGATCCGCTGAAAGTCGATACTGACTCGATACCAACAGCATCTAGCCCCTCCGGGGATCAAACTCATTGGCTCGATACTCAAACTACTGCTTCGGAACTGTTGGTTCCTGCTACTCCATCGGGTTCAATGGACTTTCCATCGGGATCAACAGCTCTCCCTTCGGAAATTCAGAGGATTTTCGAATCTGCATTGAGGCTGTCAACCCAAAGATCATATGCAGCAAAGTGGTGACGATTCTCTTCTTTCGCCGAGTCTTGTTCATTCATTCCACATTTGGCATCGACAGAGGATATTCTTCAGTTTCTTCTAGAACTTCATCATTCAGGACTTAAACCGTCGTCTATAAAGGTGTACACGGCTACAGTTTCTTACTACCGTGGTACAATACATGGATCATCCATTTTTTCACTTCCACTGATAAAAAGATTCCTTAAAGGATTTCAAAACCTTCATCCGACAATCAGACCAGTTATGCCTACTTGGAGTCTTTCAGTGGTGCTTCAGCACTCACTAGAGCCCCATTTGAACCTTTGGCAACTATAGATTTGCACCTTGTTTCATGGAAGACAGCCTTTCTTGTAGCGGTCACATCAGCTCGAAGAGCCATTGAGTTGTGTGCCCTTGGAGTGGACCCTCCTTATTTGAATTTCCATAAGGAGAAGGTTGTTCTTCATATGGATCCCTCATTTTTGCCTAAAGTTGCTACTCCATTTCATATGAATCAGGAGATCGTCTTGCCAGCCTTCTTCCCATCACCGTTGAACCCAGTCGAAAGATCTTTACATATTCTTGATGTGAGACGATGTTTAGCCTTCTACAGATCGCGAACTGAATCTGTTCGACACTCCAATAGACTCTGCAAGGCTGCAACTTGGGCTGCTCCATGCACTTTCGTAAAACATTACCGACTGGATGTGTGTGCCAGACAAGACTGCTCTTTCAGTAGAGCTGTCCTCTCTGCTGTCCTTCAGTGACGACACCTCCCTCCTCAGAATCTGGTAAGCTTGCTTCAAAACCAATGCACAGAGGCCACGACGAAGAAAAGCAGGTTGCTTACCTGTAACTGATGTTCTTCAAGTGGCATCTGTGCATTCACACAACCCACCTGCTGGCCCCGCTCGGTGTCGGTGAGTGAATTTCCTCATCGGTACCATATCTTAATATTCACGGTACCGATGATAATTCTGTGATGTATTTCTCTCCCACAAGGGGGTGAACGATCGGTCTTCAAAGACTGAGTAAAATGGCGGACACTCCGCTCTATATATACTGTGGAGGGGGAGGGGAGTGGAGTTTTCCGCCAAAAACCGTTAGCTTTCAGTCTTCCGGCCTTAGGCATTGCGCAGGCGCAGCACCTATATGTGTGAATGCACAGATGGCCACTTGAAGAACATCAGTTACAGGTAAGCAACCTGCTTTTTTTCCCTCTTCTCTCTCATCACCCTCCTTGTTGTTCCAGAACAGGAGTTGGAAAGAACCCCTTTCCAAATTCAGATTTGAATAAGCTCTCAGGGGACAAGTTCTAGTGATGAGAGCACTGAAGGCAAAGGGGCAGTGCTAAAGGCAAAATTTAAAAACTCCCACTAGGTTACAGCTCTTACTACCAATAACAAATCCTTAGGAGAGGCATTTCAACCTCTTAGGGAGGGAAACTGCACAAATGCCAGAAAACCACCCATTGAGGGAATAGTTGTGGAGAAAGGCTAGGGAGGATTTGATGGAAATCGCGGGGTGGGGGACACCACCATGTGCAATCACTGTAAGGTAAGGAATGAGCAAGGAGCAGACTCAAGCAAAGCAGGCTAGTGCAACGTGTTGGATTTTACAGATACGTTGCCAAACATATCTGTGCAGCTTTATTCATATTTTAATGTGATAGACCATTTGTAGTTGGAATTAAAAGTAACCCAACTCATTCTCCAAGTTGAAGTAATTACTCCTGATGTTTATTTAAGCATTTCAGTACCTACCTGGTTGCAGACTTCATCTGCTTTTAGGATATATTTTAGTTCCAGAGGCAAAGCTGGAGAAACAGTTCACTTAATTTAAGGCAAATTGTCTACCCAAACAGGCAGAAGTTTACCAGGGTATCAGGAATGATTCTCAGCCTTTCTGCCTGAACTGCTTTACAACTTGAGATTTTTTACACTTGAACTTGATATTTTAGATTTCAAGCATGAGTTATTCCACTGACTTGTCATTTTGCCTCAACAGTATGAATCAAAGAGAAGAATTTCGGCAGAAGAAGCCATGAAGCATGCCTATTTTAGAAGTCTTGGAACAAGGATACATACTCTACCAGAAAGTAAGCACATACCACTTTGTCACTGATATTAGTCAGGAACCTTGTTTGGAGTGAAGAAATTTCCTATTTATTTGGCTGGAATGTTCCTTGGCTGCTTTTTCCCAAAAACCTTTCTAAAGACTGCACTGAGTCAAAAAGTGATGTCCACCTCAGTCCAGCTGGATTTGAATGAAAAGGCATTGGTCTTTCACTAGGCTTCTAGGGGAAAACTTTCTCCCATAATCGGGTTCCTCTGCTGGTCAGGACCAGTCAAGCAAGCTTGGGCTGTTTGCTCTTTCTGCTTTTGTCCATCTGGGGTTGAGGGTAGCAGTGAGGGGTCAAAGGCAGCATTTTTTCCTACTTTACCTTATTGATTCATAAGTGTTTCGTTGCTAGGAGCCTAGAGCTCTTATAACCTGAAATTCTCCATCTTTTAAAAAGTCCCTGTGTTTGCTTCTCTTGTTATTTAGTGCAGCTTCTGAACACAATATTGTACTTTTTAAAAGAAAGGCTTTTGTTGAGGTAACATATTGCTTCCCATATTGTTTCAGGTGTGTCCATATTCACTTTAAAAGAAATTCAACTTCAGAAAGATCCTGGCTTTCGAAATTCCACTTATCCAGAGACAGGTATGTTAGCATCTAAGTTTTCTGTTTTGGTCTAGCTGGAGGGTTAGTAGATTGTAATGTCAGTGCCTTGAAAGAGAATAACTGGAATTACTTGGATTCTTCAAACATTTTCTGGGGTGTGTTTGTTTTAAGCACTTTGCAGCTATGGAGTTTTTTATTGGAGTTAATGGAACTAAACTGAGGAAAACAGTTATTTGTTTAGCTTCAAGCTACTGCAGTTTGCAGTGTCTTGCTGGGCACATTTCATAGGGGAGTCATGAGAGAGTTGCTATAAGGATAAACATACAGGCACTGCTTGCTTGCTGATTTATTCATTTCTATACCATCTAGCAGCTGAATCTTCTTGTAGGTCATAAAGTAGAACATAAGTTTAAAGCTACGGTATAAAACAGAAGTAAAAACCCCAATAAAACCATTCTTAGTCTTTCTGCCATCTGTTGTGAAGCTCAAACACTCAAGGATCTTGGCGTGTGAGAGTGGGAGCCATGAATTGGCTTGAATTCCTTAACAAAATCCCCGTTTTTTGTTTTAGGACATGGGAAGAACAGAAGGCAAAGCATGCTTTTCTGAGGCTGGCAATGCTGTGTCAAGCCCAAGACTGTCTTACATCCATCAAGGACTCTAGTCTGAAGGCAGTTCCTTCCTTGGTGGACTTGAACTCTGTTTGTCTACACTGTCCTCCTTGCAGTGCAGTCTTTTTATTTCAGACCTGCTGGTTATGTTTTTATATTTGTTGTCACAGTGTGACAAATTTTTGTACAGTCAATTTTAAGGTCTCCTCTGCCGTTAGAGCCAGTAGGTTACAACTGTTAATGTAACAGTAGCTGCAATTTTTGTGCAGGACTGAGAAACACAGTGCATTATTTATTGCGGAATCATTGCTGCTAAATAACTACTGTCTGTATAGTTAACAAACAATTGAATGCCTGCAGAAGTTGCAATGGCTTTATATAATATGTGAATGCATCTGTTTCTCTTCATGAATTATTGCTGCAGTTTTATATCTTCTTTTTAACTGCAATGTTTCTTGGAATGCAAACATAGCTTTCTGGACTGTTAAATAGGTACATTTGTCTTTAATGCTCCTAAGTTCTTGGCCCATAAATTTCTTATGTTAACATTAGATGAAAAGTAACTAAAATACTGCAAAATACTTTTTAAAGCTTTTAGAACATGGTTTTATTCACACAGGTGAAAAATGGTTCCTCTGTTACATGCAATCAGGTTCCATGTCCATTCCTGCGGATTTGCTTACGAATGTCATCAGAGTTTGCTCTCATGGCAGAAAACATGTGCATGTGACTCTTAATGCAGCTGCCACCCTTCTATATCTTTTTCTAACCTAAACACTTTGAAGAACATTTTGTATGCATTCTTTCCTGGGTTGATTTGGAAGTGTATTTTCCCTGATGTTCCAATGACTTAAAACAAAAATGCAGGAGCAGTGTGGCTTTGTCTCTTTCTACTCACCCCACACGCGTTGCTTTCATGGCTGTTCTGTGACTATATATTCCCTGGAAATCCACTGGAAGAGCGCAAGTGCATAGCAGGGAAGATATCACTCCATACTGCAGTCTTTGTAAAGCATGAGAACTTAGAGGGTTTTAAAGATTTTAGATGTTATCTGTTTATTGGAGCTAGTCAACATGTTACTACTAAGCTTATGCATCTCAGTGAGTATCATAAGTACCTCTTGGTGATAGTAACAGTATTTTTAAGCATTTGTGTTCGCCTTTCTGAACCTATTTGTTTAGTGCATCTTCAAGAGGCTGTAAATCATTATTGGTATATTTTCAAATGGTTATGTAAATCTTTGGCTGGTATATCATGAAAAATAGTCATAGATAACTTAATTTTTTCCTGATGTTCACTGTAAAACATTCAGGGGTCCTACCATTTCTGTTCAGGAAATTTTGTAGTTTATTATTGTTATTTAACAGTATTAAGTGAAAAAAATGTATGTTTCTTTAATTTTATTTGTGAATAGTGATTGTGGCATGTTTTGGGATGTTTTATTAATATTTCATGATACTAGTAAATTGAATTTTGGAACTTTTTTATTATTATTTTCCGGAAGATATGACAAATTTGTGTGTAATGGTGACTATTGGACCACTGCTGCTTTTCAACATTTGTAAGCTGGTTTTACGTTAATGAAGCCCTGTAGAGCTAACAAACTGCTGTTATTTCTAACTGATGGACCTGTATTAATATTGTACTTTTGAAAGTATAAATATTATATGGAAATCCTTAATTGTCTTTGAATGTTTTATGACAGTTATGTAATTGTAAACTAGCATATTGATCAAGTGAAAACTTTTACAAATCAAGTTTGCAGGTGTAGCTGTAGTAATGATTCTGCATTCTAGTCCCTCTTCGAAGGGGACATAACATCGGACTATTGTTTCTTGGATTGGGGATGTCCTTGTGCAGTCCTGCTTTGTAGGGAGCAAGAGGTGGCAGTAAACAAGTGGGAGGAAGAAGCATTCTAATCTAGATAAACAATGGAATGTAGACAGCTCAGACAGTGTCCTTCTGTACTCACTGCTTCCTGGAGCCCAGGCAGATTTCTGCAGAAGTTAGCAAGCAGGCTTCTTTTTTAAAAATGGCTAATTCCATGTAGCTTATTATGTATGTGTGTTATTTTGTACCAATAATAACAGCAGCAGATTCCAATTTAATGTAGATGATAAATAAAAGGCAAAGGTAACCAAGCTGTTATCATTAAGGACCAAATTCTGTTTGGGATGGGAGTAGAATATAGGTCAGTTTCAGCACAAGAACACACCATGAGCTATGGCTAATCTGCAAACTGCTTATAATTTTATCATTTTATTATGTGTTGTTATTATTTGTACTATTCTGTGTCATGTGGGATGCCAAATTGCACATTGGGTATTGACAGAGTTGTTCTATCAAATGGACTGGAAAACATATGTTACAATTTATCTCTTTGTTTCTGATGGACCTGCCTGCATTTTTTTCAAGTGATCAATCTTCAGGGATTTAAATTGTTTATAATAAAAGCTGAGCCTGAGACCCTTAAATGTCTAATTTATCTCAGGAGTTGCTTTTTACTTTTTGCAAGTACAGTTAATATTCCAAAAGATGTTCATCTCATTACAGGTTTGGGCAATATCCAACATGGCACTAACAGAAATCATGTTGTATTAGCATAAATGAGCTCTAGTGCAATGTCAGTACTAGTGTTTACCCAAAACAGTGCAATTTACATTAGCAGTGGTGTTGCGTAGATACTGCCCATAGTCTGTAAGTATTTTGTCTATTCATAATGTTGATCTATTCATATATGGCATGGAGTCCCTTTTATATATGGAAAGATTCCTTCTACAAATGAAAGGGATAAAGATCCAGAGTAGGCTCCCACTAGAGCATTTAGTCAGAGGGAGAATGTTGCCAGATCCCTCTACAGCTCACCACCATTTCCAGATAGTTCCACTTTCCAAAGCAGTTTTTCAGCTGGATGCAGGGGTAAGGAAGAATCGACAAACATGCCTCCTTTGGCTTTCCTTCATCAGAAGTGTCCTGTGAGTAGAGTTCCACTGAAAGGAATCTCAAGTCAGCCTTCTGTATAAAAAGTAGCCAAATGGAATTCTGACTGGAAATTCTTGTAACTCTGGTCAACTATCCTTAAAGACGGATAACTGAGAGAACTGCTAGACTACAACAAAATCCTCACAGTCAGTAGAGAAGAGACTGGTGTCATAAATAAAGCAAAAAAAAAAAAAAAAGGAAAGTATCAAATGCTAGACTATGTAAACAAGATCATGTTAAGAATTCATGATCTATAACAAGTCTATGGTTTCTCACCTACTGATTTTTGTCCTCAATAATGCTACTTGCCACATACATAATCTTTTAATTTTTTTCTAAAGCATTGTACAGATATCAATGATCCTCACAACAGCCCTGTGAGGTAGGTTAAGTAAATATATGGAGGATATTCCAATGTTTACAAATGCAAAGAGTGAATTAAAATAATCAAAGTACTTCTCCGGTTTAGAGGACATTTGTGTTGGAAAAGCAGATTTAATGGATATTTTGGGCTGTAGATACCTTGCTCAGTCCATCATTACTGACCACTACAACGTTACTAACAGATACCTTCAGAAATACCATTTCTAATTGCAACCTAAGTTTCTCACATTTGATCTTTTCTGTCCCACAATATGTATGAACTTGTGTGTCAAAGATGAATATATGAACTCTCAGAGTTAAATATTTTGTGAGAAATGATTGTGAACAACAAATATTGTTTGCTGCATGTCCAAAGACCAAAATTCTTGTGCACTGGTACAGAGAGTAGTATCAGCCTTTTATATATAATGAACTTTACCTTATTTGGTTTCCATGCTTCAGAATGAGAGCCTTTATCTCCAAGAGAAGAGGAGCTCCTCTTTTTATTTTGATGGAATGTCACAAATGAATGTTAAATGACATCCATGTTGAGGTATAGTAGTGTTCTCTTGTAACCCTTGGGTCTCCTACATACTTCCCTTGAGGCTGAGACAGTAATCTTTATGTAGCAAATGTGACTGCTTGATGTGCTCTGATATTTCATACAGCAAACAGGTAAAAACAATTGTATGGTTAAAATTTAAAGAGACAGGTGCTGACATTCAGGAAATGTTTCCTGCAGAAAATGAATTTTCAGTAATAGTCACATACTCAAAATCACTTTAATCTCTTTTCCTTAAATAGCAACCAGATAAAGATGTACTTTCCTTGATAAATGCCTAGTGTCTTTCCAGGTGCCCACAAGTTGTTAAATGGAATCCCTCATCTCCTTCTAAAGCCCATGAAGAATAGCATGTGTTTTTTCTGTGCAATGAATCAGTCAGCAATCAAATGATAGTCTAAAGTTTCACTGATGGTATCATGATCACAGCACTGTTTCCATTACACTCTTCTATTGTGAAAAGCTCAGTGAAGACCTTGGCAAGACTGAAAAATTCTTCATGATTTGTGGAAAGATGCCACAGTGGAAATATGAACAATAGCAAGGCATCAGCTCAGTTTTACAGAACAAATGTAAAAGTTTACGTTGGGGATGGCATGCATCCATATATATCTTGTAGCTCATAACTGTCTGCAAAGGAAGAATGCTATCCCCGTTGCTATGTGAAATGAATCTGAAGGTTGGCTCCAATGCTACTCTCTTCTTGGATGCAAATGTTACAACCACATTGTAATATCAATGTCACTTAAGATTAGCTAAATGAGACGCAGTGATTTCATTCATCTTGGTCCATTCAAACCAGAAGGCACTTAAAGTACACAGTCTAGATTTGATGTATTCACCTGCATAAATTGAAGACCAAACTTGTTAATTGTCAGTGCACTGCTATTATAGTGTTTGCCTTCCCAAAACTTTCAGAGGCCATAGATATTTGCCAGAAAACTACTTAATGAGCAGTCTTCCAAGCTTTCTACCTTGAAATTCATGTTTACTTTGCATGGATTAGTACGTAATATCTACCATTTTATTTACAAACCACCATTGCTACAAAATAGTTGGTCTGTTAGTGCTAGTTTTTCTCTTTTAGTAATGGAAACTATCAAGGTCTCTAGACCACAGCTAGTATGTTAATATATCTTTATATTACTCCTTTTAGTATGCCTTTATATTACTCCCTTTAGAGTGGAGGTTGCTAAAGCTTAGAGCATTTCTTGTTTTGCAAATTACAGAAAAGTGTAGTGCTTATGTTTGGTCCTTGATCTTTTTAAAGGTTCTTGTTATGGTGGCTCTTCATCAAGTTCCATCATCCACCAGAATTTAAGATGTTAGCAAGATACATGTTTTAGTAGTCACTGTTCCCCAGGTGCGTAATAGCTGTTTTGGTTCCCTGCAATTCAAGGTAGACAAGGCAGCACAACATTGAAAACGTAAACAGAATATGTTATCGGGTGAATCAAGAAGGAAGATTTGTCTGTAGAAGTGAGCATATTCAGAATAGGGTGTCCAGATACCCCAAGAACTTGTCAATAGAGTTCTAAGTGCCAAGAAAGAGCATATTCAGTGATGTGTTTTCTAGAATATGGCAACTGGCAATTGGAAATCAGGCATCCTGAAAAGAGAGAAGAGGGTGGTGAACATAGATGGGAAAATCTACAGAACATCATACTGAATGTGAAAACTGAAGGGGAGAAAAAAATAAAGATTAAGCTTTGCTGTGATACAATGTGAAATGTGAAAGCATGTGAAATGCGACAAGAACCAGTGCAGTGCACTAGTCATTTGGTATCTTTTGTTTGAAGACACTTATGTAGGTTTCAATTTGACAGCCCAGAAGGCCCCAATTTTATCTTTCCTGCTACAGCACCAGAGTGTCTGTGTATTTCTAGACCAACAGTATCAGCACCTCTCAAGCTAGGTTGTATTATTAAGTTGGCTCTGCATAGAGTTAGCACCACAGCTCATATGAATCATCAGATGAGCAAATCTGGGCAGATGACATCAGCTGGGATCCTTCATTTAACTTGAATATTTTCTCTCTCTGGATGTAGTTCAAATATTCATAAAATCTGCATGCATGGGCTATCTTGCAGATTGTAGCTGATGCACACAACAGCCTTACTTTGATAATACTACGCACACTTGTATGATTCTCCTCTCATGTTGTAATTCATCTTCAGAGAACCAGTTGTGGCATTTGCTTTGACAAGCTCCGTTACTTGGTCTGACCTGCTGGTGAGTCTGAGAGCCCTGGTGTTAAATCTCCAAATTCAAATATCAGGTCAATACAGGAAAAAGGAATATTGAAAGCATTATTCTAAGCATTGTTCTGGGTATCATCGTGTTTGCTTCATGGTTTTTGATAAACTCACCACAAGTTTAAACTGATCATTTTGGCAATCATGATCACCAGAAACCCTTCCAAAGTGCTCAAAAGCTTCCTATGTTTTTTTTAAACCTTTGGTCGTGCAAAACTGGAGCCATTTGCTCCCCATTCCTGATTAACAATACCCCTAAAACAAATCCTGAAAGGTTTGATGCCTTGAGGATGGTCAAGAAAATAAAGATCAGTTTGAAATGTCTTCTAAGTATCTGATGAATGTATGAAAATGAATGGTACTGAGCAAGGTTATATTCTCTAATTCAAGAATGCCCTCAAAATATGTAGATATTTTAGGGCTATGTTCCTCTTACCACAGAGAAGGATTCAAGCACCTATATCTAAATAGTGTCCTATTCTTAAATGCAGTTACTGGCCAAAACATTTATTATGGCCCCTCAATTCAGCAAGGAAATAGGATTCTTTATATAACTGGAAAGCACTTAATTCAAAATTACATGAATACACTGCACCATTATGGCCTGCCAGAAGGGAAATACTGAAACACTAGTAGGGGGCAGGGGTGTTCAATACTTGGTTCCTTTTCAACCTTTATCTTAATACTGGAAATATATATAAACCATTTATATAACATTATGCAAAAGAAGGCACAGCCGGTTACAGTTTACACAAACATGGTGCATAAAATGCAGAAATACAGAATTTAAAAGTTCACATCCTTTAGATACTGTTTTGAAATCTGTTAAGAAAGGTACTTCATTAACAAACAGTGTTCAACACTTGGAGAGCGAGGATATAAAAAATTATAACTCATTTTTAATGCACAACAGATTTTCTTATACAAAAAACCCCACTGTTTAAAAATGCTAAATAAACATCATACAAGTAGATCATCCATGTAATGAAAAGTGCAAACCATAGGAAAAGAGGGTTTCATCATGTCCTCCTGGTGTCACCAGAAAAATGGAACCCATCAGAGTGGCTGTGTTAAATCCAGTTTGTTAGCGAGTCCTTAATTTGCTTGAGACATCAGGATTTATGAGCATTTGGAGAAAGGAGAACTGGAGAAGAGGCCCCATCCAAGCTGGGAATTTGCATTGGGATGTGACCATTTAACAGAGTTGGGAACTGCAAAAGGAACAAAGAAAACTTTTTATGATCTCTGATACGCATTTTATGGCTCAATTCAGACATCATGAAAGCCATGGTTTAAGTTTCCAAGTGTACATCAGGCAAACCATAGCTTAGAATTGGTAGCTTTACTTTTCTCTCCTTAGTATTTGGATTCATAAGTTCACTGCAGTCTCCGTGGTACAGCAACTTCTGGAGGTAGAGGCATTACTGTTTGGCATGATATCCTGAATTACCAAAAATTCAGGTTATCACGCTCAACAAAACGCCACTTCAGATCACACTTTCCTAATCTAATGTATCAATCCATTACAAACTACGGTTTGCCAATTCAGGCATCATTGTGTCCTTTGCATCTCATTGATGAAATGTCTGACGACACATGGATGTCAGCACACTGAAGATAAGGAGCCTTGGGCCTCACTGCACCCTGGATGAAAAGCCTTGTGGGAACCTTCAGTGAACTGCCTTGGGTTCCATGATGGAAGAAATCAAGATTTATCCAGTACCCAGAAACGTATGTGCTGAGCTTACCTACAGTTATGCAAATTGTCCTCATTTGCCTAATACGTCATTCTGCAGCACATCACAGCATTTGTTCTTTTACTTGCCATGTCTTGTCAGAGTTCTGGCTCTTACGAATGTGCTCTTTGCTTCGTGTGTTTACATGCTGCCTGACTTGACAGAACCCAGAGTCTTCCCTAGGGTCAGTCTGGTGCAGCCATGAGGCATATAATAACCAAATAAATAAATAATGGCATGAATTCTGGCTGTCCAGAGGCATCCATCTGTCGCCTGTTGACGATGCCTGTAAAATCCAGTTGTATATCCCTGCTATAGCTTAGACCCTTTTTGCCCAGTAAACTGCAGCTCCGAACAAGTCTCTCATTGCCCTAATTATACTTGCAAGCTTTCAAACCCACAGTGAGTTAATTAGATTCCACAAGAGGCTTTGCCAGTTAACCTGAGCCACTGAAGTATGCTGCCTGCTGCAGAATTGTCTCCTCTCCATATGCTGGGAAACAGAAGCTGTTTTACCTGTATCCCAACTTAGGATAAATTATTTCACGAACCCAGCTCCTTTGGCCCATGTGCCAAAAGGAAGTGTCTACGTTCTGTAGCAACACCTGCACTCTTTGTGAGAGTAAGGAGTTCCTGAAGGAAGCTGAGCAAACAGCAGGCTGTTCTGTTACTTACTATTATTTAATTCCATTTCTATGCTGCCCCATAACCTGAAGGTTCTCTGGGTGGCTTACAATGCTCATTTCTCCCTATCTTGTCCCCAAGATCGCTGGTATTTAACAGGACAACTGCTGTTTTCAGAAGCACAAAGAGGTCTTGAGGTCCAGTTCTTTGAAATCTCTGTGCATCACAAATATGGGCTCGGTGCCTGTAGTCAGAGGATTTTCCTAGCTAAGCTCAATTTTTGGCAGGAGTGCCACTCTCTCTCCCTCTAGTATAAATAGGAGGAACTCCTGCCATTTTAAGGATGTGTAAATTGATTTTTTTAACTCCTTCACTCAAAATAGGTGAACCAATCAGCATTTCACTGCATTTATGATACTACTATTTAAATAAGGCTGCCTACGGTGATTAAGTAGATGTCAAAGAAGTCCACCCCACTGTCAAGCTGCTTTACCTTGACAAATAATCTTGTTATCTAGCAAAAAAAAATTTAAAAAATCAAAGAATAATATGGATAGAAAAGCTATGACTTTCCCTGCTCCTGATTCTGTGAACCATTCTGTTCACAGAACAGATACCTCTAGGGATACCTCTAAAAGCATACCTCTACAGTTGCTGCTGCTGCACTCGCCTTAGTGTTCTGCTTTGTAAGCTCCAAAAGCATGTGCTTGGCCAGTGTTGGAAAAAAAGTGCTGAACTACTTTAACCATTTTTGCTTGATCTAGTTGAGCAGGGCAGTCACTGTAGTCCAGGTCTTAACAGCATCTGTTTCCTGTTAGATCCCCACAACTAGATGACTGCCACTAATCAAGCTGACCATTTTATGAGGTTAGTACATGAAGACCCCAATCTAGGAAGGTTTAATTGTTTGTGCAATCCTAGATGCTGGGAGTTTTATCCCACGCAGTATTCCTTTTGCATATGCAACAAACATTTAGTGTGGCTATTAGTAAATGGAAATCTACCTCTCTGCCTTGCTGGAAGAGCAGAAGAGTGTTAGCTATGGAAAAGCTGCATTCAAGGCCCAGTTCAAACAAGAATTCGTTGGGCTAATATGAATAAACTGCTGTTTCACAACCTTAAATTAGGCAGAACATATGGGAACAGATAAGAGCTGAAGCCGCTCATCCAGTCTTCTGTTTTCCAGCTCCTCTAAATAAGCAGATTGCACCGTGTCTTTTTTTTAAAAATAAGAGCATCACGCTTCCTTTGTCTAGCAACAACTACACCAGTTTAGTTCTGGAGACCAGGGCTATCCCTTCTTTCTGTTGTTCCCAAGAGTTTCTTGCAGCTGTAACTCACCATTCAAGCTTCCTCTGTCCGGACGTCACTCAACTTCCTAGTAGGCCTCCCTTGTATGAATCTAATTAGCTCTGCTTGAGCCAATGTATGCTTTACCAGTACAGATCTCCATGCTCCAAAGCAAATGTGACAGCAGCAGCCAAACTGTTCTCCATGCAACTGCAAATATGACTGCTCAGTCATGTGTAAAGTGGGGTGGAGAGATCTAATTTTAATATCAGAAAGACCAGGGGGTGGGTGGGATTTAGGAGCTGAACACCCCTCTTCTTGACCTCCCTGTGGGCTATCTCATCACTCCAATACAGGAAGTAAGGCAGGCTGGGAGAGAAATTCCTGTTCCACTAGAACTCAGAGAAAGCCCAGCTTCTTCCTTGTAATCCAGTTCCCCTTGTAATACTAAGACTAAACCTGCAAC
The DNA here is from genome assembly GCF_004798865.1 of Varanus komodoensis. Classification (NCBI taxonomy): domain Eukaryota; kingdom Metazoa; phylum Chordata; class Lepidosauria; order Squamata; family Varanidae; genus Varanus; species Varanus komodoensis. Next base: position 23,215,867 of record NW_025336481.1, read on the forward strand.
CTTACTTTCCTGTTCTAACAGGCAGATGTGGAACTTCCCTCATGTGACCCCAGAGGTGACCAAACACATTTGCAATCCTGTAACAGCACAGACACCCATTTCATGTCCACTCTGCCTCATCAGAGGACGTATTCTCCCCACGAAGGAGGGGAGGCGTATATACTTCTTCATAAACAGAAAAACACACTATTAGCTACCTCCTTATAAATACATGCCCAAAAGGGATTTGGGCTTTTGAAAGAGGGTGAAGCAAGTTTATTCTAGACTTTAAAAGCTACCCTTCTGTCAATATTGGAAAGTGGAAATGGGCATCCTGTGACTAGGAATGATTCATCCTTGTCAGGAAAATTAAGCTTAGATATCTATGCTTTGCCCATCCAAGTATCCAGCTTACTACCAAACCTGCTTCTAGAATAGGAGTAGTCTACCCTCAAAGCACTCATGATCAAGGAAGGGCATACCTGTAAGAATGGAAGGCAGCATGCAATCTTCAGTGAGCCTTTGTAGTAAAATACTCAATTAACTGGATCAGGTTCAAGATCAGCTGCTGTTGCCATTTTTTGTTTGGTTCTCAGAAAGAACACCTTTCCCTGTGCTGATAGATTTTTCATCCTGGCCTTTCTTTGAGCTGCTCACTAGTCAAATAAAACCCCATGATGTGATGGATCTGCATCCCCTTTTCACTTCCAGTTCCTACCAATGGTTGCTGGGGGTGTTTGGCGCTCCCTACTGGATATGTCACAGCTACTTTGATCTGATCCTAACTGGATGTCTTTGATCAAGTGTTCAGAATAACAATATGCTAAAGTGTTTATGTAAGGCAAAAGAGTATAGGAGGACTGCTGTGAGGAGGTCATATGTATTGGAAACTGAGTATCTTCTGTTTTTAACAACTCAAGGTTTTGCAGCTGTTGGTGTCCATCCAAGAGCTGGAGCAAACAGAGTATATTTTCTTTCAGATTCTCTGAATCTAATATACATTCCATTCTCTCTCTCTCTCTCTCTCTCTCTCTCTCTCTCTCTCTCTCTCTCTCTCGTGTGTGTGTGTGTGTGTGTGTGTGTGCACGAGAGAGAGAGAGAGAGAGAGAGAGAGAGAGAGAGAGAGAGAGAGAGAGAACTGTTATGAAAGAGCTTTTTTATTATATTACATTGTTGGTATAAATCTTGTTTACCTAAGCGTACTGTATTCTGTCAATTTGGGAACTGTTTGCAGCTCTTCCTCTTCAATGCCTTCTTCTTAGTTCTCCCGCTTTTTGGTTAAGGCCAACCCAATGTCATTTTGGATTTCTGCTTTGGGGTTTGTTTTCCTGCTATAAGTGGCAACTGGTGTTTTAGTGGGAGTGCCTTGTGGTACAGAGCACTTTGAGTGCACGTATGCAGTTTTGGGAGGGAATGCATGCATGCATCCGATGGTGAAGAGCAAATATAGACATTAAAATTCCTTTTAAAAATGACCTCAGTTAGCAATAGGACTCTGGCCTGACTGTGATCAGCAGAGAGCTATAAGGCTACCAAATATCTTATTAACACAAATTCTTCACATTTTAAATTTTTTTAAACCAAGGAAAACAAGTGGAGATACAAAGTGGCAAAACAAGACAACACAAACGTGACTACTTACAGATAGCACAGCACAGCAATGTTGCTACAGATGCTTACTTTTAAAAGCTAAACACCTTACAAACTTAATTGTATGGGGCATATACTGCCTTACCACGCTTGATAGTTGAGGACTGAATTGGTAAATCTGCAGTTGGTACTTCTCTGCTTGCTCCGGGTGCTTCCCTGATACAGATCTGCTTATGCTTCCTGTTATTGGTCAGCCCAGTTTTTCCTGTGTCAACCAAGTGAACCCAGAGGCTAAATTCCAGGTGATGGGGCTGATATGTTTATATCTACAACATTTTCCCCTTTTTGAAGGGAAATATATGGAAAAATGGGTATCTTGAGTTTCCAAGAACTCAAGATCCCAAAGCTATGCTGAAAAGTTGAGTGCAATTTGTAAACATTTCTCAATGTGTCATGTACAATTCCTGCCATCTGACACCTTCACTGCTTGCCTCAGCTTTCTACTGAAGCTCTTCTTTCCTTGGAGAAGGGAAAGTTTTCTTGTTCAAAATAGCAGTATTAATGGTTTATCTGGCTACCTTGCAGCAAGATCCACCTGAAAGAGTGCAGTTACTGTTAGTCCAACCTACCTGAAACAAAGTGTTTGGTCCTTGCAGCCTGGCAGGACTCAAAGGAGCGACAGGACTAAGGCTGCTCCAGAAGTGAATGCTAGAAAGCAATGGGCTTGGGGTCAACAGCAATCCATTTGGGGTCTGCAAGACAAAAGACAGCCCATGTGGGTTCCTGCGTTCATCCATTCTTCAACTTAGTTGTATCTCAACACACATTACATGCAAAAGGAATGCATTTTTCCCTTTGTGTCCCTCCTTAGATTCTAGCTTTTTCAGTACTGTATCTTTAACACCTTGTGCTTATAAACTGCTTGCCTTTCTAACCTTAGGATTTTTCATACACTTTTTCAATGAGGACCTGGTTAAAGAAATACTTAAAATGCCATGTGCTAAGCCTTCTCATTAACTTGAGGTGGGTTCCAATTGAATCCCTTAGAAAAGGGTTGTGTGAGCAAAGCATGACCATGACAGAGAAATGCAGAGGTATTCGTCCACTCATAAAAGGGTTATTCCACACCTCTGGATGAGATCCAATGAAGCTGCTTTTCTTGTGCAACACAGACGAAACTACATGTTACTATGGGATCTTTTCAGCATTTTCAAAACATTATCACGAAATTCTATGTATGGTGAGCTGATTGGATGACACAACATGGCCATGAGCGATCAGCCATGGTGAGTTGCCATGTCATCCATACCTGACACAGTTTTAGTAGGATAGCTCATTTTCCTCAGTCAAGCCATCCTGAGGACCTTGCTTAGGGAACTTCATGCCCGTGGTGGCTTCCTGTGCTCTTCAAACCTGGCAAGCCCAGAGTCCAAGTCCCTGGTGAGCACGTCCAGGATTCGCAAGGCACTTGCCAGGCGTCAAGCCCCACGTGCCTCACAAGCAGTGCCATTCTTCATAGCTGCCACTGCCACTGGCATCAGCAAGTGAGGAATAAGGTTGGGCAGCAGGAATGGTGGCTGGGGAAGGTTGCTGGTTGCACAACTGGTGGCCCATGAGTGTTTGCAGTCTTCTCCTTGGCTTGGCTTACTTGCAGAAGCAGGCTGAGCCTGGGAGGAAGTCCACAGATTCTGGAGGGATAACCCTACTGTAAAATGTCATTACAACTAGTCCCTTAGTTAGAAACATCTCATTTAAGAACAACCCCTAATTATAAACAAGCAAACCCAGAAGTTCCACCTCATCCTCAAGCAGCAAGAGGGCACCTGCAGGTGACAAGTGCCAGGTGGCAAAAGAGGAGGGAGGAAGGGAGAAAAAGGAGGGAAAGAGAAGGAGGAGGGCCGAAAGCAGCAAGCAGTCAGCAAGAGGTGAAGTCAGCACTACAATGTGACTCCAGTGGTAACCTCACTCCAGCATCACAATCAAACCCTGACTCCCCAGCATGAGGTCCATCCCCTCTAACACCAGTCCCATCTCCATCATCATCCAGTTAATGTTAGGCTTAATGTTAGCTTAAAAATTGTTAACATTTAATAATCTTTTTACTATTTTTCTATCTTTCTCTCTAAACTGTTTTAACTGTTTTGTATGTATGTGTGTATACCTACACACATACATTCAGATTCTACCTCTCTCTCTCCTGTGCCTGTTGTTACTTTATTATTACTGTATTATCAGCATCATTATTAAAACACTGTATTGTATGTAAGATGTTTGAGTGTATCTGGAAATATTTCTTAAGTGTTTTATTTGCTTTTTATATATATGATCTCACATACAAATTCAACTTAAAGACAACCTCAGGAACAGAACTTATTCTTAACCCAGGGACCAGGTGTACATTTGTGCAATGGATCTGTGCTCAATTCCCCCCTTTTGTGAAGACTTTCCACTGTTGCTTGCTATTCCTCCTAATAAATAGAGCCTGAATCTATCCTCCTCATTAATGGAGTTATCTGTGCATGGGAACCCCTGACTCATCATCTGCCCCCCAGACTGGGAACAGAGAAGCCCAGAATCAGCATTTGCTCTAGGAAGAGTAATGGGCACAGTTGAGTCACCCTTTCCATTAGATCACAATGCATCCTGTAGAAAAGGTGAATATCAATCACATCCTCATTTTAATGCAGTCCAGTTCCCCTCACTCAAATACTGCAAGAATAAACTAGATGCATGAGGCATCTATAGCCACAACTGAGGTGGAGAGAGCCCAACACCATTGGAGTGTTCAGGCACATATCTGGCCTAAGACTGAATCTGGCATATTCATTGTTCTCTGGATAAGTCCAGAGGCCCAGGACTATCTGCAGTGCACCAGGGTCAACAACCTTTCCCCTTAAGTTTTCAGAGCGTGTGACAAGGGAACTATTTGCCACCATTAGCAGGTAGGCAGGCCTTACAAAGATCAAGGCAAGGCCAAGAAGCACAAGTTCCACACCAGCCATATCCTTGCAAATGCACTACAGCAGTTTCTCACCCCTCCCGCTCCCCTTCTCTGCAACAGCACCATTCTGTAGTAACTCAACTCTTAAACTCCCCAGCCTGCCCCCACCTCTGTTTCTGCCTAATCAACTGTCTTCCTTGCATAGCCTGCAACAGATCATTTGCTTGCACCAAACTGTGCCCTGGAGCCATTTGAACAACCACTTGCAACTCTGCTTGAGTTGGAGAAGGCAGAGCAATCACTTCAACAATGTCTGCAGTTCATGTTCTTCCATGCATACAAGCATGGAAGAGGAACAGCACCAGGGAAAAGGTGAAGGTGCTTAGTACTTTCTTTGGCTCTCCCACACTAACCTACCACATGTCCTTTGCTGTTCATTTCCTAACCCGTACTTTTTGTTGCAAACTAAAAAGCAAACTAGGAATAGTGTCACAGTGTGCTTCTAAGGAATTTTCAGCCCATTTGGAAAATTCTTCTGTGGTTAGTCTATGATTAGGTTAGGGTGGTAGGGATTCTTCAGCTTCTTTCTTTGAACCATGGATGTTAGTAATGCCCAAGAATTTAAAATATACAATTGCCTCCCTGCAAATCTGTGGTACAAAGGTGCATTGCCACCATGAGTGTTAGCAGGGGAATGTTGTTTCATGTTTTGGGGGTTTGAATATTGATCACTGCACACCCAGAAGTGTGTGCTTCTGTTCCTTCTGTCTTTATTTCTCCCCTGTTCTTACAGATTCCCTATCTCTTTGTCCATTTATTAATATACCCCTAGTTTGCCTATTTAATAGGCATTACCTACTCCTCTAGAGGTATCTGCAGCAGAACAGAAGAATTTGATGAATGAACCAAGATTTGCTGGAGAGCATGGTCTTCTGGCCAGCAGCAACAGGTGCCTTTTGCAGATCAGCATTCCAATCCCCTTCCCTGCATCCTCACTGCTTAATTATACAGCCTGGCTCTGTGGCCATTCCTTCTGCTCTGCTAAGGTGTCTATCAAAGGGTCCCACCAGTGGCAGCTGCTCTCCTTCCTCCACCGCGCTGCACTAACTGAGCTGGGCATTCCTCAACTGGATTCTAACCATGATTCTTCCTCAGCCCACTTCTCACAAAACCTGATGGTCAGCACTCCCCTCATGTACTTTGGAAATGGCTGGCAACTGAGTCATGGTAGAATAAGCTCCTATTTCTGCTGTATTGAAAAAATGCACTAAAAGCTCTTACTGATTGCTGTGATGCTCAGATGAGTTCTACCAGTGTGACTGCATAATACCTATAGCGGATCCCAAGGTGGCTCTTCAAATCAATGCAGACCAACATTAAAAAAAAGATGCAAACAGACAAAAGCAACAAAGGAGGATGGGAATTTCCCTGCAAAGGCCCTTGGAATTCCTGCCAGGAGCAGGTGGGAACGAGCCATTCCAAGCCTTGGAGAGGGCTTCTAGGGTATGGAATGGGCTTCCACAGGAGGTGGCTGAAGCCCCATCCGTAAGCGTGTTCAAGGATACGTTGGCCATGGACATGGCATGCATGTCATGGGCGGAGCCGGGCTGGAGCAGGGGTCAGACTGGATGGCCTGAAAGCCCCCTTCTGACTCGCGCTGTTTCTATGATATAGCCCAGATGAAGCTTCAGCTCAAGGGACCTTTGCATAACTGTCAGAAAATTTTGGGTGAGTTTAGAAGATCTGGTAAATTCCAAATTAACTATCACTTGAACAAGGACCAGGACAGAACTAGGGTTTCATGGATTGAGCAAAATCCATCTGTCTGTGTTTTGTGGATTATTGTCATCTGGCATCTATCATCCACTCATGAACAGAATCATGTTTTTCTCATTTTCCCAAACTTGTGTTTACATTGGGAAGCATGCACTTACATTGATGTGCCCTTGTGAAAATGCACAAATCTCCCCAAAATAATTATTCTCATGCTTTAAGCCAGTAAGGGAAATAGCTATGCAGGGAAATGTGCTTTTTCAGCATGTTGCTTGAGCAGCATCATTCAACTAAAATTGCATACAAAGTAAAAGAAAAAACAAATATGAAAAAGTAAAATGAAAAAGTGGTCCACAAAATCTGAACAAATCAAGAAAAATCCAGTCCACAGTGGAATCTGCAGGTTGGATGTGTGTGCGCACACACACATATCCAAATTCACTTGACTCCATTACAGATTCCTCCCACACCTCAACTGTGCACCTTAAAGAATGTGGATATGTGAGCTATAGTTCCTTTCTCGTTGCCATGGTTGTGCTGTACATGTGGCTGTGTGACCAGCACTTGCTATCATCCACTAATGCTACTCTAAGTTACTAAATTAAAGCAAGGAAATATTTTATAGGAAATAAACCCTCCTTTTATCATTTTAATATATCAGAAGTTAAGTCCTACTGAATTCAGTAGGCTTATTCCCTCATAAGAGTTGCATGGGGTTACAGCCTGACAGGAAAAACCTGTCTTGTGGCACTTCGAAGAGCACTAATTTTATGCCCAAAAGCTTATGATACAGTAAATGTATTAGTCCTTTAAGGTGCAACACCTTTCATTCACTACTCTCCTGAAAGTCATAGCACTGCAACAGAGCTATCCTACGAATGGTTAGGCAGATGTATGCTCAATTGCGTCCAGCAGATGCATGCTCAGGCTTCCACCCTAAGAGTGCAATCTTACACATGCCTTGTCAAAAGAAGTCTGATGGAGTTTGACTGGGCTTACTCTGAAGTAAATATGTGCAGGATTGCAGCCTTCAAGTACCCAACAAGGCTTGCACGAATTTTCTGTGCTTGCTGTTTGCTCTTTTCAATAGCATGAGTCACAAGTAAAGCTGCGATTTCTCCTGCAAGCAGCCCACAGCAACTGTCAGGTCATTTATTTTTAAAAGAACTGCAAACTCTCAGGCTTTTGTACCCAAAATAACCATGTTCCCTTTTTTAGCATCAGACGGAGTTGATCACTCTTCATTGGACTGCCACATGCCTTCTGGCATTATCAGAACTCAGCTCTCCCTAACTGGCAAAATCTCTGAAGCCCATTATTTGCTATGTAATCTGAGCACAGGGTATTCTTTAGGCAGGGGGTGGCAACCTGGGGTCATCCAAATATTTTGGCCTGTAACTCCCATCAACTCTAGCCAGCACAGGTAATGGTGAGAGATCTTGAGAACTGTAGGTCAAAACATCTGCAGGGCTCTAAGTTCCCCACCCTGCTTTAAGCCAATTAGAGATTTTAGTGTGCACTGGGTTTAGAACACCTATCTGATGATTATGTGTTTTAAGAGTCAGAGAGAGGAAACCATCAGATTATTTGGGGCTTTTATGTTCTTCATCAAGAGTCAGCTTGTTCAGTTTTACAAGGTATTTATACACGATATTGAACCTTCTCAATTTAAGTTTCACAGCAGAGCTTCTTCCCTACAGAGTTTTTATTCACATTATCATAGAACTGATGTGTGTTCTATGTTATAGACTTCTTAAAGGCTCGATTGTATCTCAATCTACCATGCTGTGAGAAAGTGGGCACTTAAATCCCTATTTTCTGCAACTTTTCTGCATAAAGGCTTCTATGACCTGAGCCACTTTCATCATTTTAGGACTGAGGTCTGGTTCTTAGATTAATTTTGACACGGCATAGAACCTGGAAGGATTTTATCTTTTGTGTGTGGGAACTGTCTGCATATACCCTTATATAGTGCACTCTTATCTATCCTTCTAGAAAAATATCCAGCTGCAAACTACAGAATTTGCTACTTTTGCTGATGAATTCATAGATAGTTCCTTTGAGCATGTAAGGATATAATTAACCAATGCATCTGCCACATCAAATTGATCCAGGAACTTCAGAATATCAGAAAGCAACATGAAGCTGATCTTGATTTTTCTTTATAATGTGCGCTGCTGAAGAGCTGAAGTTCTTAAAAATTAAACACTACAAGTATACAAGGTATTGGTTCCAGAAAACAGACACAATCCAGAACTGCTACCTCTAATGGGTACTCATTCATTTATTTCATGCTACCCTTTGGCGGCTACTCGAGGAGAGAGAACCCATGTCACCAAAAACCTACACATACACAAGCATCTCGGCACTGACAACTGGCAGAACTAGTCACTTCACAACCATGTTGTGATCAGCGAGTCTTAGGATAGGAAAAGGTTATTACACAAGCCATACAATGAGCACACCTGTTTCCAGTCCCCCACCTAACACTTATTTTGCTGGAGATACATGCCATTCTGTGCCTCTGCAACATGAAGATCTACACAACACAGAAAGAAGATTGTGATTGGCCTCCACCATCCTCTTCCCAGAAACAAAGTCCACAGTCACTGCCTTTCAGTCTAGAGCACCAGCCTAACTTTCAATGTAGCCTCATCTAGAATACCAGCCTCCTGCCATTTCCCTGCTGAAAGCGCTGCTGCAGGAGGGGCCTGGAACTCAGACCATGAGGCTCTTCGACCAAAGCTCATCTGACACTTGATGCAAAAGGGAGAGATGGTTGTGCACACATACATTCTACCCTGAAGGAGCCAGGGCTTTTCTTATTCAGAACGCCACACAACTAATCTGTGATTACAACACACACACACAGAGCTTGACCTAAACATGTCATTTCATATTTCATTTGAGAAATGCCATGGTGCAAGGAAAACACAAAATGTAATTAATCTGCTAACAGTCTATCTCACACTCTGACCGAGGTTAAGGTTGCCAGCTGACTGCAAGGTGGGGGCCTACTCTTATGCTTTTCACAAAAGCTTTTAGACAAGAATTACTAGGGGAAGCCTTCCATCATTCAGAGATCATTGTTACCTGCTAACAGCAGTAAATCAAACTGTTGTTAAAGACCCAGCAAGAGGATAATGCTAACTGTACTTGGACATACCACTTCAAAGGAATGCAACTACAATCTAGCCTATTTCTGTGTTATGTCCATATAGTCTAGCATCCCCATTCTAAATCCACTGACTGTATAATGTTTGATGTCCTGGCTCTAAATGACAAACCTGCTGATCATTTGGACTTCATGCAGGCTAGTGAGTTTACAAGGTTCACAAGATTTAAGCCAAATGCTGCTGGCTGTGCTCAAAGTACCCAACTGAGTAGCCGTTCCAAGAAACTCAACCTCAGATTGTGCAGAGACAGTGCTGGGTTTTAACTTGACCTCAAATTTCTCGGTTCCTGTTTAGAATTTGACATGGCATATGGAAAGATCCCTGAATCAGGCAGCCCCCTGCTGTCTGATCTGCCCCCGCAGATCAGGGGCCCTTTAATGAGGGGAGATTGCTCTGGAGCGTGCGTAGAGCTGCCACAGTGCCTGCCATTTCCATGGTTCCCTTCAACCCTAGAAGTGATGCCAGCATACAGTCCCCAACCTGGGCTGCAGTTCCATGGTCACATCCCCAGGAACCACCCTGTCCGTGAGAGGAAGGGGGCATGTCCACCTTCCCCTTTTATCTGGATCCAGCCAATGCCACCCCCCCTAAAAAGTTGTGACTGACCTGGCCTACCAATTTACACTGCTGCAAAAAAGGCAAAAAACCTGTGAGGCAAGCCAATCCATCTTGCCAGGTAAACTTTATTCCCAACTCTGTCAATTGCCAGCAGACTGACTCAAGCTTAGTTCAGGAGGAAATTTCAGTTCAAGTCTGTGGATTTCTTCAGCAGTGAACTTTGATTTTTAGATGACCTCTCAGTGTAATCTAAACAACTCAAGGCCATTTGATATAATGACAATGTAGAAGACTTTTGCAGAGAGTACCATGCAACAAAATTTTTATGGACCTGCAGTGCATCTGAAATAGAAATAAGCTTTAAAATCCTTCCTTAATAAAACAATGATTGCGATCTGCTTTACATGCTCTGAAAAGTTCACCCTTACTGAATGGGTGCTACATGTAGTACTAGAAAAATCAACCGAGCATCTCTCAGTATGAATGGCCAAGATTTGATCCAAGAACTCTTTGGATTTGTTGGTTAACCTTTTTGGTCACATTCTGAATATGATGATGCCAACTGTAATGGTTTAATGTGGATGGTTTGCTCAGGTGTATTTCCTTTAAGTCCCTCTGGGAACTGTAATTGGATTATTCCAGCTTTCTCCAACCAGTTGGCTGGGCTACAGTTCCCTTCAGTTGTGTTGGATTGCCATTCCTATCATTGTCCATGCTAGACAGAGATGATAAAAGTTTTCTTAAATTTGGGGAGGCCACAAGTTTGAGGAAGAATGGCTTATTCAATGGCAGGCTTGAACATACTGGTGGAGTATCAAAGGTAAAGATATATTCATGAGATGATACCTTTTAAGTGACGATGCCCCTCTTCGGAACAACCTCTCAAACATATTCCTCAGTCTCCTACTGCTATTTAGGCTATTATTCTCTAGGTCTTTCCATTTACTCTGTTCTGCTGCCTTTAAAGAATTTACTGACTGCTGTTCTGCTGATTTCCCAGCTGCTTATACATGTTTAATGTGTGACAACTGTGTTTTTAATTTTTACTGGTGAGTAACATGGTTGCCTGTGTGGTTGTACACAACTTGGAAGACTTGTAAAGGAAAAGTGCCTCAATAAAGATTTAAATGGTCCTCTTTTTCCTTCTGAGGCACCATAACGTGCATATAGCAGTCCACTGTCCCTGGAGCTCTTTCACGGTGCAATGCAAGCCACAAAGAGGAGCAGCGCACTTGGAAAAGGACTGGGGGCCCTATAGTTAAATCAGTCAAAGTGTCCGGGACTTACCTGGGCAGTGAAGAAAGCTGGAGTCAGAGATCCCGATGGGAGTGCAGGACTGTTGAGGGCAATAGAGCCGAGGTCAGTGCTCGAAAGAACCATTGGAGGTGGTGAGATCTCTAAGCCTTTGGGTTTCTTAGCCTTTGGGGGAAGAGAAGATGATTTTGTCTTGGATCCTGAAGAAAGGTTCAGTGGCTCAAGAGAATCAGAATCCTGACAACTGGACTCCAAAAAGATGCTTCTGTGTTCTGAGGGGAGGGGTGAATTAGGAGACAGAGATGGTGACCGGGAGGAAGGTGGTGATGCTGATGAGATGCTGGCTGCATTGGGCAACATTAATGAAGATATCTTTGCAGAGACAGATGATGCTAAAAAAGCAGAAGCGGCAGCTGCCTCAGATGTTGACGGCAATGACACAATTGGCCTCATGACTTGCTTATCTGCTTTGTTTGTCACAAATCTTATAACAGTCCGGACTTCTTCCAATGGTGTGGTTTCTTCCAGTTTCTCCTCCAGCTTCTCGGTTTTGATCTGCTTAAGAGTATCTGGCTGGTTTTGCAGTGAGTTGATGGTGAATGATGAATACAGCCCCGAATGAATATATTCGTTACGGCTGGTGCTTTTCAGGACTGACAGGCCATGCTTGTGTTGTTCTCTGCCATCAAGAGGTATCTTGCAGTCGCTGTCCTGCAGCAAAAGGCTCTCCCGGCTGATTTCCACAGTATGTGGATCCATCTTTAAAATCTCAGGGAATGACACAAACTTGTACACAAATTTCTGCCCAATCACCTTCTTGATGATGTTCTGCATAAAACACCAAACCAGGGGTGGAATATAGTTAGCTTCTTGACAAAAGAGATCAGTGCAGAGCATCTGGTCTATCATGTGTACGCTCCTGGATTCCATCCCTGTCATCTCTACGGAAAAGGACCAAGTGGGAAAGATCTCAATTTGAGGCACTGGAGATCTGCTCCCATTCAGTGTACCAGTTTTGGCCCATAAGGTTGAACATTTTGACATGGTCATCTTTCTACAATCCTGTAATATGTGCAGTATGATTGACTGGCAATGCCACCTAATAAAAAAAACTCAGGAGTTTTGTCTATTCTTCCTCTCTACTCTGCTCCTGGATCTTATTCACCATCCAAATTCCTTCCAGGCACATGGCTTCTAGCACTCTCCAATCACTGTTTTTCCATTATAAGTTACAAACAGAATTGCATCTGACCTTCTCTTGCATCTGTTTTCTCTACAAGTTTATCTGACTGTGTTCTACTCATCAGTGTTGTGACTAAGAAATTGTGGATGGGCACCATGTTATGACTCTTTATTATTTTTAAATTAGTACTAAAATTGTAACATGTTTTAAATGAATGAAAGCTATAAGTGTGATAACACTTTATAATGTAATGGTAATTTGGTGTTATACCACTGTAACACTATACACTGTTAGTCAAGTCATTGCCCTCTTTGCAACATGGTTAATGGCAATGAGTAGAAAGCAGAGAGGTTTTTTTGTAAACTTTTAAAAATATTATCAATATAACATCATGAACTTATACTGTTGTTATCCGTTTCAAAATTATAGTTGCAGAACACTGTGACATTAATTAAAAAATGAATTTAATCATCATCATCAACAGCAACTGGGTCATAAAATTGCACCTACCACACCAAGAAAAAAGAATGTGTACTGCAATCTATGGAATGTGCTCCCCAGAGAGGTCCACCTGGCGCCGTCGTTATTTGTTTTTCGGCACCAGGCGAAGACCTTTTTATTCAAATGTTATTTTAATTGTTAGTATTATTTATTCATTTTATTCTTTGGCCAGGGCGACTTAATTTATATTGTTAATTTATATTGTTAATTTATATTATTCTATCTTGAAGTTTATTTATGGTTGTGAGCCGCCCTGAGGCTTCAGCGAATGGGGCGGCACAGAAGTCTCCTAAATAAATAAATAAATACATACATACATACATACATACATACATACTGAACTGTGATAGATTCACCTTCCCTGTCCTGACTATGTCAAAACCACACCCTTTTAAGAAAAAGGAAGAGTAGCTCTAAAAGCAGCTAAAGCTGCAAAGATTGTGCTATTCCATTCTTGTGGAAAAGGCCGGGCTTTCCTAGTGTATGAGAAAAAACAAGACTAAAGGGAAAATACAGGATGGCAATGACTGGATGAAATTATTGCATGAATGCTTTTTTAAGAAGTGAGTGAATAAAGTGTGGCTGTTCTAAATAGCTAGTGTGGAAGCTCCCTCAAACCTCTCCCTGATGATTAAAAGAAGCAGGACTAAACAAATCAACAAACCATGGGAGTACAACAGTTTCATAAAATCATTACTGCCATTTGACTGAAATAAACATATTAACTAATTATTGAAAGTGTGCAAATAAAATTAGGTTTGTGTTCTGTTTTTGGTTTGTCTGCAGCTGAAATGGAAACACAAATTCTGAGGGAAAATTAAAAAGGCCTCTTACAAATGAACTTTCACACTAATGAGTGAAACAATTTTGTTATACAGCCAGTTCACACTGCTATGAACATCTTATATACAATGCTCAAGAGTACTGATAGTATGTCAGAAGTGATGCTGCATTTACTGAACAGCACAGCACAAGCTTAGAATCTGAAAAAAGTACTTTTGCATGTTATTGTACACCATCATATATCTTCAGCTATTTGGTTCAATAATGCAATCAGGGGCCCTGTAAAGCTAACTCCTTCCCCAGCTCTGTGGCAAGGCCATTGAACAGCACAGCCTCTGACTTCTCCTGCTTTTTACTTGTCCTTCTCCTTTTGATCAACTGAAAGAAGCTGGTGAAAATTTGAGAATATGCACTCAAACTCATAGGAGAAACTAAATTTGTGAAGCTAAAATTTGAGAAAGTTGAGAAATTTGTTTTAATTTGTACATTTCTTTCAATGACAGGACTTTTCAGGGAATATCCAAAGGCCGTCTCAGTGTGTCTATATATGCCTAGACTGTGGTATAAAAGTGATTATTGAAATATTACTAAAATAATTCAAACATACCTTGTCATAGTAGTATCTCAGAGCCCTGCTCAGCTTGTCGTAATTCATATTAGTTTTGTTTTTTCTGAGTCCCCACAGCTTAGCCACTTCTTCTGCCTTAAGTAGCTTGAATTCACCATCGTTGGATGTCCAGCAAATCAGGTGCTCGTGCTTCTGGTCAAGAAGCAGCTGCAACAGGAACTGCCACAACGTGATTGCACTCTCCATGCCTGGAGTGGGCCAAAAAAAGGAAGGACATAACGTGAACATGGTGTAGACTGAGCTCCAACCACAACATTTATGTAGGATGGTATCTCACACTCATGCCTCATTCTCTCTTACACACAGAGCACAAAGAACATGCATTACGCATAACCAAGCAAAGTCTACAGTAAAGATTCTCATTTTTTCTCTTAATCCTGATAGCTCAATATCGCAAGAATCTCCAGTTCTGGAAACAAAGAGATTACTAGCATATAGATTATTGACTGGGTTCACACAGCACAGCAAGCCATGTAGCCAGCCATGGTAGGTGGGCATTTCATCCACACCTGGAGTGTTTTCTGTGGGTGGTTTATTTTATGGTAGCAAACCACATAGAGAATCCATGGCTTGTTATAAGATCATTCTTGCCCATGATGAATTAATCTTGTCGTATCATCTGAACCGAGGAGTCTGATTTTATTGTGGGGTGCTGCAACTGGTTACAGAGCCACTCAGCAATAGCAGCAATAAATAAATAAATAAATTCGAATCGATCAAATCAAATTCCATGCAGCTTGATTTTCATGCTTAATGCTGAAATGGCTCCCAGAAAATCATCACTTGTTCTCTGGCTTTTTGATGCCTTAAAAATGTGCAACTGAGGTCATATTTTGATGATTATGATGATGTCAGTCTTTTGCCAGTTACAAACTGTTCACAATGAGTACTGATAATACATTTTGTCTATTGGCTTATTTGGGCACAATTGTGAAGGGCTGGGTGAGAAATAACAGCAAGAGAAAGGAGGGACCTGATCGAAAGTATAGTAAGGATAGGGAGTGAAAGGAATAAGTGCACTAAAAGGTGGGGCAACATTATCTTCTTCTTGGCAATGTCTTGGTTTTAAGTACTGAACTGTAACTTCTCAGTGTCCCCCAACTCTCCAACGATTCCAAAAAGGGGTGATATTAACTCCCCAATTTTTACAACTCCTTCTAAAAGCAGTTACTACAGGTGTACATATTTCCCCCTCCATTAAATTTGCATATATTTCTGTGTTGTTTGTGGGGTTTTCCCCCACAACCACAGCACCTGCAGCACTAACTGGACTAAAACAACTACAAGAAGAAAAGGGGTGTTAAAATCTCCTTTATCTAGAGTAGTTGGAGACCCAGGAAAGCACTGAAAAGGGGAAAGCAAGACTACACATATCAGAATGCACTTGTGCAATTCTGACAAAAAAATAAAAGATTGAACCCAGTTGTATAGTTCTCTGGGACCTAACAAAAACAGACCCAAATTGTGCTTTTTTGAGACTCCAGCGGAGAAATGGAGGCAAGCAAAAAGGGGTAGCAACTGGAGTGGAGAAGGGGAGAGGGCGAGTTCTTCTGGGAAGGACACAGGACGCATGCTGTATTAGGATGGAGAGCTGAGGGGAAAGGAGGGAGGGAACAGCTATATCACGGACGATTTAGGGAGCAACCCAACCTACTGTGGCTTATTTACAGGTGGTTTAGTATGCTGTAAAAACACACCCACTGAGTTAGAAAGGGCCATAGTCTGAGAAACAGACCATTTCCCTAAATATGAAACAGGAAAGGTTCCCCTGGTTTTTATACTACTATTTTCCGCCCGGTGTTCTCAGGATGGCAAAGACAGCATGATAATTTCATCTCGTGTCTCCCAATAACACTCCTATCTTTCCTGGTAACTGTTTTTGCTTCTGTCAAACATCTGAACCTGCTTGAACTGTGAATTGGAGTATTTTTGACGAGCATTCCTTACTGCAAGGAAGACAGGAAAACTGAGCAGCTACAGATGGCAGATGCCATCCTGAAATCAGAGGAACTTCATGCATTTAACCATGCACTAGACCTATCAATTCTGCCAGTGGTAACAGGCAGCTGTGACTGCTATTGGAAGTTAGCCTACACTAAGACTTCAGCATCAAGAAGGGCATTCCTAGGAAGGTACACCTAGCCCCCCCCCTTCCTGCATTAAGAAGGTGGCAAAGTCACTCTTATTCCAATGGGCATTTTCTTCAGAGCTTTAACTGGTGGTTCTTTCTTGTATTTTATGACTGCTTATGTTATTCTTTGCAGTAGTTTTATTGTGAGCTACCTTGACTGCACTTCAGGATAGAAAGGGTGAAAACAAATAGTTAAGCCACATAAATTTGTCTTTGTATAAATGTTAAATATAGAACAATTGACATCTACTTTTAAAACATGCTATATACAATTCCCCTAATTTCCTTTATAATTCCCATTCTTTAAAACAAATTACCTTTCTATCAGTAAAGTTCCTAAATCAATGCATTGCATAACAAAATCAAATAATATTGCTGGGAAGACATATTCAGAAATGGCTTACATGTAGAAGGGCTCAAGTATTTCTAAATGTAAGGTGTAAGTAATTTTCAAAATATCTTTAAACTGTGCTCATTTAATATGCCACTAGATGGCGTAGAGTTTCTGACTCTGGGAACAAGCCATTCCCTTGAAATTGGAACTATAGATTTCATATTATGATGTAGATGAAGCAATGCGAAGGAATCACTCCACATGATTTTATTTGCAATCCTGTTGGATTTGGGGGTGACCTTATAAACAGAATTTTAAAATTGTTGGTGTTTCTTTTAATCCTAAAACCTATTCATTGTCATTACATGTTTTAATGTTTGTGAAAAACTATATAGCCAGAGCTTTTTTTGTCATAGAACACACCGGAACAGAGTTCCGGCAGCTTTTTTTCGACAGATTTTCCAAGTTTTAAAAGTAACTTTTGAAAATCTGATGTTTGGTCCATGTGGATTTGAATAGCCCTGATGAGTGTAGCAGGCCAGCGACAAAATCATTAAAACGGTGCATGCGGGCTGCTTGTGTGTCGAGTCCGATGCATGCATGCTTCGTCCGCGCTGGTTGTGATGGTGCTGCTCAGCTTGTGACTGGTCATGTGGTCACGCACTGAGTGCAGGCAGTGACCATTATGTTTCGTTACACAACTGACATGTGTGGGTGTGTGTACAGTGATTGACTACGTGCAAAAGGTAAATAATTTCATGAGTTCCAGCACCCTTTCTCTTACAAAAAAAGCACTGTATATAGCCATATCTTTTGGACTACATATATTCAGATACTAAACCTATATCTGAACTTTCAGACCTCACGTTTGCAGTTTATGTAAAGTGTGCATTTATGTAAGTTTATGTAAAGTGCATCCAAACAGAATTACATGTATTTTTTGGCACTGGTGAGGGCCAGTTCATTTTGATTCTTCTTTTATAAACTACCTGCAACTGAGGGAATAATTAGCTTCTAAAAGATGCTTGATAGATCAAAAATATTATTTCCAACAGGGGGACCCATCTGGCACACAAAAAAGCTGGCAGTCAGAAATTCCAGCATGAAGTCTTCTGTCTTATTCTGCTATCATCATCTTTTGTTTGTCATAATTCAACATCTTAGTTGTGCTCCATCACATTAACATAACTCTAACAGACTGGTACCGATAAAATGTGCAGTTTTTTCCCTATGAAAAAGAAAACCAAATAATTCATAGGAAAAAATACTTCAAAATGAAGAATCTAAGTAGATTCTCCTGGGGATTTCCTGGAGAACCTAAATTCCTGTTGGCTTCAGGCAAAGATTTTTTTCTTTTGCAAAGTCCACCTGCAATTATGTACACTGAAGCTGTCATAAACTTCTACACATGATCTTCCATAGAAGAAACTCATTGTTCGCATTCAGACTGAAGATTAAACTAATGATCAAATGAACAAATCTGGGTAGCCTTTGGGCTTGAGGGTTCTCCCCTCCTTTCTCTGGTGCAGTCATGAAGAATTAAGAAGCTTTTGATTTCATTTTTATTTAATAGCAAGTTAGCCTTATATCTCAAGCAAGAAACACAATGGTTAGTCTTAACCATATTTATTAAAACAACCTAGCTTCAACCATTGGTTCATGAAGCTGGCTTGTTTCAATCAACCATAGTTAACAATGATCACAATTTATAGTTTGAGCTTTTCATTTAATTTCCATTTAATTAAACCATTCTGTGTGCCTGTAACTCAAAAGGTTACAGGCATCCCTTTGAGTACTACAGAAGTACAAAGGCAAGGTTTGACTCCGCGCTCCCCCTCCCTCAAAAACTTTTAGGCAGTCAGTTTCAGCCATCTAAATATTTTTACTGCCTTGTGAAGAGAAGGGACTGAGGCACCACCTGGATTTGGTGGCAGTCAGTGGTGCCGCATCCCTCCCCTCTGCAAGGCCCCCAAGTGCCTGTCCCACAGACCGTTTCCCACCTCTGGGGCTTTGGCCAGTGTGGAAAGCCAACTGAAGAAGTGAACTTCCCCCCTCAGAGTCCCTGCTCTGACTTCAGAAGGATTTTCTAAGTTCACAGCAGGGTTTCCTCCTTTCATATGGCAGGCCAGCCAGCCAGTATATACTGGCCACAGAGTTGTGCTCTAATTAGTAATTAATTGAAAATGAAAGCCAAAGCTTCCAATCTCTTTCTTTCAATCATGCTGGGGGGAAAGGAAGTGCACAAGCCCAAGGCTCATTCACACGATGATACCTCACTGTTTACTGTTACTATCAATATTTAGCATGTTAATCACAGTTTCTAAAATCCCCCAAATACAACAGCCAAATGGAGAAAAAGGTCCAAAAGTATCATAAACAAACTGATTATTGTTACTCTAATAGAGTGCATAACCTGGGGAGAGGTCAGAGGAAGACAGTAAAACAGAGGTGGCGGCACTGCACAACAATAAATGCTTTTTGCTCCTTTTGTAGTTAAGGCTGCCAAGTCTTGAAATAAAAAGTCTGGTAACTGGGCAGACTCGGGAGTTGAGCCCCTTGGAGAAGCTCCAGTCCTTTCATTTATAACCAGCAGTGGATGCCAGTGACTTGGCAGGTCTGAAAGTAGAGATCAACATTTGTGGTAGGCCTGGGGGGGGGGGGGTAAAAGTTAAGTCTCCTTTTTCTTTTCTTTTTTGATAGGTCTGAGAAAAAGTCGGTGTGGTTGTTGATGGGACCAAGGAAGCAG
Organism: Varanus komodoensis; assembly: GCF_004798865.1. Classification (NCBI taxonomy): domain Eukaryota; kingdom Metazoa; phylum Chordata; class Lepidosauria; order Squamata; family Varanidae; genus Varanus; species Varanus komodoensis. The sequence goes on from NW_025336481.1 coordinate 23,235,444, forward strand.
CAGGGACAAGCCACAAAGTTGTTTATTCATCTAAGGTATATAGCTATACTAAACAAGCTCGGGGTAGAGGGTGGAGAATTTTGTGCTTTGATTTTTTTGGCAAAAACAAAACACACGCCTTTGCCAGACCTGGCCAGACCAGTGCCATCCCCCATGCCCACCCACACTGTTAACTGACAACCCTACTTGAGAAGTTTATTTCTCACATCCTCCCTCTGAAGGAGGGAGCTCATCTAGATGATTGTCTTGTGAACCACCCAGACAACTTTGGCTATTGAACAGTATAGAAATGTAATAAATGTTTAAATAAATACTCTGGATTCAAGAGGGAAGGATCAGCAGGTTTGAAGGGACCCCAAGATTAGCAGAAGTACAAAAGCAAAAACCAACCAACCAACCAGGACTATAGGAGAAAATAACACAAAACAGGCTGATGAGGACCGTGTCTGCGGTGTGGTTATAGCATGCTGACTGACTGGTTGGGGACACCAGGCAGAAAACCAGGTGAGGGTGGAATGGACTGAATGGATGAGCGATGGGAACAGGCGCACTCCACACTGCACAATTTTGTGGCCGGTCCCACGTCTAAGTAATTCTAGGTCAAATTATTTTACTTCTAAATCTTTATGTTTGCATTTAGACTGTACATTCACTAGACTGGGGCACCTTAAAAATGTCAGGATGGAGGGAAATTTAATTTCTGTCCCTGCTCAACTCCTTGGCTTGCTTGATTACCATGAGATAATTCAACATTACCTGCACAACAGCATTCCTGTTACATTTGAAAGCAGCTCTCTGCGACTTCTACAGTCAGCCTGAGCTGCTAGGTAACAGGTTCAATAGAATGTGTCACAGTAGAAAATGTTTCTAATATTTATTCTGTACATTTCTGTCCCTCTTTCCATACCAACAGTTCCCAGTGTGCCCAACAAATCCTGCTACCAAATCAAGCAAGTAGGCCAACAACTTGATAAAAGATCATTAAGCAACAGAACAGTAACGTGCAGATACATTCCACACACATTTCTCAAGTAATATGCAGCGTCCACCATCAGAATAGCATCTCTGAAAACTGCACAAAAGGCAGATGCCAACCAACCTTTCATCAGAGGGTGTTCTGTTGTGCTGCACAGATGGCGTCTGCTAGCGCAAAGGCACCTCACCTCACAGGCCCTCCTTACAGAGCCTGACCTAGACTTCCTATGGGCTGATGGGGGGGGGGGGTCTTGTTTAGGGAGAGCTTTTGATTTTCCAGAGCAAAATGTCTTTCAACTGGGAGGCAAGAGACCAACCATCACAGAACTACCTAAAGGAGGGAATTTATTAGATGCAAAAAGAGCAGTTGATATGAATAGCTGCAAAAGCTACCAGGTCTCCACCTTTCACTTACTGTATGCAAGTGTGTTTTTCTGTGCATACTTGTACATGCATGCATTTCCCCAAGGGAAATGCTGGTTTTGTATATACAATTACTCTTCACACACCTCTCTTTTTCAGAAGGTATTTAAAAAAAACTCTGAGGTATTAGCGTGTGAATGTTCATTTATCACCAATGGATCTTGACTGCATCTAACAGCACTTTTTTCCTGAGTTAAATGACGTAGGGCATTGTTAGCTTCTCTTTCTCGTTAGCAGTCAGCTTCCTCTATTTCTGCAGGCAGCAGGCAGGAAATGGGAAAACGGACCAGAGGAAGCCTGGCCTTCTACATCTGTCCTTGTTTGTAATCTCAGCTCTGGTTTTATTTTGCTAAGTTGCACAGGTTTCTCTTAACCCCTGAAATGCCAATTTGGTTCCTACCGAATGTGTTTGCTTTGGTTTTATCTAACGTGATTAGATAATACTTGCTGGATTTAAAAAAGGAAGAAAAGTGACCATTTTACTTTTTTAAAAAGCATATGCTTTTAAAACTTGCCTAGAAAGCTAAATGCAATGTACAAAGAGTGGCATTTGCATTTGACTCTGTGCCCTGTTTAAATAAGTGCATGTACCTGAACAGAACAGATATTCTTTCCTCATAACCTGTAGGTAGCTGACTAGACTGGCAGTTGAATATCATTCAGTACATTGTTGGTAGAGCAAAAGCGTTTCCTTCTGCAGAAGTGGGCTAGCTCAAAGTGTGCAGCACAGGCCACTGGACACATGTGGCTCTGTCCTCCAGTAGCCCACTGTCCCTAAGCATCCCTAAGCTGCCTGAAGTAGCCGTCTCACTCTGCTTCATGGAAGTGCCAGCCCTGTTTGCTCCTATTTCCTGCTTCTTCCTCAATAGTCTCCCATAGTTTGAATGGGTACAGCAGCCTGTCCTCTTGTACTCTCTAAAGCACCATGCATACCTGTTTCAAAGAGCAGCAGCAAAAGCAGCAAAGGACTTCTTTACAAGAGGCATTTACTGTGAACTCATGTTTCCTCTTACAGTTTGCTGGGTGTGCTCACAATGTCGTCCTCCAGGGCATCTCCCATGGGCTTTTTGTTTGTTTTTGTTTTTGGGAGAGGGGGGTTGAGCGACAGAAGTGAACTATTAAAATTCCAATCACAACAATGCAACTTCATGGTTAGTTAGGAGAATGCATGGAAAGGCAGAGAAAGACCCAAGGAAAAGCCTGCCATACGGGGTGCATTTTTTTCCTCCCACAACAAAAACAGAAACCTCAGCACAGAATCAGGCTAAACCCCTCACACAGAGAAGCTCAGTAAGTCTTGTGGCCCTTTAAAGAGTAAGCATTTTATTCTGAAATCGGCTTTCATGGACTGGAATACACTTCATCAAAATTACTATTAATGATGAATTAAGCACCCCCACCTACATTCAGTAAGAAGTATGGGCTCAGGGGTTTAATGGAGGTGGGGTTCCTACCATAGCAGGCCATCAAGTGAAGCCACCTACCTTTGTCCACCCTGATGCTCCATTTACAGTAGGGAAGGGGGAGAACTAACCTGTAGATATGCCGTCTTTGTGGCATATGGAAGCTGTCTACCTCTGCCACAGGGCAGACCACACAGAAAAGCAGGTATCTGTGCACATGAAGGATAGCGCTTCCTACTTTTACCAAAGCGAGTTCTAGTCCATGGACAGTCATGGCTCTCTTCCACAAACCTCTCTGTTAAGTTTACATCATATAATTGCATATAATTTATTTCTGAAGAATGATCAGAGATTATATACAAAGGAGAGCCTCGTGGCACTTTAAAGATGAACCACTTAAGGCCTAATTCAAATTTCTAAACAAATATGTAGCCTTTCTCTGTATTTCCCCTTCATGCCATTTCCCTTATTTTTCACAACCATCTCTAATTAATCAACTCTGTATGTTGAATATGATACCCTGCTAGATCATTTCCTCAGTGCTGGTTTGTGCAATGAAGTCCAAATAAAGAATCATTAAAGGGAATGGCAAATTCTACTTAAACATCTGCACATTAAAAAACAATTAAAGAAACTGAGCAAGCTTCTGAGGCTTGGTAAAAACTACCTTTTTCAAGCAAGATTTTTCAAGGATAAATGGGATGTGGTTGGTAGTGTTTCTGCCTCCAGAAGGAAGGAAAATGTATCAGTTTGTTCAATCAGTTAGAAAAGTGGTCAAATATTTAGCAGAGGACATCCGACTCTTAGTATCAGTAACCCTTTAAGTGTAAAACTTGCTTTAAAAGGGAGTATGTAAATTCAATTTTACTATTGATGCAGCTTTTCTCTTAATTCATGATTCCTGTTAGAGCTTAAGACACATTTTTGACATACACTTGAAAAACTTTCCTCTTCCTTCTTCTTCCTTTGTAATGGACACATTTGCTGGTGTTTTCCATTCCCAGCAACTGCATCATTTCCAGCCAGTGCATCCTCATGCTTCCCCCTGCAATATGTTGACACTGTAAAATCTAAATCAGGACTTCCTCCTATTATATTTCAGAGGGGTCTTTCTGGGAAAGGCAGATAGCACTTAACAGGTAGGAATTCTGCAGCACCACCCAGTGGAAACATTTAAGAATTTTTGCAACTGCCTTACAGTTTCTTAAAATGGCTTCAGAAAACTAGCCAAACCTCTCCCCTCCCAACCAACCCCCTAGATGGATTCTGAAAAAGTAGCAATGATTTATTCTATTGGATCAACTGATTGAGCTAGTCAATTAACTTTCAAGCTACCCTAGATTCTTCTAGGCAGGAGTAAAGGGCACACACCAGAAATGCATACAAGTTTATATAGTCTTCCCTTTATGGATTTAGCTTTTATTGGCAACTTTGTGGATATTGGCTTAATAGATAAGGGCACGGAATATCTTTAGACCCTTCCACTGCTACAGCTCCTATTTCATTAATGATGAAATATAAACCACCTTTTAATTTTATCAGTTCTTTTGTATTTTCACCATGCAGTTCTTATTTTGAGATCTTTTCTTTCATTCTTAACTCACCAGTAAATATGTGGGGCCACAATCCAGACAGACCACTGTATGGAACCACCTAGCTCCACCAAGAAAGGTTTGTTTGCTCGTTTGTTTGTTTTCTGATTTAACTCCCTGCTGCACAGAGGCTGAAGATTAAAGAAATGTCCCCACTGGCTTTCTAACTACTTATCTGATCCTTTAATTGTTCTTGCATTCTTTCTAGTTGCTTTTTAAATACAATTTTTATCAAATAGTCTCAATTCTCTAATCTAGGTTTATTTACTAGTTGCATTATCCTAAACAGTTCTTTTTTCTCTTTTTTTTTAAATTGCACTTTATTTTTGGGATGTCATATCATCCACAAAAATAACTGAAATATAGTGTTTTCTTTCTCATCTATTTTTAAAGTGTTCTCTTCATAGCAGACACAACTGCTTGTATAATATAATAGCTTGCTGGTGCTATTAATTATGAATTGAGAATTCATCAGAAAAAAAATGTCAATATTCTTACCTAGGTCAATATTGCAGGTAGACTATTATGCCCATAATTAAATAATACAAATCCTAAATTATACACAACTATACATCCATGAATATTCCCAAATGATTACTACTGCTAATGTAATTAATAAATAATTTATTTATAGACAGTTGGGTTAGAAATACCCAAATTAAATAAATACAAATGGTATTTTAATAAATATAATCAATTGCTACAATAGAGCAATTCCAACAACTCCCAATTATCAATTAACTGTGCGATTCTATACATGTCTACTCAGAGGTAAGTCACATTGAGATTTACCCTGCAATTCTTTTACCCAATTACTGGAGAGTAACCACCACTGAATCTAGCGGAGTTCTCAGTAAGTATGTATAGGATTGCCTGCTTAATCAAAGGACACAGCCATTTAGGACAATGTTAATTGGTATCATTTAGCATAATATTCATACATAATATAATCTGGTCAAATCTAATTGATAAAACTAGTAATTAAATTACATAAAATTCCATAATCAGGATAAAACATTTACCCATAAACGTATTCAACAGCTATTACAAGACCGTCCCAGTATCAGTTCCAATAATGCAATCTATTGACATACCATTCGGGACCTAACTAACTCCTATAGGGTATGTACAACTCCTTTGAATTCACAATACCCACCAGTTGATTGGTGCTATAAAAAATTAATTAAGTGCATGAAGAGTCAATCTAGCAATGAATGCTCTATATGCCAATTTATTGTGTTTGTATAAAATTTTGGAGTTTTGTTTTTCCTGCTATGCATCCATCAATCCTATTCTGCACCAGGTCTCATCCAGTAACGTACATGAAAACATTTTTCTGCACATGGGTGAGACTTCCTGTACTGGAGTGACTGCCTTCAATAGGAAGGAAAGGCAGCTAGTTCCTGCACATTTCAAAAATCTAACCTGTTCAGATGTTCTAAAGGGTAACCACACAGAACACATAAATCTATATAGGTTCCAAAATTAATCATGGGGTAGAAATAAAATATACACAGACTCCTCGCACTTCCTGTCCTGCTAATGTGGCAAGCATCTGTGGTGTATTGGCAGAGGTCTTTGGTTGCACACTAAAGAACTTCCAGGTTCAAAGCTAGCTTGCATCTTTATTCTTTCCATATGAATCTCAGTTGCATTCTTCTCATGTCAATGTGGCAAAGAGATAATTATTTTGCTGATGCATAGAAAACTTGAGATGATTTGCCTTCTTTAAATGTTAAAAACATTGGTGTGACTAGGATCAAACAGATATGTTGATATAATGAATACTTGTGTATGCCTAAGTACTTGTGTGCTGGGGGATATTTATTACACACGCCATCACTGACATGTTTATATTTTATTTAGGCTTTACGCTTCTAATTTTTCCTTGAACTCCTCCCCTGTTCACCCCACATGCTTGCACCCTGTTTTTGTCAGTATAGAAGTAATATGCTTTACTGACAATAAATGGGCTAAATATTTACTAAATGTACCAGTAAGTGGGTTAAACATTTTCATAAATCTATCAACTGCTAGAAATATGATATAGATTGTATTCTTCAAGCCTTTACTGCCACTGGAAATCCCCCAACACCCAACCCAATGGCTGCTATATAATTTAAAGGGGAAATCTTACATACGCATTTTCACTTATATGAACATAAGCTTCTCTCCTAATTTAGAACACTTTTAAGTGTATCGCATGTGGTGATCTTGGTTCTTGTCTGCTCAAGTTCATGTCACAATAAATGTGTTCATCTTTAAAGAAGCCAAAGTACTCTTGGTTAGTAATGTAAAATTACAACTCCATTTTAGATGCCATTATGTAAGATGAAATGGTACATAAATGACCCTTGTCATTCTCCCAATGATCTACTCTTGAGTATGTTATTATTCTGTCAATATTATATTTATTTACTATCACACCTTTCCTCCAAAAGTGGTGTTTAAGATAGCCAATAATAAAATAGCAGTAATATATCAGGGTGGGGATGCAAAACGTTATGGGTGGTGCTTCCAGTCATACATTGGAAACCTCGACCATGGATGAAAGCATCTGAATCCTCTCCCATTTACAGCTCCCCTGCACTTTCCAGAAGGCCTCTCTACAAAGTTAGCTGATGCAGCTTAAGGAGCTATTTCTGAAAGAAAAACCCAAAGATTCCTGGTGTGCACGTGAAAGTCCTTGCAAACAGACATGGATCTTCGGATACAACTCTACTCAAATCCCCTGTTGGGCTGTTTTTTCTTAAACTCTTTCTTTAAATATCACCTGTAAATATGAAAAAGTACAGTCTTAAATTCCTACCCACCACAAAGTAAATTCTACTATTTTAATTCTGAAAAACACCTCAGCTTCTTAAAGCATTCCACATTGAGCAAAATGTTCAGGCCCTAGCAGCCTGCAGATTTGGATTTGGACACTTTTAAGTTGCCGCTTAAACAGCCTAAATATAGGTTTAAGGAATATGCTTATGGGTTCTTGGACTCCACTGGCATGTGGTTTTAAGAAATATACAGGTACATAAGATGTGATGGCTGTGGGCAACCAATTGCAATGAAAGGTTTTCATATGCATACATCTAAGACAGTGATGGAGAAACTGTAGCACTGTAGATGTTGGCAGACTACAGCTCCCACAACCCCTGATCACTACTGACCATGCTGTCTAGGACTGCTGGGAATTGGAGTCCATGAACACCTGACCTAAGAAGTCATGCCATGAGCCATCCTATGCAATCAAATGCTACATAAGAGCTGATTGCTAGTCAAACTTACTGTGTGGCTTGGAAATTAGAAGCAAGCCACACTATTATCAAAATTTGGTTGCCCACATCTGTCCTCAAGGCCCATTCATACATTACACTTAACCAGTTGTTTTCCCTCTTCTCAGTTTAGGCAAGCACTGTTATATAACAGCATACAAGGAAGGACAAATCCACCTGGTTTGGTCTGTGAAGCTTTGGTAAGTAAAGTAGTAATTCTGCATCACCAAAATCCTGGTGTGGACTGTGGAAGCCAGGTTGGTTCCCTCAGTTCAATCCAGGCAGGCAGACACAAAAACTTAGCATTAGCTGAGCCTCTTCTAGCAAGCCAGCTCAACCAGCAATGATCTCTGGGTGCTTTTCCGAACAGGGATTTAGCTTATTTGTGTTGTCCATATTTCAGGATGAATGATCTGTGATAAAAGCAAGAGGCGGGTGAATGCACTGATCTTCAACAAAAGCACACAGCTCAGAAGAGTACATGCCTTGTATACATAAAGTCCTGGCAGCCCTGATAGAGATGGAAGAAACGGAGCTTCAAAACTAGAGAGCCACTCTCAGGGCAGGCAGTAGTGGACAATGAACTGACTGGGTATAAGCCAGTTTCTTATCTTCCTATGTTCACTGCATCACAGAGCCATCATGATGTCAGATAGAACTATTATGCAGCTATTATAAACCTCCCACATAGCTCCCGCTCTTGAGAGATATAGTAGCAATAGTAATAGTGACAGCAATTATTGTCATTATCATTATTATCCAGTTATACTCCACTTATATATCTTGAGGCTTCAAAAGCAGGATGAGTGGACAAAAACTTCTCCCTCTTCCTGTTCCTCCTCCTCCTCTTAGAAACAAAGGGAGTCAGAAGGGTCTTCCTGGGCCATCTGGTCTGACTCCTGGCTCCAGCTGGCTCCACGCATGCAATCTCCAACACGTGATTGTCCAATCTTTGCTTGAACACCCTCACTGAAGGGGCCTCAGCCACCTCCACCACCACAACCACTACCTCCTCCTCCTCCTTTTTAAGTGAATTCAGAAACTGCAAGGAAGCAGTGGGTCCTGAGCCTGCTCTGGTCCAGAAACTCTGGAAGTTGTGATTCCAGCTGAAATCTTGTGGGCAGATTTATGCTTCACTCCAACAGCAGTTAACATGTCAAGAAAAACATTAAAAGAGTACCATGTTAGCTAATGTCATGAAGCTTTCCCAATTAGAAAAGTTGCAGTAGTGGTATTGTCAGTCCATGGCTTGCACACTGTATAATATATAAATAGATCATTTATTTCTTCAGAAGAGGAAAAATAAGTGCCTTGTAAACCTATGAACTGCCCCTTAAGTGAGCACAGTGGCAGAAAGAGACCTTGTAAATCTTACTCATTGTTTGCCAAAAAACTCTGTAGAACTCTAGTGGATGCACATTGCTCTGTGCAAGCCAGAGCTACTCCCTCCCCTCTTATGATGGGATAAATTTCCCCAACATTGAATCCACATGTGTCACAAGACTAGAACGCAGGGATGCAGGGATGCAACCCATAAAGTATTCAGCACTGTGCAGTTCAAGGATTGATTTCTTAGAAACTTAAGAGCTATAACGTTAACTTAAATTGTGCACATTTCTAGAATACATTTAATTGCATTTAGTTTTTCAAATTTAACCTTTTATAATTACATACCAACTCAGCAAAGATAATGTATTTTAATTTGCAAAAATAATTACTAGGAATTCTTCCATTTGCACCTATGAGACTAGTGCTAGAGAGAGTTGAATTTTGAAGTGTTCATAGAGCTGAAACCCCCATCCAGTCCTCATATTACCACAGCTTCAATATTTCACTGTGGTATATCCTCTCCAAATATTGTTTGAAAAAAGGGTAAAACTTAGGATATACTCACATATATTCACATACTATTGTCAAAGAACCAGAGCTTGGATCCATATTGAGGCAGCTGAAACAGGGCTGGTTTAAAAGCTGTTCTCGACCCCCTTTCACCACTGTAGCCTGTCCAGCCCCCTGAAAATTTTTCATGGAAGGCTGGTGGGCCCTGCTGAATGTAGGGTAGAAAGAACGAATTCCTGAACACTGGAGAAAGGCAGCTTCTGAAAGTAGATCCCCTCCTTTACTGGAAGGCAAATTCTAGATCCAACCCTATATATCTTAGTATTCTGTTGCCTGCTGCTTTATTATGCCTTTGTATTTTATTATTTTATTGAATTTAACCCTCAGCCATCTTGTCCTCACTGAGGGTAAAAAAATCTGCCAATCAATCATTTAAATACACATGATCAAAAATGCCTGCCTATTACCCTCCTTTATATGTGCACCTATATGCATTGTAAAGGGAAACATGCCTAGGAAACAATAGCAAAATATCTGCAGATTTTGCACACATGTGTAAATCAACTCTGTATGCTGAACAGGCTGAAAATATATAAGTATGCATAGATACTATAGTATGATACTGTCACCACATTTAAGAGAAACTTACACTATAGAAGTCTGCTTTCCAGATGTAATAACATGCAGCACAAAACCAATGGGTTGAGTTTGAAGGAAAAGGAAAATCCTTTGTTTTATATATATATATATATATATATATATATATATATATATATATATAGTATTAGCACACACACAAAAACCTCTTGTAAACATTCTTAGCTTTTACTAGAAGCTTTATTATTTTGCTTTAGCACATAGATCATAGGATCAAATAATAATACATTTCAGTAAATGATATATGGACAAAAGCAATTAAATTAACATAATCAAATAAACACAGCCAAAGAAACAAACATATACGCATGCATACATCAAAAGTTTATTTTAAAATAAATTATTCAGTAATTATTTGATCCTGGTTAGTCAGCTAATTCATTTTACATTAGTACAGACATGCTTTCAAGCCAGTGATATATGAACCTACATCATTCCCAAAAAATCCATGACCAATCTTTTCTTGCAACCCTCCTAGAAAGGAAGTTCCCTGAAGTTCCAAAGGAGTTTATTGTACATTTCTGGTGTCTGTGTTTTATGGTCAAACATGAATTGCACTGGTTTTTCTCCTCTGCTATTTTCTTCTTTCATGTGTTCCCATTAGGGTTCTGATACCTGACAGAAAACATACGACACCCTAATTTAAACTTATGTGGGCTCCCTGATTGTTTTCCAGTTTCTTGGAGTGCCCTCCATGTCCCTCTTTCTGCTCTTCAGGAGGATGCTGAGCCATCCTGCAACTGCTTGTTCTCTCCCGAGTGCTACGCTGGAGTAGTGGCGAGTTGTCTGTGGTACAAAATGTACATAGCCGAACCAATTTTTCAGTACTTCTCTGAGTAAGGTCTGTGGCTAGAGAGATGTGTAGCTTTTCCTAGGCTAAATGCCCTACTATTTCCAAGAGAACAGACAGAGGACCATTACATTTTTGACAGGACAGCCATAATCAGAGTTTCTCAGTTCGAAGAATGTGTCCTCACCCTGTCTGCTCCTACACAAACCCTAGTATTATCAACAGATAAAGAAGTTTAAGTATAAATAGTTAAACAAATACTGTGAGAAAGCTTAAGCCAACGCTGAAAATTAATCCCATTTTCAAGAAGAGCTATAATCAAATCAAACTGTATACATTTTAGTCAGTTTATGCTTTTGTGTTTTATTTTGATGTTTAGTAAGCTTGATTTCCTGTTCCTGCATCTTGACATTCAACTCTAAATCATGACTAATTCTTAAGTCATACATAATTCAACAAAATTCTTAAGAACAGATATGTTCTTGTCTCTCAAAAGTCTCCAGAATACCATCTGATTCATTCAGCAAGAAGCTTCAAATGAAATAAAATAATCACTCAGGATCTATGGAATATAATAAAAAAATAAGCAACCCACAGAAAGCTGCAGAATAAACCAAGTGTTTATACAATTTGTTTTTTAAAAGCAAACTTTGTGGCCTGTTGTAACTAGCATTGGGTGTGGTTACAAATGACACAGAGGAGCCCATGGCCAACAGATACCTTTCTACAAGTCACGCAGTGCTTTTACCCAATGTAGCAACTAAAAATAAATAAATATTCACTTTATAAATACTAGGCATGTCACTGTAGTTATAAAAGTGAAGGGTGCTGCACTGTAAGTAGACATGCTACATTGGACATGAATCAGTTAAAATGTTTCCTGGACTAGTTCTACCACATTATTAAGCCAACACATACCACAACTAATGCACCATATGTGAACATGAACATGTTGAAGACCCTCATGAATCCATTTTTATTACATTTCTAGGTTTGAAACACAGTTGATAATCAACTTTAATTCCCTTTCTCCAAAAGCACACCTACAGTGCAAACAAGTTATAGCTGTTAAACTGGAATGGCTTATTCCAAAGCATCCCTTGAACCTTGTCAGGATGTAAAAAGATTCTCCAATACAAAGCCTTATTTGACCACAACACAATTTCAGTGGATGGTTTCTTGTCCTGAACTATTCAGAACATAGTAAGTACCCTACTGAATCAAATCATAGGTCCATATAGTTCAATATTTATTTCCAGCAATGTCTACACTGTTGAAATATCAAAGTAGGAAATGAGAGAGAAATTGCTGATTGTCTCTAACAGCTGATATGTTTAGAGGTACTAGACTGCAGTTACATGTTTATCAAATCACAGGCACTTCCCTCCACCAACTGAAAAGCTATTCTCAAACATGGAATTTTCAGGACTATCTCTGATACACTGCAAGCAGCTGTGATCAGAAAAGCAAAGCCCCAGCATATACACAAAAGAGCACGTACTTCCACTTGGGAGTTCTTTTCTGTTGCTTCCACAGTCTATACATGCCTTCCATCTTACTGCTTATATTTCAAGTTTAAAAAGTAAGTTATTTTCCATTTCTGATTTCCAGGATACATTTAGCACATTGTGGATAACATAGATTAATGATCTTCTTTTAGATCAAAGAACAGATTTTTTTTCTGTAACTTACAGATTTTCTACAAATAGCATATCTCACGAACAACTGCAGCTTTTTCCTTCACACTCTGGCAATCATTAAAAATATATCATGCACTTCCAGATCCCATGACCAACAATTTTGATGCATGGTAAATCTTCCATTTATGAACAGAATGTCACTTTGTCATCTATAATAGTAGAAAAGGACGTCTCTATAATAGTAGAAAAGGACACTTCTGGGCTAGTTTGGAAATCATGTCAAACCATAGTTGGCATTATGAGAATGAGCTTTCAAGAAGCCTTGGATTCAATTGTTCCTGCCTTCCCTTTATGTGAAGGTTTGCATTTTTGCTAGGTTGGGACAAACTACCGTATTTTTTGCTCTATAAGACGCACTTTTTCCCCCCTCAAAAGGGGAAATGTCTTTTCGTCTTATAGAGCGAACGTGTGTGTGCCTGAAGCCCAGGACGCTGCCGGCCTGCCTGCACCACGTGGCACCACCTGGCTGGCACGCGCTCGGCGCGCGCTGCTCCACCCCCCACCCCCGGCGCAGGTGAGAGCTGTGCCGCTCAGTGGGAGCGGTGCGGAGGAGGAGGAGGCGCGGGCTTTAACCCGCCAGCCGCACGGAGAGACGGACTGCTCTCCCCCACCGCCCGGGAAGACCTGCCGCCGCACCGCCCAGAAGACCACCGCCGGCACGCTGCCGGCCCGGCTGCGCCACACCTGGCCAGCACACGCTCAGCACGCCCTGCTCCACCCCCCTCCTCCGGCACAGGTGAGAGCTGTTAATCACAGGTCAGTGTGTGTTTTCAAATGGCAACCCGTCTTTTAATGAAGCCCATGGGGAAGTGATGGGGAATGTACCTGTGATAATCAGGAAGCTTTCCATGGATCCCTCCTCTACAAACTAGGTGTGTCTTATGGTCAGGTGCGTCTTATAGCGCGAAAAAAATGCTATAAGACGCACCTTATGCGCTAAAAATACGCTATAAGACGATGGAATACGCTTTCCATCTCAACCAAACTGGCAGTCTATAGTTTGTACTCACCCTGAAAATCAGGACTGAAAACCAAGATCAGCCTCTGTTTTCCAATCCTCAATTGCCTGGCAAGCATAACCAATGTTTGCCAGTTCAGATGAAACTGCAAATCATCATTTTCCACAATCCAGGAAAGAAGAGAGGGAGTTGCTGTGCATGGAAAAGGAAGGAGAGGGAGGAAGCACACAAGCCCAAAGCTCTTTGAAAACTCATTCTTATAACGCCAAATTATGGTTCGCCATTATGCGTGAACAACCTATGTGTGAACCAGGAAAATTAACACAATTATTCCTTTAATAATCACCCTGTAGTAAACACTTTTCAAATTTAGTTTTACCTTGATTTGGCTTCATTAATTACATCAAGATCACTTACATACTGGTCTAAACTCCAACCCTAAACAAATATGCTGAGATAGGCTGCCCACAAAAGTACCACAATGTCAACTATTTTGTAATTTGGTAGCTGTAGGAATACAGGTTGGTGCTGGCCCAGTAAATCATGGAATCAAGCTATTATCATTCATTGTAAATCACAAACAAAAATGCATTCAAAATCTTGTGGTTTTAGTGTTTGTTTTTTTAAAAAAAATACGCTACTGAAACTGATTGCATTGTTTACAGATGTTTAGCTGACAGAAATACCAGTAAAGTAAGCAAAAGATAACCCTTCTTCACAGAGCACAGTATTCTTCAGCAGAGGAAATACAAAATAAGAAATGAAAATGAAAAAGAAAGAGCTTCTTTTGTATTATAAATACAAAATTACTCACCTATAGATAGATAGATAGATAGATAGATAGATAGATAGATAGAAAGATAGATCTCAGAAATGGTGTACAGACCAGGACCTAGGCACTAGGTTTTAAATTATTTGGAAATCTGGCTGTAGCCACTCATGGGTTGCTTCTTTCATTTTTAAAAATCATTGCATTTCCCCATTTTTTTACATTTGAAGCTAAATCCATACATGCTTACTCAACAGTAAGGTCACTTAAATGAATGGGTCTTATTCTGAAGTAAATATGCATAAGAATACAGCTTTAAACATTTAATTTATGAGAGGCTCCAGGACTCACCTCTCTGAAAGCCATGCTTTCCAATCAGGATATTATGATGCCACATTTGTGTAAAGTGGCTGTAATTATGCAGTTGGAAGGAAGCGTGGATTCTGCACATTATCAGATGCACTGTCCTTCTCAGCCAGACAGACAACTGTTCAATTGATGGCATACTGTAGGTAGGAGATCCCATACAGTCCAGCTTCCCAGGACTTGCCCAATTTTTACTTGATCATCTATTGCTTTTTTTGTTGCTAAATTAAACACTGTGTTTCCACTGTAGCATGCAAAAATCAATCAGGCTTTGGGGGTATGTTCTTCTCCATATTCACATACTACTTGTGCAAATCAGGTAATTATAACCAAGGCTCTGTACACTTACAGAAAAACCACAGAAAGACGTGTTGACTGCAGATACCAGTAATGTGCTAACCTCAGCTATCATTTTCAAAATGCCACATTTTGGTCCACATTTGGCTGCAAGGATTTTAATGTGTGTCTGGTGAAACGTCCAAAATTGGGAAAGGGATTTCAATGGGATTTTCAATGGTGAAAACTTCACCATTGATCTGCATAGTTCATTCCCTCTCCTGATAATTAGCAGGATCAGAATTATAAAAATGCATGCAAATGTCCTTAATTTCCAGGTAACAGATTCTGATACATAATCTTTATCTATTTTAGTTGGTGTGAATACGTGTAATAATTTCAAGGACTAACTACTGGCTTCTGAGGCAAATTAAAAGCTTCAGCACCAATGACTGCCTGCACCAAACTGGAATTTATCAATACACTTCATTTTTTTAAATATCTTATAAGCATTCTTTCTTAAGGGTAACTTGCTATAAGGGCCCACTCACCAATTGAGATCATCTTCGCAGAAGGTTAATGGCAATGGTAAGGAGCCAGACATTTTCAGCCACCACTACAAAGTTACAGGATTTTTATTAAGTTGAAGGGGTTTCAAAACCTTTTTCCTATGACGGACTTTTGGCTGAACTTGGCATTTTCTGTTGTTGCTTTAATGTATCGTTATTTTACTTGGCACTATCTCTATTATACATATTCTAAAATGCTGCGAACTACTTTGAAATGCTTGTGACCATTTTGAACTAGTTGGAAAAGCGGTATAAAATGGTCCAGATAAATAGAATGACCTAACCACATAAAACATTCACATCTTGTGAATATGCTGGTGCCTACTCAGCCTTAGGTAAACATTGGAGGGGGGGGGCTCACCCTAACCAATCGTATAGACATGCTCTGGGGAAGCCACATGGTTACTTTGACCAAGAAGTTATGTTGTACCTACATCATCAGTAAACTTTGCCTGTAATCCTCAGTTCAATTTTCAATTAAAAAAACAGATAATTTCCTTCCTAAAAATAACTTTACATGTATCAATATATAAGTGAAAAACCAGGGAAAGTTGCCAGAACTTTATGATTCTATAGATTTCTCCAGTGTTGTCTGAAGATGCTGTATTCTAAGAGCAAGCTCAACTGCCTGAGTGTCAGCTAATACACAGCCCAAACAACACCAATGAGTCACCAAAGAAAAATATTATCTTGCTCCCAAGGTTTGTAGAAGTATGAAAAAACTTGCTGGAAAAAGCACCTAAGCAGGGCAACCCAAAAAAACTCAGTGGCATACCTGATTAGGCATAGAATACCAACTACTCTGGGAGACACACTCAAAGGTAATGAAATGGTATATCCTGGAAAGAGCATGGGAAACTGGCTGGGAACCTAAATGTAGGTACTCCACACTGCAACATTATGTTGCAGGTCCTACTTGTATGAGACATTTCCTGCAGACATCTATAGGCAGAATGTTCCAGAGTGTATTGGGCACTGCTAAAAAGGATCTTGGTCCCATGCCACCAGCAACCAAAGTTTTGTCATCGGTAGCTTCTGAACAGACCCACTCCAGAATATAATAGGCACTCATTAAGGCATCAGGAATGCATGTTTTAAAGGTCAATTGTGGTGCTTCAAAGAGCAATAGTCAGGGTCAAGCATAAATAAGGTCATACCTTCCTGATCTTGAAAGGTGATGGGCTCCTACATTGCAGAAGATATACCTTCCAAACATTCTTCAATGACAGCCCGATCCAGCATGTTACAATAGACAGTTCTTGAAGTTATAAAGACATAGATGGTGCCCCCACCCCACCTTCAAGTCACCAGAAAAGATTGCAGTAAGCACAGCATATTAAAATGATTTAAAGGATTTATAGATGCTGCAGACACCTGAAATTTCAGGAGCAAAGCTAGGTCTATAATATTCCTAGTCTGTGCACAGAATATTTATTTTATTTTGTCAAATTTCTAAGCCATCCCAAACAGGATTTGTCAGCACAAAGAAAAACTAAACAAAACATTCAAACCAATTTCTACTAAAACAGACATACACAGAACAGATTTCAAAAAACAAAGGCAAATACACTGGCCATAAGAAAAAATGGGGGGGGGACCATGCGTAATGGGGCCCCAGTTCTGGATGAGTTTGTCCATTATTGCAGTCAAGCCTGGAGAATTTCCCAGATGCCTGGTCACCTCTTCAGCTAGAAATTTGAAAGTAACACAAGGGAATGTGATATATGTATTCATTCCTATGCATGGAACTGCAGCCACCAGCCATTCTCATCATCTTTCAAGTAAACCAGACTTTCTTTAGAAGCTACATACACTGGAAGATGTGCAATTAAGTTCAAATGTAAATGTTATCAATCATTTAAAAGAACTGCACAAGACTGTACACGTTCATAACGACAAGATAATTTGGCAAAATTTAGTGGCACGTTTTTAATTTTAGAGCACACTTTTACAATATTTTCTGTACTAAAAAACAGGCAGGAGGGAGGCAGGTAGGAATGCAATTCAGTAAACCCATCCATCCTTAAAGAATGCTATTAATTTATATAGTCCTACATGAGAATGTGTAAATTTATCAAATATTTACACTTCAAAACTCCAACACAATATTCACAAAGGCAAGCACTTATTCTAAGAAAATTAAAACTCGTGTGTTTAATTGTCATTAAAAAGTCACTGAAGACCACATGATGCAAAAGATGCAGGATTAAATTTGCTTGGTCCCACCCCTGCCCACCCCCCACTAAATAAAGATGTAACTTGTCTCACTTTCTACAGTAGTGGCAGAAAGACTGAAAGGGCTTCACAAAACCCTCCTGTGTTAGGGAACGGAAACGCCTAATGAGATTAGTTGGTGTGTGCAGACATTACTTAGCCATGACTAAATGGGCTCCCTTCCTGCAGCCAGTGGAAAATTCAGGGAACTTTTTCCTCCTGCAGCATCAGAGTCCCTCTAACCTTCAGTAAAGCCAGATCCAAAAACAACTCTTTTCTCCCCTCTCCCTCCCCTCTCTTTACGCTGATGGTGTAAAGTATAAAAATGGAAGGGGTAGCGATGTTTGGCGGAGGAAGAGGGCAGGGAACTCGCTCACTCTCTTTCTCCAAAAACTACAAAGGAAACGGCAAAGGAGCAACTACATAAACCTGAAAGGGAGAAACCACAGAGTTTCTTTGTAAGCTACAGTGACTCATTTTCAAGATGTTGTCTGCTGCCAGTTTCAAACCGGAAGCGCATGGCAATTAGTCT
This sequence comes from Varanus komodoensis, assembly GCF_004798865.1. Lineage (NCBI taxonomy): Eukaryota > Metazoa > Chordata > Lepidosauria > Squamata > Varanidae > Varanus > Varanus komodoensis. The sequence goes on from NW_025336481.1 coordinate 23,253,774, forward strand.
TGCTGTTTCCAGACAAGCCAGAAACTCTCCCAACACTTTTCCCCCTCCTCCAAAGCCCCCCCACCTCTGACTGTTTCCTCCTCTCCTCGCAGCCCCCAACAATTTACCCTGCTTCTGATTCCTTAGGAATATCGTCCGGGGTGGTGTTCTCCCCCACCCCACGCGCCCTCCCTGCAGACGAAAATCCGCATTCATTGTCTTCATAAAACGGCCCATGTGGCTTGCTACAAGCAGGATACCGCCACCAAACCCCGCCAGGTTACGTACACACGTAACGGCACACACACACACGCGAGCAGAAGTGGCTGCTGGAGACGGAGCTCCCAGAGTCTGATTCGTATTTAAACCTGTCAGACGGCGTGCACCCCCCGCGCCCTCCTTGCAGCTCGCTCACTTCAAAACGCGTGACCCAAAGGCCGCTTCCCCACATGTAAGATGAGCTCTCCCCGCAACCCCCTCGATGCAGGAGTCCAACGCGGCCTCCTCCCCCCACCCTAGGCGCTCTGCGCGAGGCAGGCAACCCCCGACCTCTTCGCCTTCCTCCCCCCCCAAAGGGGTCCCCATCTCTCCTTCCCCCTTTCGGCCAGCGACAGGTGGACACTTGGGCACACTTCTGTACACACACACACACACACGGAGCGGGCATAACACGTCGCCTCCCAAAGTCAGGAGCCCTTCCCTGCCTCCCCCGGCCGCGCTCGGGGGTCCCCGCTGAGCCCCCTCGCATGGACGAGAGGAGGGAGGTCTCACCTTTCCCCCCCCGCACGACTTTCGAGGCCAGGCCCCCCCCCCCGCCATTTGCTCCCTCCGACTTTCCCCGCCCCCACTGCCAGATGGCACTTGGGTCCCGCAGCAGGCGCCTCGCACGGCGCTTCTGCAGCCGCTCGATCCGGGCACGCAGCACGCGGGGCGCCTCTCTCCCTCCCGGAGCCCGAGGCGGACGGACGTCTGGCTGGCACGGTCCCCCTTCTGCCCCGGATCGCGGAGTGCGGCGCCAGCAGGCAGGGCAAAGCGGACGGACCGACCCCTCCAACCCCGGAGCCTTTCCCCACGCAGTTCCCACCTGTCTCTCCCTTTTCTGGCTCGAACTTCAAACTCTGCCCAACTTTCGAGCTACGTACCCAGAGCCTGGTGGGCTTTTCCAGCCTCTTCTGGCCGACTTAAAGGGAGCGGTGTAAAATCCCCCGGTTTTCCATGCTGACAGTCCTCTAAAACGCTCTGTTGGTCTTGTAATGAGATCCTGATTTCCCCCCTTGTTTCTTTCTCTCTTCCACCCCCCCCCTTGGTTGGTGTGTGTGCGAGAGTGAGAGAGAGAGAGCAGGAAGTTGGAGCAGTCAGACAGAGAGCCGGCTCACTTCCTTTCCTGCATTATTCCCCAGGCGGTTTGCAGTCTGTGTAAACAGGCTTTTCCTCCCTTCTCCCCTCTCTCTGGCCACTGATGTGCAGGCAGCATTGCTGTAATATAAGACACACACATAGTAGTATGGTAACGGTAACTTCACTCTCACATACACACCAACCAAGGAACTCGAACAGCTCCCTCTGACCTCCACCTCTTCCTGTTCTGTACCCCCGGGGAGGAGCTTCAAACAAGAGCAACAAACTCTGCTCATCAGCAACAGCTACTAAAAAACATAAGGTGGCTTTGCAGAAAGAATCCAGCTTTTCCAAAGCATGATGCCAGCTAGGAGGAATAACTTTGCTATTCTTGCAGACTGGAGAACAAAGCCCTGTGTGGGGCCCACATACGCACCATATTTGCACATTAAACATTGTTTTGCATAATTGTACAATAACAAACTGGAATCAGAAACATGCACGCAAGTATATTTATTACATTGCGCTAAAACCAACATTTTGATTAATCTTGTTTCAAGAAAAAACAGCAACATATTTGGTACTTTCTGCTCCTGTTGGGTCCTGCAGATGACTGGCCATCATAACTGCTTCCACAAGAGTCCTACTTGCACATTCAGAGGCTCTCTCTTAAGCAGTAATTAGACCAGAATGCTAAAAAAATTAAATTCAAGAAATACATACTGAATTCAATAGAAACTTTAAACTGCAGCCCAGCATACAGCCTGCTGAAATTTCAATGGGATTTAAGGAGTTTAACACTGTACTGGATTGTAGTCCTATTGTTTGCTTGTTTGTTTGTTTAAGTCATTTGTATCCTGCTCTTCAGCCAGAAAGTTCCTATCCTCTAAGCACACAACACAAAAAGGACAGGGATGGAGAGGAGAAAACCTATTAATTCACACCTAAGATATATAACAATTGAAAGACTACAATCTGAACTAAGTGGAAATAGTGAATGCAGTGCCATCAAATTAACTGTATATGTAACTGGACAATTGTTAAGAAAATTCAACACAGTTGCAAACTCCTTAAAATGAGAGGGGTTTGTAAAGAGGAAGTAGAATGGGAAAGTCAAGAGAGTCAACTCTCTCCAGAACACTTGGAGTTGTTTAAAACCACAATAATGGAAGTGCAACTAGGAAGTGTACTGGAAATCAAGAAAATTGCCAGCACATCCAAGAGGATACCAGCATGGTTAATGAGCAGAGTCAAACCAGTAAAGGTAAGAACATTACTTCCAGAAATTGAATTCTTACCCAAAATGAGAAATTTAAAGAAATGCTGACCCGGGCAAAAGAGAGACACATGAAAATGTGAGGAGTCTATCACTAAAACAAGGGAATTGAAGGTGTTCTAGTCCAATACAGCTGAGGGCACCAGATTGGGGAGCGTGGTTCTAGAAAAAGAAGTGTAGAGAAGGGCAATCTAATTATCTGTGGTTTTCTCAGATAACTCTTTCTCCTGAATTCTCATGAATTCCACAGGAGAAGCCCAAGTGACAATGGTGTCCAGGAATATGTTTTACCAGCTTAGGCTAATACAGCAGCTGCAGACCTGTCTGAAAGAGATGGATATTTCCACAGTTATCCATATACCAGTGGAGTTCAACCCGGACTGTTGTACTCCACATGGAGCTTCCTTTGAAGCCAGTTTGGAAAGATCAGCTGGTATAGAATGCAACTGTCCCTATTGATAAGGGCAAAGTGGTCATAGTATATAACACTTACCAGCACAAGCTGCAGTGGTTTTCACCATGTTTCCAAGCCCAATTTAAAGTATTGGTATGGAACCAAATGATTGGGGTACTGTCTTCACCCATATCAACATGCCTGCCCTTTAATATCAGTAGCTGAATTATTTTCTGGGCAGTTAAGTGTGCAGGAACCCAGAAGAGGGTTTTTTTCCACAGTGGACCCACCCCTCTGGAATGGGTTGACACTGGGAATCTATCAGGCCCCTACAGTGCAAATTTTTAGAAATACTCTAAAGACTTGTTTTCTCTGGCCTTCCACTGGTTATATTTTATTCGACTGTTTTGGTTTGTAGCTACAACACTGTTGTAGTTCTTAGTTCTGTCTAGCCCAGATACGTTACCGCTGGTGTTTGCTGATTTATTTGCTATTTTATTATGCTATGGAGTTTTATTATTTATATAATGGTTTATTGTTCTAAGTGACCTCTGGAGAGCTCCTTTTCTGAAAGGCAACCGAGGAATCGTTTGAATAAATAATAAATGAACAAATAAGCTATATCACAAAAACAATGTTAAGTTGCCAGTAAACCCCTTCTAAGGAAATTCAGTCCTAAGTTAGCTCTAGAACTCACACTGCTCAGAAGTGGGATGCACACATGTAACAATACTGATGTTCATTACATCAAATACCCTTCAGGTGTTCTTCTCTACTCCAGGGACCAATGTTAGTTCTGCCCATCTAGAGACCATGTATATTCTGGATGGGGCTCCCACTGTCCACAGGATCTCAATAGCCATGATTGTGCCTGTTTACAGGAAATGCCGGTAAGAACCAAGGATGGGGCTGATTGAGAAAGCATATCCCATAAAGAGGCACAAGTCTCTCTGTTTCTCCAGGTACACATATCACACATTTTAATTCTCTCTTATTTGTACCCTGCTTCTCTAGTCAGTCAGGGCCTGTAATAGCACTCCCTTACTGTTCAGAATGTAGCCTTTTCCATGCTGATCTCTGATCAGATCTCTGTAATAGCATATCATTTGGCCCTCTGGTACCAAAACAAAGGTGTCCTTTAAAAGGCAAGTGCTTTCCATCTTCCTTTTTGTAAGGTTGGGGTAGACAGCTCATTCTTTTAAATCTGTGTTTGAATCTGCCCAGCAGTGGTGTGCCCTCTTTGCATTGACAGTAGAAAGACACCCTCCACCAGGAGACACACAGGGTCAATGGCTTCTCTGCCTGAACTATAGCATACAAAGCCATACATGTTTGGACAGAACAAAAAATGCCCTACAACCCCCAGTATTCCTCCATCCAGCAATATTCGGTGAGGCATGCTGGGAACTGTAGAATTTTCTCTAATATTCATAGGCTTGTGCATTAATCATATTCCACCAGGTGCTGAGACCCGTAGGAAGCAAAAGAGGAGGTCCTGGGAGGTTGCCACAACAGGGGGAGTGGACGGAGTTTGGCTAGGTGGTTTAGGAGATGAGTGGTGGACCTGCACTGGAGTTAGGTACTACTTTTTAAACTGGATCATTGTAGTTCTCAGATGTCTTAACTGAATGTGTATTCATGCTTCCTTTAGAATAGCTGCAGCTAACTTCTGCAAAGGAGAATTAAACCTTTCAGCAATTCTGAAAGAATTCTGAAAGAAGCGGCACGCTTTTTAATGGTTCTACTTCCATGTCAATTTAGTTGGGAGGCTTAGACAACTGTTATTTCAGACAACTTCATAGTCTATGTATACCTGTCATGCTGTTTTAAACCTATCTGATTTTTACAAAATCCATCTCCCTCACACAGAGACTCCACACAAAACTATGGTGGCTTTAATATTATAATACTGTGTTCTTTCTAACCTGTTTTTCTTTTTATATCAGCAACTACATATCCATCCATTATTTTTATTACATTGGCTTGCAAAGAAACATTCCGCAAGTAAGAGGAAATCTAATGAACTGCTGGTAATTTTTGGCCAATGTTTATGTTTGAACTTTTCTCCTTCTTCCTGTAGAAACTTCCGTATCCTCTTCCTGTGTCCCTGCAAAGGATTGTACAATGTCGAACAAGAAATGCTACATAGGCAGTACTCCACCTTTCTCCTTCCTGCAAGGATATCCTTTTCCTTGTAGAAATGTTAAGAATGTAATGTTCCTATCAAAATGTAGGTTTATTATTTGGCTCTGTCCATTTCTGAATTTAACGAAAGATGAAAGTAGATGTATTTACAATCACACATTTTCCCTCTTCTCTATGAAATTTTCTTATTCAAAATTACCTAAAAGCTGATTCAAATTGACTTGCATTCCAGGATTTTATCAAGAGTACAAGTCCAAGATAAATGAGAAAGGGGTGGGTAAGCTGTTTCTCTTCATTGTTTCAAATGAATGAACAGGAAAGGGGGTTGAGGAGAAGGGAGGACTTTTTACCTGCCTGACACCAGAGCAATATTAATTTAACACCAATATAGCTTTGTCAAGTTACAGGCTGAACTTTTCATCTGTCACACCTCCTTTTTCCCTCTGAACCCCAGAGCGTTTATTTTGCTCGCCTTCACTGTTAGCCAAGTATAGAATCGCTCTACAGATAGCCTTTTTAAAGACAGATACACACTTGCAGATGGATTGCCAGAATTGTTGATCACAAGAGCAAAATGATGGCTCGTGCACTATCACAGGAAAATGTTGGGGTGAGGCATCTTCTTAGTATTCATGCCTGTGACTCACGGATGGAGCAGTTGCAAGTTTTCCAGGGCCAGCAGGCTACTTTGCTGTTTTCCCCACCAAGAAAAATGGCCTTTCTGCACAATATAAAATTCATCCATAAAGGAAACGATAGCCCATTTCTGCAACTGAAAAATGTACCTCTTCCGTCTGATTTAATTAATGCTGTCTAATCCTAGGTATAGTTACTCAGAAATAGATCTAACACAGTGGGACTTACTCTCAGTTGTGCACATTGGGATAGACAAAAAAGTAGGTAGGTCACTGTGTTGGTCCATTAGAGAAAACAAAACAAATGCCACAGTGGGGTAATACAGAGATGAAGACCACTGACATGTCACAACAGAGTGAAAAGGCTTTTAAATTTCCTTCTTCTGACTGCCTGATAAACTTGTGGCAGGGGAAGAGAAAAAGGCTGACCATGATGATTCTGATGAAAGTTTGCTAATTGCTTGTAACAGTCATAAGATGGAGTTCAGGAGGAGCTAGGCCCAGAGTAAACAGCATGCAGTCCTGGATGTGTTTCAGCCTACAATTTGCATAATCTCACATCACTGCTTATGGAACTAGGGCTGATGGAATCTGTAAGACAAAACAACTGGAGGATGTGCATTGCCCAGCTCTATGTTAGGCAGAAGTTATAAAACAGAATTGTGAGGGCATCCATATCAACATCAATATGGGTGACAACACATCACTCTGGAAATATGAATACAGACCTGCAGACTGATAGGCAGCACATGATATTCCAAGAAAGAGTGGACTTTTCTGTAAGAAAACCTGTCATGCATAAATTGTCATTGGCCTTTGTCCCAGTGTGTGAATACTCTATGGGAGACTAGTTTGGTGCTGCTAGCAACAGTGTGCAAGTGATTTTAACTCACATTCTTGTACGCGTTCTATTTTTTCCCTCAGGATATCTGCTCACAAGCCACCACAATCAATAAGAGCCAAAAGTTGCCCAGCTCCACTTTCCAGTGTTATGACAAGAGGAATAAATGCTGCTGCTTTCTAAGCAGCAAGAAATGTAGGGGGTGACCAGAGAATACTTACATAATTTTGCCACAAAAGGACCTCCATTTTGCCCTGTAACTATAAGAGTATAGGGTCTTAGTGGCAAGAAGTCTGTTGCCATCACATCATCCATTAGTTGATGATGGGTGACCTGCATATGTGAAAGAATCGAATGCCACAGGTACAGCTTTCAACCTCCTCAGGCACAAGACTTTTCAGCTGAGGCAGATCACATATTCAGTTGCTCAATCAATTGATGAAATGGCAGAAGAGTTCCATACAGGCACTACAGTCTTAGGTATGTGCGTGTTTATGCACACACCTCTATGTGTACACTAAAACAACCTCTCTAGCTTTTTCTGAGAGGGTTTAAACTAACTGCATGCTGGTTATCATTTCTTGTCCTGCCATGTATCACAAAATAATTTTTCTGAAGCCCTGCTGAGATCTATGTATGTTTGTCATTTATAATAAAAACTCTGCCAGGAGCAATAGGTAACTGGCACAGCCTGTGCTGTGGAAGGTTCAGTTATAAGCAGAAGACAAACCAGTATATCATTGTAAAATGGCATGGCTGTGTACAGTAATACGTGGTTTCTGCAGAGAGCCATCTTTCTCTCATTGATTCATCATATTCCCAGAATTATTCAGGGTGAGGATCAGCCTGGTCCAAAGCAGAAGCTTCCTGGTCTATAGCTTGGTGTCCCCGCTGGGCGAATGGGAGGCAACAGACAGTGCTGTCTTCCCAGGCTCCAGCATGGCTCACTTAGCAAGGCAGCGCATAGCTATACTTTCTAAAGTTGGTCTTTGCTTGCCCAAGGGCCAGATCCAGCTCATGCATATGCCTACGATACCATGCAGCACTATCCTAGCATGTTTTCTCAGAACTTTGTGTTCAGTGGAAATTTGGACATGCGTTTAGGACTGCAGCATAATCTCTTCCCAGGTGCTCCACTCACCTGCCTACTTACTACTCTACCCTCCAATCAGCTCCTTAACCTCCAAGTCTTCCAGATTCCCTCTCTGCTTCCCTCCCAGCTTGAGGCTTCACTGCACACCCCTGCTGTCAAATTTCCTCACCTTGTGGCCTTGTGGCCAGCGCTGCCTTAAGAACAAAGGAAGAGCCATGCGGTGACCCGGCAAATCAGAAGTACAGCAGGCTTAGGTACCTGTGTGTCTGTGCACAGACCTGCATGCATGCACTGGTCTGTCTAGTCCATCATTCTGTTGACACAGTGGCCAAGCAACTACCTGTGGGAAGCCCACAGGCAAGATATGAGTGCAGCAGAGTCTGTCCCCAATCAGGTTCATAGGCATACTGATACTGGAGGTGGGATACAGCCAGTAGTCCTTAATTGTCTTCCCCTTCATGTAGTTGTCTAATCCCTTTCAAAGCAATCCAAATTGGTGGCTATCACTACATCTTGTGGAAGTGAATTCCAGAGTTTAATTATGAGCTTTGTGAAGAAGTACTTCCTTTTTTCTGCTCTGGATCTCCTACCAGTCTGCTTCATGGAATGACCTTGGGTTCTAGTATTATAGTATTGCTACAAATATAATTATAAAACTATAGTATTATAATATTAAAATACAAATTATTTATTACATTTATATCCCACCTTTTCAAGGAACATAAAGCACTTTACAACATTCTCTTCCTCTTGCTCTCAATCTTATCTCCACAACAACAACCCTGTGAGGTAGTTTGGGCTGAGAGACTGTGACTGGCCCAAAGTGACCCAGTGATCTCCATGGTTGAGTGGGGACTAGAATCCAGATCTCCTGAGTCCCAGTCCCACATTTTTAACCACCACACCACACTGCCTCTTCACTTTCTCCACACCCTTCTACCATGTCTCCTTCAGATTTATCCTCTGATATTTATGCAGTTTTGCATCTAGATTTCTTGCCATTGATTTTGATCAGCACCCCAACTCTTCTCCATTTTGAATTCTATTGGGACTTTTATTTTCAATACACCATGTTCTTGGCTGCAGATGATATTTCAGCCTAGATAATATTTCAAATTTACCTTTTCATGATCACTCACTCAGATATAGTTCATCCTTTCTTTTGGAAATTAAGGCTCTGATAAAGGACTGACATGTGCTTGTCCAATCCTTTTATGCAAGCACTCAGAAAACTTAATCTCCAGAATGAAATGATTCCCTGGCTAACATACAAACTGAAGAGGACTAACGTTTAGGAAGTCACATGGGAAGCTGCATCCTTTTCAGCCTGTAGGACAAAAGGGAAGAAGATAACAATCAAAAGGCACAAAAAGGAGGAGAGTATTGTGCAGCCTTCCATGCTTTCATGAATCTACTATATTTGGTGTCCCAGCATCTTGGAAGAAGGACTTCAAATAAAAATGTAAAGGGTAAACTGAAGCACTAATTGTCCTAACTAAATGTAATCTTCCCTGGCCCCTGGAGTTGAATTGCTTGACACTTCAGCCTAGCAGCTCCAGAAAGTTATCAATTCCAGAAATTCTTTGCAGAAACTTTACTATGAAAGTAAGTTGTCCTTTCCTTTATGCATCAACACAGAGAGTCTCTGGATAGGGGAAATCTTCAGCCGAAACCTAGAACCAGCAATTTTGGCTGGTTTGGGTTTTTGTAAATGCACTTACAAATTACACTTGCATAGATTCCAGTTGTTGTAATGTTAGAAGATATTCATTTAAAAGGCAATATAGAGGGCTCCAGCTTTTCTGCATCAGAGCCCTCACTGTCAGGCTTTCTTACCTTCCTTATTCTTTCTCTCTCTATAGTTGACTTTCATTTCAATCTACTGTTTTTATGGCTTTGTTTTTCCTCCCCTGTGCCAAAAGAAACCCCAGTTAACCTCTGTAAGGTCAGTTTCCTTCAATTTCAGGGGGGAAGTGGCAGGAACCTACAGGTATATCTGCAAAAGCCATTCAATTTGTTAAAAAGCAAGAGAACACAGACCTCTCCAAGTATTCTACCAGGATAACCCAGTTTTTTCTCAGAAGAAAGAATACTTGCTATCAAAATGGTCCATTAAAGACACCAAAGAAGTTTTTCCTTTGGTTAAAGAGGTTGACTGAAATCACCAGTAAAGATAGTATTTTATCATTTCTATGTATCAGTTTCATAAGCTGCCTTGTCTGGAGGAAGCAGAACACCAGCTTACCTAGAACACTCCCAATAAGTTTTCCTTTTTTTCAGTAGGACTGAAAATCTTCCACCCACTTACCTGTTTATATTTAATTCAATGGGGTGCACCTCTCAGCTAATATGTACAGAATTATCCTGAAAGTTCCTCATAGTATTTCAGATACAGCTTGTCCACTACAGCACTTCTGTTTGATCAGTCTTACACTGTTCTCCTACCTATTTATTTCCCTTTTTTCCCATCATGAAATGATGGATGACATACTGTCAGTCTCCCCTCCAGACATTATATCAAGTTCAAACCTGCTTAGCTTCAGCAACATGGCTGCATCTCAGTACTGTGTCTTTTATTGTTTTTCAAGCAGCAGCCACTTTTGTTCCAGAGACCTCTAGCAAAGCCATCTGGGAGCCTTTCCTGGGCTACGGGGAGACTCTCATCCCACTCCCTGTCCCAGACAAATGGTGATGTGGTTGTAGCTGCAGGTCTCTCCAGGACTCTCCTCCCCTTCCTCAGCAGTCAGTCACCAAGTTTTACAAGACAGTCAAGCTCCAACAAACTCACTTGGTCCTCGAACTGGGAAGAACAGTTTTCTTCACACTGACAGAGTTCTCTGTGCTATAACATTTCCCAATATTGGTCTACACGTGTTCTTTGGTCTACACATGGAACCCATGTATTCCATTTCCCTGTAGTTCCAGGACTTGTACAGTGCACCAGTGCAGCTAGCCAGCCATGTTGCTTTCTGTTTCTTGGACCTTCCCCCACCAGTACAACAAGTTTGGTCGACTTCTCCTGCATATTACTTTTCCCTCCCTCCCCATTGCAGCTGCTGAGCCCAATGTCACCTCTAGTAGCCCAGACAGGCAAGCAGCCCATATGCTAAGTCAAACAGCAAGGTAAAGTTCGATGGCTTCTGTTACTCAGGGGAGGGAAAAGGAGAGAGGAAGAGCTACTTGTGAAGAATGAGAGTCACCAATCTTGCATTGAAGAACAATGGATAAAACATTTTGTGGGACCCACAGAGGTAAACTAAGTTTTCTTCTTTATTCAGGTCAGTCCTGAAGTTCTGTACTGAAAAAGAAGGAAGCGGGAACTAGGCGCTAATGCCGGCCTCATCACTGTGCATGGCTCAAAGAGAAAGGAAAGACTGTACTCCTATTGCCAAGAGACATCCAAAGCAAGGGAAAGAGGGCCTCTCCAGTCACTGGACATCCTCATAAAGACCTCTGGAGTCATGTTCCACCTGACATGTAGCATGTATTGCCACACTCTGTATCATAATGCCTGCTTCATTTTAATGCATAATTTCGGCTCCTATTTATTAACATCATCACAAATACACAGTGCCAGTGCAAGGCTAGAAAACATTTCAACTTCCCACATTTGTTCCCACATTTCAACTTCCCATGTATTTGTCGGCACCAGCATTTGCACAGGACTGGACAAATATTAACGTTCATGAGGCCCAGCTGCTAAATTTGAAGCACCTAGACAACTTTAGAATTTTTCTCGTCCTGACTAGGAAGACTGGGCCAAATGTTTCTGTTGATATAGTTGAAAAGATCTATAGATTCATAGAATAGCAAGGTCAGAAGGGGCCAAGAAGGCCATCAGTTCCAATCCCCTGCTGGAGCAGGATGCCAAGTCACACCATCCCACTCAGAAGACTGTCCAATTTTGCCTTGAATGTCTCTAGTGTGGGAAAGCCCACAACCTCTCTTGGCAACTGGTTCCACAGACGTATTGCTCTAACAGTTAAGAAGTTTTTTCCTGGTGTCTAGCCTGAATCTGGTGTGCTGCAGTTTAAGTTCATTGTTCCGTGTCCTGCAGATGAGTGAGAAGAGGCCTTTTCCTTCCTCAGAGTCTATTAACATTAAATTTCAAATATACATGAACACATACAAACAATTTAATGCAAAAAAGGAATATACTTCTGTTTCCTAGAGACAGCACATGATTGACTTGTCTTTATGAGATAGTCCAGAGAATTCATATCTTCTCCAAAAAATAGTTCCCTATGGCATTGCGCTGCCCACACCTAAGTGTAATCCGCTTCTGTTTAAAAAATGAAACATAGAGAGGTCTGTATTAAACAGAATGCTGACTCCAGCATAACAGCCATTTTTATTATTATTATTGTACATGGTAATAGAGGCCTTTCTCAAATATTTGTTCTGGGGCACAATTGTTTCAGGTTTCCTCAATGACACTTTGTTCCTGGAATAAATGGCACTGCATGTAAAGATATAATTATATAGGCATCTTTGTTTTGCTCACACTGGGCAATGCTAATGTTAGAAAGCACTTACTCTGTGGGTAGGACATGCTGGTGTAGTGGCATCCACTGCCTGGAAATACTAGGCAGACGAACTTAGGCCAACTTGCAGGGGTTTCATTCTTTTAAAACTGCAGACCACAATCGCTGATAGAATGTAAAACTGCTTTCAGTCTAGACAGAATGAAAGGAGGCCCCATTTCAATTTCTTCTGGGGGAACCATAATCTTCTCTTAGAGTGGATTCATAGTTTTAAAAATTAACAAAAATAGCATGCTTTACTAATATGGTTTAATTATTCATGCAGCCTGATCCCAAGCATATTTTATTCAGAGGTCACCTTGAGTTCAGTGGGGTTTGCTGCTGAGGATGCATAGAACTATGATCAGGTAGCACATGCTACTAAGCATGTTTACTCAGAAGTAAACTCCACTGTGCTCAGTAGGCACTGTATGAACTCCCAGGTAAGAGTACACAGGATCGCAGTCTTAGATCACAATCCTAAGAATATTTGCAATGCAGTAAGTCCCACTTGCTTCTGATGAAGTTGTGTTGTTTGTCATTTGGAGCAATATTGGGTTGTGGGGAATTCAGAATCGCAGGAATCCTTTAGACCTGTCACCAGCAGTTTGTGTTTAATAATCTGAGATATATTGTGTTGACTGTTCTAGCCATAGAGCAGGTCCCGCATGGGCAAGTACTGCTGCATCTCCTTCACTTTCCTTGCGGAGAAAGAATGATGTTTTCTCTGAAGTGCACTGTCAGATTATAGCCCTTATGGAGCTAGTGGCTTTGAATCATTATCCAAAAGAATTGCACATAGTTACAGCTGTATGGTTTCTACCTTAGCTTCCAGCACTGGAGGTCTTCTCCAGGCCCAGATCCAATGGGGGTGGTGAGGAAGGGCAGTTGCCTCCTAACAGGAGGTTTGCTTTTTTACATGTGTGTAAATTGACCAGGTCTCCTTCATAGATATGGTTGCGCCGGAACATCCATATAGGCAAGTTGCTATCATAACAGACTCAGGTGCTTCCAGGTGAAACTTTTATTATGCAAGCACCCTGCCTCATTCATGCAATGTTATGGGATTAGAAGTCCATATGACATAATCTCCCATTTGTAAGCTTCCAATTTTTCCTTTAATTTATTCTTCTTACCACAGAAAATCTGGTAAAATAGGAAAGATGAAATAGCAGGAAATTAATGTGGCTTAAGCTAGTTGTGGCTAACTTGTTCCACTGATTTCAGTGAGTCTACAATAATAGGAATCTAACTCAATGGTCTGACTCACACTGTACAAGGATGGTTGATAAGCCACAATCATGTCATGTAAATCAGGTTAGTGTGTGTTGATATTATTGGAAGCCATCCATCTGCAAGCATCGTAAGAGACACTGCTCCATGGACTGCAGGTTCTCACTGTTGTCTTATCACACACACAAGAAACTATAAGAAGCTGCCACATGCTGGGTTAGACCATTCATCCATCTCACCCAGAACTTCAGGCAGGATTATTTACTTACTCTACACAGAGTAACCAAGAGCTGAATGTGGAACCTTCTGCATGCAAAACGTGTGCTCTGCCACTGAGCTACATCCATTGTAGCTTAGAGATAAGAGATGTCACCCAAAGAAAGTGTATGGAGTATAAGTGTCTTTCTTGAATAAACAAAAGCAGAGCATTTTTATGAACAAGTGGATCATATTAACACTCTGGGTTCTAGCCAGGTATGTATCCTGGAATGTTCTGGAAATTTGACTATATTGGTTTGATCACATTCCTCTCATATTTATACTTCAGTATTCACCAGTACCACCATCACATCCACAAAAGGCCGTTTCTTTCTTGCTCTGTTTCCAGTTCTTTCTCCACTCTGAGTCTGTCGGTGTATCAGCAGCCGGATGGATTGCTGCTACTTTTCCTGCCACCAAGACTTCTGCAGCAGCTTGTGGTTTCATCGCTGCTGTGGGCTCTTGGCTGCTGCTCTGATGAACTTCTCCAACCGCCTTTTCCTAACAGCAACATTTGGTACACATTCCGTGGTGACAGGCAGTGACTCAGAATATGTTGAAGACATTGTATAATGGCAGCAGGGCAACGTATTTTGAAATCTGCATTGACTATGCCCAAGAGACTGAAAGCAAGGCAAAAAGACACAGGAACTGGACAAACGTCACCCTCACCACTAAGGAAAGATTCAGGATAGTCACAGGCTGGAATCCTGCACTCACTTCCTTGAGAGTATATATCACTGTACTCAGTGCAGCTTTTTTCTGATGAGGCATGCATGGGATTGCATTGTTAGCTTGATTATTCTTCACGTTACGCACTTTTCCTTCATCACTTTTATCCAGAATATGGATTGAGCCATATGCTGAGTAAATTAGAGAAAGAGGCTAGCTGGGGAGTATTTTGAGGAGAAAGAAGCATTTTTCCTGTTGATAATAATACGAAAAGTGAGTTCCAGTTATATTGTGCTTATTGGGTAAGCAGCAAACTTCGCAAGCAGCAGACAGCATCTCCTTTCTTTTGACTAATGCGGCAAGAGCTCCCTCTCCTGTTGTCTTGCTGATATCGTCGTCATTTTGTGCTATAGCGGTTGGTTCCATAATTTCCAGGGCAAAGCAGCAACCGTCTCCTTTCTGTGGTTGGCAATCAAATTCCCTGCAAGCTGAGATCCAAAACAGTAGCCTGGCAACAGGAGCCCTTTCTTGGAAATAACTAGCAGGGCAGATCAGTGCGGCTTTGGGGCAGCACAAGCCAGGTGTCCACACGGCACATTGTACATCCTTGCAGTAACACCAGGGGAAGTAGAAGGTGCCTTGTGAGTTTGGCAGATTCGCTTTTGGCTTTTCCATGCAAATACAACTATTGCAGCAGCCGGACAGCATGGAAAGAGAAAGTCGTTCTATCCGTGTATTATTGCAGTTTAGTAGGAAGTGGTTTGAGCCATTCACGTGGAGTGAAATATTTGCTACATGTTGGAATCAGTGACTAAACTCACATGACATTGCTGACATATTTGTAAAAACAAAAACAAAACCAACATAATAGAGTGTTACATTTTAAATAGCTAAAAGAGAGCAAAACAATCCCATCAATTTGTTAGAAACCTAATTGTCTCTCATTTTTCTATTTAACAAAAGCCAAATAAACTGGCATACCAACTCAGCCTCACCCAACTTGATGTCCTCGAGGTGTGTTGGACTTCAACTTTCACCCAGGGATAGGGCATAGGTAGGCATAGCTGGCCACCTGCCAAGGGCCCAGACCTCCAGAGGAACCCTCTGCTTAGAACTTCTGGGGTGGTTCCACTGCAACCTGCACATTCACCTGCCTCATGCTCTGGCCCAGACAGAGGGATGATGAGAAGAGAAGCAGGAGGTGCCACTGGCTACTTGCACATTGGCTCTCTGCCTGTCAAGGAAGCAAGGGGTAGCAATGAGGAGAAAGACAGTGAGGAGCGGTAGTGGCTGGTGACAAGGACAGTGAGAAGACAGAGTCACTGAAGGAGGGGCCCAGTGAGAATGTCTTGTCCAAGTCCCAGCACGGCTCCCTGCATGCTAAGCTGTTTGGAAATGCAAGGAGTTGCTGTAATGTACATCTAGAGGAGACCAGGTTTGGGAAGGATGCATTAAATATTACACAGAATAGATGCATTGACAAATAGTCATCACTGCCAAAAGCATGGCCACCCTATCATGCACTGAACCTTTAAGAAATCCATATGAGTCGATTCCTTATCCCATCATAGCAAAGCAATGATAAACACCAATCACAGGAGGGAAATGAACAACAAAGAGCCTTGTGGCATCTTAAAGACTAATGAATGTGATTGATCCTTTGCACTGCATAGGGAGTGGAAAAAGCTCTGCCACACAGCCGAGTCTGCCCCAGGCACCTCCTTGATAGTGGGGCCACACAGGAAAGAAAGAATTGGTGTCTGAGGGGCACAGCAGGACTTAGTGCTGTGTCAAGCCTAGTGGAGACCAGGCTGGCCACTTATGAATTGCCACAGTGAGAGGGAAAAAGAGGGTGCTGGTTTGCATACTATTTCTGTATGATAATTTATGGGTAATAGATGCAAAATTATAAATAACAACTACAATTAAAATAGAAATGCAGTGCATCTCAGTCCAGTGTAGGCTGCGACCTATGTGCCTGTCTAGTCAGTTTGATGTCCAAGTCTTAACAGTTGATGAGCAACAGTTCTTATGGTTCTTCAAACCAGAACCGGACAAGACAGCCCTTCAAATATGGGAAGCCTTCCTCAATCTGATGCTCTCCACATGTGTTGGTTTGCTACTTCCTTACAAAAAGTCTACTGCATGAATAGGGCAGGAAGCAGGGCAACAGCATCATTTTCTACTGCTGCTTTACTACAACCATTTGTAGTACATTTTGTGTGTGTGTTTTTTAACTGTTTTCATGTTCTTTCTGCAAGCTGCTCTGAGGGGCCTTTCCTTACCTGAAAAGCATCACAAAATATCAAAACAGATATATAAACCTAGGTTAAAACAGACTCAGAATTTGTAACCATTCTATTGCAGCATGTTAAAGTGTAGGCAGCACTAGCAATCTTAGGTTTTCTCAGGCCCCGTCCTTACAAATACAATTTTTAAAATGTCGCCACATACTCCTTGCTGAATATCATCACTTGTGATGTGTGGAGAACTCTGTCCAGGAAAGAGAATGCCTGTGTACAAGAAAGAAGATGGGTGGGAATCCCTCACCTTTCTAGCCATACCTTTCAGCTTATGCCAAGCGTTTCTTCCTTAAAGCTGTTAGATTTTAGCATGTTTCTCTGTGGTTGACTGCCTTTGTGCACACAAAAGAGAAAACTGAGCATGTCCATTGGAAATGTAAATGGGGCCCTGACATTTAATCCAGCATTGCTTAAAAGCCATTCAACTGCATGGTCCATATGTGATATTTTGCTTGCCCACCTCCTCTCTCAGTTCATCCATATGGAGTGCTAAAATCAGTCATTTAAGGAGTTAACAACCAGCGTAGGAGAGGAAAGGGTGGAGAAGGGAAGTGGAGTGGAGGGGGCTGGGGAGTCAGAGGAACAGTGGCACTATTGCAATCATCAGATCAAATCACAGGGTGGAGGAGGATTTTCCAGATCCTCTGACCTTAAAGTTAGGGAGTAAAAGGAAGAGGAAGCACATTTGCACAGACCTTCTGTCATAGCTTCCTTAGGGAGGGGTGCCTCTCCAGGCGCAAACTGGCCTCACTAAACAACCATGTACGTGAAGTTCCAAGTTGCAATGCACAAAAGAACATATAAACAATGCTGAAAGTACAGAATTGTTCACAGCGTCAAATAAGTAAGAGTAGGAATCATCAACATCGTTTTCTCTGGTTCTCAAACTGTGTCATATGTAAAACATAAAGCCACTCAGATTAAGCCTAAGACTTGCACGTTCTGTTTAACAGAAGCCCTGTTCAAACCTGAACAGCACTGATGTATCAAGAGTAAATAGAAACAATTTATTACAAGTAGCCCGTTAGCATGTTCTATGTAATTATGAAACCAGTTATGCATACTTAGAATTTAAGTAATGTCTGTTAGGGATTCACCAGCCTGTGAAGACCCTTTTTGGAGGTTAAGGCATCAACATTCCTTTAAAAGTAAACAATGCAGTATTATGGAGATTGTTCCCCATAGTAGGGGTGTACAGATGTTATAAAATCTGTTCTATGTTTCTGTTTCATGGACTGTCAGGTACCTTTCATCCTGTCAGCTGCTCATTGACAGAATCTGATTGTGCTTTCATATGCATTTGTACAACTTCAGAGTTGTACATGGCTTTATTCCTGACAAAATGACCCCGCCCCCCAAAAAAATCACAAACCCCAAAGCATTCTTTTATGCTTTAGTCCATTGGGGAAATGCTCATTTTAGGGTCAGTGTTTTTAATTTTGTGTATTACATGTGTATATGCATAACCTTACATATAAAATACATTGAAAGCCTGTGTGGTGGAGTGGTTAGAGTATTGGACTGATGGGAGATCCAGGTTCTACTCCTCACTCAAGCATGAAGTTTGCCAAGTGACTTCAGGTCAGTCACAACCTCTCAGCCCAGCCTACCTCATAGGGCTGTTGCTGTGAGAATAGGAAGGAGAGGAAGAAAACTGCATAAGCTCCCTTTGGTTCTTTCAAAGAGGAAGAAAGGCTGGCTACATATATACTACCGCTAGTGCCAAGAATAATACTAGTACTTAAAATGGTCTGTAAGTCCACAGAATCCACACAACTTGGGAAAAAGCTGGTCTACTGCAGAATCCATCCATAGGTCTGATTCTTAGATATTTAAACTCGATCGAGTCTGTTGCAGACATCTCCAACATCCCTATGCCCCCCCCCCCCCTCAGTTAAGGCCCTAGACAAAGCTACAGCTTCAGGGAAAGGAAACCAAGTGGTGAGCTTCTCTGCTCTCCACTCCTCTCAGCCACTGCAGAAAGCTCTGTGGTGTCCCGACTTCCAGCACTGCAACAGTAACTTCAGAAGAGGGTGAAGGAGGTGTCATGGTGGGCAGTGAGGGAAGGAGAGGAGGATGCAGCTCCTTTAGATGAAGAGTCACAACTTGCAGCCCCACAGTTGCTTTGGCCTGTAACTCTGATCATGCCTCACCAGTGGCTATCCTGGCTGGATCTGATGGGAGTTACAGGCCAAAGTATCTGGAGGTCTACTAGTTTCCCTTACCTGCCCTAGATCCACATACCGCTTTGTGGCCCCTCCCAGCCACAGCAAAGTCAGCTTAAGAGGCTGAGAGAGCCAGTGTGGTGTAGTGGTTAAGAGCATGGGACTGGGACTCAGAGGATCTGGGTTCTAGTCCCCGCTCAGCCATGGACTTTGGGCCAGTCACAGACTCTCAGCCCAACCTACCTCACAGGGTTGTTGTTGTGGGGATAAGATGGAGTAGGAGATGTAAGCTGCCTTGAGCCCTTTGTAGGAAAAAGGCAGGATATAAATCACAATATAAATAAATAAATAAAATGATTTTTAAGTGAGAGGGCGACTAAAAACATTTCTGATGTTCTATCCACCTGACTTGGCTCTTGTTGGTGCATTTTTGGGTAGGTGAAGGGCTCCCATCTCAGAAACTTCTGTCTAATGGTGTATACGAAAGTAATGATTCTTAATAGAAATTGAATATTAATAATATTGTACTGGAAATGTTTGGTTTGCAGTAGGTTGGCAAAGAATTCTTGCCTGCAATTGTTTAACACTAGCAGCAACAAAATGCAGCTGTTCTCTTGTATTGGCACAAAATCACGGGTTAATATGGTGGATGCATTCCACGGCCATTTTTAATATCCAGCCCCTGACCACTGCCTCCAGTATGAAATCTTTAAAATTACATCATACTTGTCTGAAGCTGGAAAATAAAGCCATCTCAAACAATTGTCTTGCATCATTATGGGGACTGTTCTGGGGATATCCATAGAGGTCTCTTTTGGACACAATGGTTTAATATTATTTGAAAGGAGGTGGGCAAGCTTATGCATTCATTCTCTCATACAGCAGTAAAGAGCAGATCAGAAATTGTTCCTTCTGCTTTTGACTAACCACAGTTTAGTGTTATATTCAAACCAGGCCAAACTGTGGTTAGCAACAAGTTACTGAAACGAGCCAACTTCAAACATTGTGTAACTGGCTTGTTACAATAAACCATAGTTAAATTGAATCATACTTCAGGGTTCTGAACTGTGATTGATTGGGTGTGGAAGCTTTCAATCTCCTTCTTGCAACTATACCAGAGGAAGCAAGAGTGCACATGTCTGAAATTTATAAACCATAATTTATCTTTCTGTCTGAGTCAAAATGTTACATTTCTAAATATTTCTTCTTTTTGTTGCCACAGTTTGTGTCCAGCTGTATAAAGAAGTGCATGTAAACCATTCAGCACCCAGAATTACATAGAGCAAGAGAACTGGAGGTGGAAAAAAGTCATGCAGAGAAGGTCATTTGAAAAGTGGGGCTGCTGAGGGCAATCAAGAAAATGGACTTTTTTTTACTGGAGATATAGAAGTGAGCACATGACTGTCCTATCATATTTCAACCCAACTGCACCTGCCAGTTCACTCCCATCCAGTACCCAGGGATCCCTCTTGTATGGAAGAGCTCCACTTTCATGCATTGGTACACATGAAGGGTGCTTCCCATGTTTGCCAAATGTGCAGCAGCCGCACTCTTCCAGCAGAACATCAGAGCCATTGCACATTCTTGATATTAAGTGATAGCCCTTAACATCTTCCCTTTACATGCCTTTGGCATGTGGATGGATGGTGCTGCAGTCCAGAAGGTGCTGTGGTTGACCTTATGGATTATAATAAAGGAAGAGAGTCTTATAGATGTTAATTTGAGGTGCAAATATTAATTCCTCTAGGTGTTAGATGACTGGTTTTTTTTAAAGAGTACCATGCAGTGTGGCTGTCCATAACCTTTTGAACTCAGAGGTTTATGAGCATCCTGTCGAGCGCGGGGGCAGCATGGAGGTGAAAGTCACCTTCACACTTCTACCTTGGAAAAGACTTAGATGGCTGGTTTTGGCTGTCTAAACTTATCCCTGGTTTGTGAAAAGGACAGGATGAGATGCCATTACAGCACATCATATATCTGTTGATCCTCACTCCTCCTCTACCTGCCCCCACCTGTCTGCCAAACTCCAGCTCCAGGGTTGGTCTTCTGACCCAGAGCCACAGTTGCTGCAGAAAGAACTACATCAGCTTTGAAGGTGGGCAGAAAGCGCTGCGAAGCCTGACCTCAGAATGTGTTTGCAGGGTAGGAGCTGGGACTCACCTGCATCTGGCTGGACAGCATCTGGCAGCCATAGGATTGCACCCTGAATGTTTAATTAATTTTTTTAAAGTCACTTGGTGCTGACAGTAAAAAAAGGTGAGCTAGCTGTTCCATTGCAGGAGCCAATTTATTTTCTCAAAAAGGAGGTGTTAGAATGTTTGGCCAGTCAAAGTGACCTCATTGGGAGAATATTCTTGAATGTTTTACAAGTGGAATGCATTGCTTCTGTCTGGATACAGTCCTACCTGGGGCAAGCGCGCGCGCGCGCGCGCGCGCGCGCACACACACACACACACACACACTTTCTTTAATGGATAACGAAATCTCATAAAGCAAACTTAGTAGATCTGATTTAATGAATCCCACTTTCTATGCCTTATGAACTCTTTCTGGAATCCATTTACAGTTTCATCAGAGATGGGGGTTGCCCCTAGTTTTTAATTAAAATGGTCTTTGGCATCTGGTTTGACAGGCAGGCCACGTGATGCCTGTCTGGCACAACAGCTCCACTGTGGCAATTAAATGTCTGCCTGCCAGTCCACCTACTTCCTGAGACATATTTCAGATGCTGGAAAGTCTGCATTGTAGTACATTAGCACTGAAATGTTTTGCTCTGTTCCTTCAATGGCGCCAATGTTTGTGATAATTAATACACTCCAGCAAAGAAGCACACGCAATTTTCTGTCACTTTAATAAATAAGGCACAGTACAAAGTCCATATACATTACGCTGTTGCTGTTGGATAGAAACCTCCAGATTCTTTCTTCCTGGAAACATCTTCATTGTTTTATGGGGAGGCACACACCAGGGTTGTGTTGGGGAATAAGTGCTCCATGCGATATTCACCACAGAGACATTAATAATATTGCCTCAGCATTTTCATCATAATGCTTGCTTGTTGAAGAAACACACCCCGCTTCTCAGGTAATGGAAGTGAATGGCTCAGGAGTGTGTGTGTGGGCGGGGGGCGGTGACGGGGGAGCTGGAGCCCAGTGTTGCAAAAGAAATCGTTAGAAAGTCTTGCAAAAAGGAAGGGTGAGAGTGCTGTTGTGCATGTACCAGTGATGAGTAAGTGCATCTTGCCAAATGGCTCTCCTCTCTCCTGGACCACATGCAAATATTTCCCCAAGCTGTGGCTGGAAAAAACAACCATGAGAAAATCAGCAGTGACAGGAAATTCTGCTGTTCAGGTGACATCCTTAGACCAGTCTTCCCTGTCCAGGGCCTCTCCACATCTGTTGGACTGTGTGTGTGCCATGTGTCCTGGGAATGCTAATCCAGCACATCTGGGGGGGGGGGCGGCTCTGGATGAGGGAAGGTGCCTTAGACTATGGCCTCCCTTTCTGGCCGTATGTACTAAGGACTTAGTCTTCTAGGTACACTAACTTTTATGCATATTATCAGTTCACACTGATTTCCTGCAGAAATGAGTTTTATTTTTCTTCTAAGCACTTGCTAATGAGTTTCACTGAAAGTTAGGATACAAATAATAGGTCGCTTACTGACATTCAACTAGTGTTTCACAAAGCTGATTGGGTTTATTTTAACAAGCTTGCACAAGAGCTCAGACCTTGCAGAAGTTAAGCTAACACGTCAACCCATGCAGTGCTTCTCACTTCCTGTGATAGTCAGTTCACATCGTCTAGATCTCACCAGTGAAGAAAGTGATAGGAATAAAAGCAGGAAAATCTGTCTGCCTTAAAAATAGTGCTTAACTGGTTGAAGCCACCTGTGTAACAAGGTAAACAAGCAGCAGAATAAATAAATAAATTAGCAGAATGCAGCTAGGAATATATTAACATTAAAGGTTTAGTTCTATCAGTCTACCCATATGATTTTTCAATTACAGCGCAAGTAGCCATTATGACTGTACTTTTCAAGTTACTAGATTCTAGTTGCAGCACAGAAGTAATTTTTAACTGTCTTAGAAAATCGGTCCAGTGGGTTTGATGCTAAACCCAAACTAGGCAGCTTTATTGTAGCACAGAGGATCCTGCTTTTAACTGGAGCAATTCCTGATTTGTGCCAATATCATGAAAAAAGGGGAATTAATGTTTTCCTCTGTTAGAAGACCTTGCGACAGTTTCTGACTCCTTTGATATTTCTGGTAATAAAAAACTAAAATTTTACTGGATTTCCCGTCATTCATTTTTTGATATATGATTTTATGGTTTCAGAGCTCAGTGAAAGGAAATGAATGCATTCATTTCAATTCCCCCTGAAAGTTTGCCTTATTTTATTCCCTTAAATATAATTTTTTTAAAGAATAAGATGGGAAAAATCTTGCTTCACAATCTATTTTCTTACTGCCTTTTTTCTCTAAGTTTGCTGATGTTATTTGTATTTTAAACAGAAAGATAGCAACATATCATTATTCAAGTGTAACTCATTTCAAAAGATACCTGAATTGCATGGGCGGAGCAATCCAATGAACCTATCTGTAATGATCTTGGAAGATTATGGGCAAAACACTTAGAAAGCCAGTTTTGACTGTATAAATATTTGGTCCCAGAGCATGAGGAAAGGTGGCTGAGGAGCTGCCAGGATACTTCGCATGATAACCATGCCTGTCTTCTCTCTTTCTGCCCCAACTTTGCCAACAAAAGTCCATCTCTGCGGCCAGTGTGGTTCTTTCCATGTCACTGAAAAGTTGGAAACAGGGCACTTGGAGTTCAGAGTCTCTGCTTCAACCTTGGAGTGAGTTTCCAAAGTTGGAACTGGGACTCTGAATAAATAATATCTAGATGTTGCCTAGTAGCCATAGGATTGGGCTCTAGTTATTTTCTATTCCTAAACTGAGTAAAAGTCATTTCAGGGGTTTTTTTTAGAAGTATCCTTTGTAACACTTCTTCCTAGTCTTACAAAATTACTGGTAAAAACCCATTAGTCCCAAATTTTAACATTTGAGCTGCCATGAGAGAATTCATAACAATATGGTTTGTTGTTATTAGCAAGGGCCTGATCCACAGATCCTTGCACCCTGAAATGGCTTGGGCATGGTGAACACACATCCACTTACCAGGTAACAGTCAAGATTGTCAGCTTTTAGAGGGGGAAGCCAGGAAAAGATAGCTTGGATTCCACTCCTCCAAACAGGTGATTGCCAGTATTAAAACAGACTTGCCCAGTCATTGGTCCAGCAGGTGTCTAATACTGTGCACATCACTGTGTGTGCAACCTCACATGCAGGGTTTTAAAAAAAATTCTATGCAGTACCCTTTGGCATGAGTAGGACCCATTCCACAGGAGGCTACAGCTGCACTCATGTCCAGCTTCTGGGTTTCTCACATACACCTGGTTGGTCACCACATGAACACAATGCTGGAGTAGATGGACCATAAGAATGCTTTTGTTCTTACACGGGTGTGCAGAATTCTATTACCATGCAGGATGACAGTGTTGTGTGAAGTACCCATGTGAGAAATCATAACTGCATGAAAAAGAGAAAAAGTCCCAATGATTGTGGAGTCGTCTTGTACCTTCCAATGAATATTTAAATAGGTCCCTGTGTAAGATTCAGTGGGCAAAAGAAAGAACATCAGGGGTATCAGTCACCCCATCTGGAAAAACAGTCTAATGAAATCAACCACAGCACCTGCTTTGCATGGCTTAGGCACTCTAATAACAACCATTAAGTTTCCACATCCCTTCACAGGGGTAATGGGATAGATGTTTAAAAACAAATAGGAATCTGATAACACCTAAAATATGCACATCTGCCTGAACTTGGGATAGCATATACTTTAAAAAACCAGTATTTTAATGTAAAGGATCAGCCAGATTCGGTATCACACAAGCATCACAAGAACATAAAAATGAGAAACCATTTCAGGAGCCAGCACTGTAACCTGAAAAACAAGAGATGGGTTTCAAATTTAGTGAGTTTTATCACAGAAATTGCATCATTTTCAATGAGCAGCCTACAGTTGAGAAAACAAGATTAAGCAAGCAACCAAATACCGGGAAACATGGGTGGGCAGGGGTTGCTGCACCCAAGTCCTGTTTGTGGGTTTCCTGTGGGCAGTTGGTTGGCCACCACGAGAACAGAATGCTGAACGAGATCGGCTCTTGGTCTGATTCAGTATGATGCTTATTTTGTCAATTGCCAAGGAGGGCAAAGCATTTTAAAAAATAGTTTCCAAAGTTAATTTAAGGAGCATTCATTTGGTAGATCAAGCTATTTTGGGAGCAAAGAGGTGTTGGGATCATTTCTTATTTATTGACTTTGATATTCCTGAGCAAGCATGCCTTTGACTGGCTAGTAACATTGAAGAAAGAACAGGTTTCCACATCTGCCTTCAGCCTGGACTTAGGAAGCAGCAGCAGATGCCAGTTCAGGCAGTCTTTTCCTACAGTGACTTCCGAAATGTCGAAATGGTACCAGCACAGGAGAATGGGCCAACTCCAACAATTTATTGTAGGGGAAAAACCACAGTTCTATATGCAAACCTCCTGAACCATTCCAATGGTGGTCAGCCCAGGCAAAGTCAACAGTTGGCATCAGTTATTGGTTTACAGAGTTTGGAAATTACTTTGCAGTCAGTCAATTCACTACTGATTTTCCTTACAATGATAATTTTTTTAAAATCCTATTTGACTAATCAGGGTGGCACCTTTTTAATCCCATGCATGTTTAGACAGAAAAAAAGTAAAATTCCTAGCATTCTTGGTTGGAGAATGCTGGGGATTGTAGGACTATTTCTGTCTAAACACTCATAGGATTGTGTCCTAAAATGTTTGTACTGATAAATCTGAAATATGAATTGAGTCCAAGGTTGCAATCATAGTGTACATGCATGTCTGAATCAGCCCCACTTTCTGGCATTGCATAGATAGGTTCATAAATAATGGATTTTAAAAGAAGTAAGTATTCTTTTAACTTTAAATTACTATCAGTTGCTGTGAACACCTAAGAATTGACCCTGTTTCTATAAGAGGAAATAACTGTATCTGCAAACAGTGGGTGTAGACTTTTGCCGGTTGTGATAACTTATTAGTGTTTTCTTTGCAGGTTTAAATAATAAAACCACGAAGTATCTCCCCGTCGGGGAATCGAACCCCGGTCTCCCGCGTGACAGGCGGGGATACTCACCACTATACTAACGAGGATTTACCGTTACAGGGGTCTTGCTCTATCAATTTCTATTCTTCCTGATGAGGATTCGCGGTATGTAAATAGGTTAATAGGTTAGTTGCCCAATCCCCTCAGAAGTCACCGCACGGTCTCTTCTGCCGTGAATCATGGGAGTAGCAGTATTTTACCAGAGTTTCTAGCTCTTTCCCTGCCGAAGAACTGCTTTTCCCAGAATCCCTCTGCAAGCACGCTGACGGGGTGGAGTCCGGAGCCCAGCCGGCCTGGCGCTCAGGATTCTGTCAGCAGGCGCTGCCTCAGTCGGCGAAGGCGTGAGTTTGAAGTAGAGCCATGGCTGAGGCGCAGGATCCGAGCTCCTTCGCTGTCCCGGATGCCTGCCGCATCCACCACCTCCACCTGCGCTGCCGCGTAGACTTCGGGAGCCGGTCGCTGAGGGGCACCGCGGCCCTCACCGTGAGGTCGGAACGCGACCAGCTGCGTTGCCTGGTAACGCTGCCCCTTCTCTTGGCGGGCATGAGGCGCCTGGGGGAGGCAGGGAAGAGCCCGCCGCTGTTACCGGGCGTCGAGGCCTAGCTGTGGAGCGGAGGAGGAGTGCCGCCCCGCTGCGGGGAGCCGGCGGCGTGGGGTTGCCTATGAGCGACCCAGGTCCGTCGCCTGCGCAGGGCCGGGGTGCCGCGCGGTGGAAACTTGGAAGCTTTTCTTCGCCTAAAAGAGAGGCCCCGCAGCTTCTGCCTGAGCCGAAACGCACTGGCATTTATTTTTCAGTAAACGTGTATAGGACTGAATGGGTGCCAAGGCTGTCCTTAGTTTGTGGTTTACATGTTATTAGGAAAATGAAACAGTTTCTTAGGCTGATCATGATGGGCTTAGTAGAGGAACAGTAATTAGGAGTGGTGCCCATGGGAGCAATGTGTGCCATAAAATATAATAACATGGAAATTCTAGTACTGTAGGTAATGCTATTAAAATGATTAATGGTGCAGTATTACAGCTTCATTATATTTCAGTTGAACTTTGTCTTCCTGATATTAGCTTGCTTGCAAAAGCAAAATTCTAGGTGCTTGCTAAGACTCAAAGTTCAATAACTTGGGGAGTGATTGTGTGATTCTCCATATGATATGCAAATAAATCATTAAAATTGAGAAATCTTTGTCTAAACCTTATTCTGAACTGTAAACAAAGATGAGGTCCAAGTTTTTCTTTAAACAGTATCTAGACTTGCACATCACTTCCATATCTTGTCATTTTCTGGGACACAGTCCATAAAGACCATATAATCTGAAAAACATCCACAATGCATAAACACAAAGATTTACTCAGTACTGTTGGGTAAATAAACATCTGCTTAGCAACCATTTTTCCCAAGAATTGACTTCTTAGCCTCAAGAATAAGTTGCATCTGGGTCAAAAAGAAAGTGTCAAAAGTTTTCTTGTTTCATTAGTATTTTAGCTTTTGGCAGTGTGCAATTATATTGAGAAAATCTAATCTTTGTAAGTTCCTTAAGGGACAGTTCCTAGTATGTAGAGTGAGCTATTTTTTTTTACATTAAACAGCACCTTTATATAACAAACTTTCCTAATTTTGCAAAGATATAGAACATTGGCCAGAATGTAACTTTGCTTATGTAACTATGTAGCTCTGCTTCTGCATATTAAGTATAAAGATGCATATAAGATGCACACTTACTGTGTAGGGAAAGCTGTCTTTGTAAGTCAGACATGAGTATGTTACAAAGCTATATGGCTTTACTTGTGTGGAGAGCAACATCATCAAGGGTAGACAGAGGATACTTAAGATTTCCAGATCGGAAGTTGGAAACAGCCATGATGCAGAGCT
Organism: Varanus komodoensis; assembly: GCF_004798865.1. Lineage (NCBI taxonomy): Eukaryota > Metazoa > Chordata > Lepidosauria > Squamata > Varanidae > Varanus > Varanus komodoensis. Next base: position 23,281,718 of record NW_025336481.1, read on the forward strand.
GGGAATCTGCACTGCTATTCCGCTTCAAAGCCTGCTCAGAAAGAATTGTACTGGCTGCCCCTCTGAGGTTAGGAACTGGATCTCAGCACTCCTTCCCTCTCTTTCCAAAGTACTTCAGCTAGACACTCAAATGATTATCTAACAAAAATGCATGGCCAGAGAAGCAGGGAGCAGAGGTTATTTCTGCGACTTCTGTTCTTCATGAGATGCTCCTAAGCCTTGCAGGGTCAAATTTTAAGAATTAAAATTCTTCCAGCTTTATTTGAAGATGCAGGTCCTCCCAAGGGCTTTGGCTGTTGGGGAAATTGAACAAAGAAAATAATATCTCAGTCCGCACAATTTTGCTGTAATCCATTTGTATACTTATAAGGTAAATTCTAGCATAAAGGAATAAATACTTCCTGAGTTTGTATATATTTTTCAGTTATTTAATTTTTTGTATTTAGTTATTTTTAGAGTCCATTAATATATTAAAAGTTATATTCGGTCCCTTTGTCTGTTTCATTTATTCTAAAAGAACTTTGTAAAGTCATATTAGGGCATATATGTGTCAATAATAGCTCTTGAACTTGCTTAACAGGTCTTGGACACAAAGGATTTAACAATACAGAATGTAGTTGTTAATGGTCAGAAGGCTCAATTTGCTCTTGGACAACGTCATAGCTTTAAAGGAGCACCACTGCAAATCACTCTACCTTTTGAAGTAGGGAAGTAAGTTACTCTTTCTTCATATCTGAAAACTCCTGCCAATCATCTGATCTTAAGATATGTGCTATCATGTTTCCTCCCACTCAACAAACAGCTTGTGTAATATTGAAACATGCTGTTCTTGCAAATATTAGTAGATTGATTGGGCAGAAACTTGTATTATATTTAATAGACTTACTGCTAACCAAGTGCAATGAGAAACAGTTTATATTTTTGAGAGAGGGGTCTTTGGTCTGATACAGTGACTGGTGTCATTTTGAAACCTGATGCTGATCTATTTTATTTTGCCAAGTGCTTAATGCAATTGAGCTAGAACATTATTTTACATGAAATATGTCACAACTTTATTTTGTGGGAAAGGTGTTTTTGGACCATCATTGTCCCTAACTATGGGCCATACAGGCTGGTGTTAATGGAGAATCTGAAGTTCACAGTTCTCCACTGCTCTGGCCTAGTAGGAGGATAAACTTCTTAATTCATTTTAAGTCAGGAGTATATAACCTTAGGCCCAGGGACCACTGACATCCCTTGAGGTGTCCCAGCCTGGACTTCTGCGGTTCCTTAGCAGGCATCACCTCCTTTCTCCAGACCAAACATGTTGTGGTGTTTTCCTGACTTTTATGCATCCCCCTACCCCTTCCTAAGGCATGTTTACAGGCAGTAAGGGCTTAAAGATAAACACACTAGTATTTTGGCTGCACTCCACTGCAATACGACTCTGAGATTTTTTCCAAAATGGAATTTGGTCCTGAGGCTGAAAGTGGTTTTGCACCCTTGTTTTTGTAAACAAACTCCTTGCCTTAATCTCTTCCTAAATGTTACATGAAACCAAAACTGAGAAATTTGAAATTGCTTGGATATGCACAGAATTTTGCTGCTGTGTTCACCCCAAAGAATGAGAGACAAATGGCTGCCCTGCATTTATACAGCTGTGGATTGTAGCTATTGTTATACAGCCAAGAAAATCTCATTAGTTTTTCTTATGTTGGAAGATGAAGATAAATTTAGTTCATTGATGGAATTGTTTTATTTGGCTGTTAGCATTTAAGAGAAACCCCCTGTTATGCTTGTCCCTGAATCGGTAGATACAGATTGGTAGTGATCTAACTTTGCTAAGAAGTTCAGCAAAAATACTTTCACCCAGTGGTCCTGTACTCAAAATTGCATTCTTAACTATTTGAATACTTGCAGGGGGCAAGATGTGATTGTGGAGATCTCTTTTGAAACCTCTCCAAAGTCTTCTGCTCTCCAGTGGTTTACTCCAGAACAGACATCAGGAAAAAAACATCCATTCCTCTTCAGTCAATGTCAGGTGAGCAAGGTGTTATGCTGTCTTTCTCTGTTATGAACAGCATTTTCTACAGGTATACATTTTTCAGTTTGCTATCACTGGATCAGATTATGTGGGCATCTCTTGGGCCAAAATTCTACAACTTCTAAGTGTACCTCATGGGAACTGAGGGGCTTAGCACAGCTCTGTCTTTTACATATCGTCTCAATGCATACTGCACGCTAGAGAAGGGATAATGTGGCTGAGAGAATGGGCTAATTGTGGTTTGTGTACCTAATGTGTATAAGTGATCATATTATGGGTTAAAGCATTTTCATGATTCCTACAGTACTAAGTGTGACTATTGAAGACACATAATTATGTTACCAAAGATCAGAAGTGAAGTGGTATTAGTGCTGAATAATAGTAAGCCATATAAAACTGCTTTTAATTATTTTGATACTTAAAATATATAACCACTTCTCTACACTGAAATCAGGTGATATTGCTAAACTGTGCAGTCTTGGATTGCTTTTATTTTCTGTTTAATACTAAACTTACTAGTAACTAATACTATACTATTGTAAATAGTTTTACATATCTGTTTATCAAGTAGGATACTTTACTTTGAACATTAACTAGCAGTGAGGTATTTCTTCTCTCTTCTATTCTTTGAGGTATTTCCATTTCCAACAACACCAATAATATTTACCTTAGGGTTCATTCTATGGCCCCTTAACCTATAGTGGACCATATGCCTAGGTTTCTTCAGATCTGAGGTCAGAAACAGTGCTCAGGAGCACAGGGTGGGGGGAATCTGATCCCTCCCCCTTGTAACTTACATGGAAAGGACCAAGCTGGTTGTCTCTCTGAGATTCAAAATCTTCCTTCCTGTTTTTAGGCTCATCACTGCAGGGCTGTTCTTCCCTGCCAGGATACTCCTTCTGTGAAGCTAACCTACTATGCAGAGGTACGTGAAACCAGAAGCCTTGTCTCTGAACCAAAAACTGCAGGATTGACTCTTCTCTAGCAATTGCATGTGAGATGGATTAGTGTATTTGAAACATTACAAATATCTTGAAACGCCACATATTCTGCTACTGTTTGAGTGAACATGTCAAACTAAAATCTGAATGTTGAGCTCTGTTAGTCTTGACAGGTAGCAGATTGTGCTCTTTTTATATAATTTTGGTACACATAGGTAAGGACAGCCCATTACATGAGATTCCAACTAGTTACCTCATCCTTTTGTATCTGAAAAAGGCCCCTTTCATTCAGTGACTATCTTGGCTTGAAAGAGGGTATGTACTCAATTTATTTAATACAATTCTATGTCATCCAGTAGCTGAAGCAGTTGCTGCATGCCTCCAAGTCCAGCTGTACATCTAGTGCCAATGCTGGATCCATGAAAACCCCCAAAGAAGAACCTAGTCTTTGAAAAGGAGTGCAGTGCCCCTTCATAACAGTTTGAACATCACTTAGGAGGACAGACGAACTACCCACCAACAGTACCTCTGCCTTTCCTCTAGCTCCATTAGCCTCAGCTCAGGTGTATACATAAGACCTGTCCAGAGTGGGATGCTTGGGAGTGATGTCTTAGTCATCTCAGCATTCCACAGAGTAACCACAGCTTCAACAGGTCTTAGTAAGCTGACATTGCCATACAGCTTTCCTTAGAGGTATAACAGGAAACTGGATTAAAGAAATGCAGTGAGTACTCAAGCCGGTGTGGGAGGGGATGTGAGCTGAGCACACATCCCTAGCAGAATAGACTGTGGTTTGTTAAGCCAAAATTGTTGATAAAAGCTATTCTATAGCCCCTCTTGAATATGCAAAAATCGAGTATGTTAACCTCCATTACAAATAGGCCACACATGATAGATTTGATGTCTGTCTCATTTGCCATGTCAGAAATAAGACTTATTTTCTGGTATGAAGGTTGTTCCTAAACATTGGTAGTTTTAGTTGAGCAGAAATGTTCTTTTAGACATACTTGGGATGCAAGAAAGAATTGTGTCTGACTTACTGTGCTAAAATTGCTTAGAATTTGTGTTGTAGGACACAAATAGGTCAGTTAAATAAAAGTTATGCTATCAATCTGGCTAGGAGGATGCTTGGCTTCCCAGCTCAAGGAAGCAAAAGTCTCTAACTTCAGTGTGTGTTTATGCTCTTTAAAAAGTCCATCATGTAAAATTCCTTTGAGCAGTTGAGCCATTCAGTATTTCATCTGGGTAGCACTTAGAATGTCTGCTCATAATTTGAGCCTGATGCAGTGAGAACTGATAGACTTTAATTGCAAGTTGCTTCACATCATCACATATCATAGCTGCAACCCAGTAGCATTTGAAATTACCACTATATTACTTACTGTGTAAATAGAACACATATTAGAAGTGTAGGATATTGTTATAATGTTAGACAGTGCTTTTTTTGTCAACACGACCAATCACAAGCCAAGCAGTGTCATCACAACCAGCACGGACACACAAGCAGCCCGCATGCACTATTTTAATGATTTTGCTGCCGACCTGCTACGCCCGACAGGGCGATTCAAAATCACATGGAAAAATCCATCAAAAAAGGTGCCGGAATGCCGTTCTGGTGCCTTCTATGACAAAAAAAGCCCTGATGTTAGATGGTATAAGAACAATGCAATGTTAACAGTCTACAGGGCAAGGTTATCCTGCTTACCAGTGCCAGACAGATTAGTATCCATAGTCAAATTACAGAATGATACCCAAACCCAAGAAACAAATCCAGTTGTGACAAGTTACTTGTTAAGTAGTTAATAAAAATTGAAGAGGAACTGAGAGCAAGCTGCGTGTAAGACACTTCTTCATTTAATAATTTTCAGAATGTGGAAGTTCTCTTGTTACATTACTAACATTGCTGAACTGCTGTTTCCGTATCTGCTGTTTGAGGTTAGAAGATACATCTTACCAAATAAGTGTTATTTGTAATTACCTTGCTTGCTGCATTACAAATGAAATCAAGTTTTATGGAACAGTGGAACAGGTCCAGGCTACATGTGATGTTCCTATTTTAGGTCTTTCTTTTTTAAAATAAAATTGGCTGCAGTGGGGTGCAAGCAAACAGGATAAAACTTGGTAAGGTAGCTTTAACCTTTAAAGGGTGGCCTCAGGGGAGGTTGGCCTGCACAAGTGTCTTTTTGTTATTTAAAAAAAACCAAAACTGACCATGCAAGGGCTAAAGACATGAATTATACCAAGCCTAGTTTGGCCACACATATACCTATCTTAATTAACATTCTTGGATGGAAAACAAGAGGAATGCAGATTAACGTTTCAAACTGACCATATTTATTCTTTGCTGAAGAATTTTTGTTTTGCATCATGGGTCAAAGCAGATTTCTCATGGTTGTCTTTCTGGTAAGCAGGTACTACACATTTATGTCAGGAGACGAGGGAACTGGTTAGCTAAAAGGCCCAGTGTTGCACTTTGCTATGCCTGCAGTTTATGATTGCGTAAGCTGATATGCCTAAGAACCGTTTCTCATATGTGCCAAATGCTTGGATGGTCTAGTGGACATGTGCATTGTTGGATGAGTGACTACTCAGCATTGCAACACTTCTTTAATTCTGATAAACCTCTTTTTGGTGATTTTGAGCAAATTAGACTGTTCAGGTAAATAAATAAACTTTCAGGTAAAACAGTTTCTCAAAATTAAAGTTGTAAAATTAGTTTCCTGTATTCTAATAGGTTGTTGGATAAAAGCAATAAGGGATTATTTTTAAAAATTGCAAGATAATTGGCAAAACCCCTTTCCTTGATAGCTGCCTTGGTAGTATCTTAATTCTTAGCATAACGTATCTATGCTTATGACTAATGCATAAGAATAGAAGTGAGAAGTATTTGTGTGATCCATGTTGTAGCATTAGCTTTGAATTCTAAGGTTTAATGGAATGTAAAATGTGAAATGTATAACATGAAACCATTCATCTATTTTTGAACTTGACTAGGTATCTGTTCCAAATGAACTGGTGGCTCTTATGAGTGCTAAGAGAGATGGAGACTTGCCTGACCCAGAAGACAGCACTCGGAAGATTTATCGTTTCATTCAGAATGTAAGGCTATATGCATTTTCAGCTCACTGTGGTATAATTCACACTGATAACTTTCATTTCAGAAAACAAGATTTTAGATGTGAAAAATGTCTAAACTTGTAGATCTGTTTATAGTTTTTAACTTACTAACATGTCTTTCTCTTCTTTGGGTTAGGTTCCAATACCCTCCTATCTGATTGCTTTAGTTGTTGGGGCTTTGGAAAGTAGGTGAGTGCTGTTCAATGGTCATGCTTAGTGAATGAGCCTAGCTTCTCCCAGGGCTCACATACTTCCTTCTTCTGTTCTGGTGCTGTAAGATGTGTTTATCTAGACACACATGTACAGGGGATACATAATTGCATTGTTGCTTCTGTTAGCCAGATCACAAAATATTTTAGGATGATCCATGATCAAAAGACCTCAGAGACAACTAACTGTTCAGAACAGGGTAAGGGTTGTGGGAGAAGGTGGGTGAGATCTTATCCCTCTTCCTTGAGCCATGGTAAAAACAAGAATTGTATTATGTTAGCTTTGGCAGAAATACTTTAAGGAACTGTTTGCATGCAACTTAGTACCTTCCAGTAATGCTCTTTGCCATCTTTCCACTTGCCCTACCTATTAAATTACTGTTTTACACATTGTGGTAAGAAATAAGCAGAACTTCAAAGGGAGAATTCTTATTTTTTTTCCTAACCAAATCTTATTTTTCAGAGAGATTGGCCCCAGAACTTTGGTGTGGGCTGAAAAGGAGCTGGTAGACAAATCAGCTCATGAATTTGCAGAGGTTGGTGAAAATATTTTGCTTATCTGACTTTTGCATATTGTTAGAAAGTGAATAGCTGTCACTTCAATTTTTAATGGCTGTAAAATTTGCAGAAGAAAATAACTCAGTATTTTTCCCAAGACACTGATGCTTTACATTTTACATTACATTAAGCCACTTGTAAATAAGTTATGCCCAGTGTCCCAAACAAATGATTGAGCATGCTGTGGCTTGTTTACCCATCAGTTCTCTAGTCTGTCCCCTCCTGGTTAGCTACAAACCAAGGGAAGTGTTAAAATGTTAAAAGACAGTGAAAACTGTTGGTTCAGCACTTAAAGCCAGAGAATTACATTGTTAATGGAGTTCCCCCTCATGGTGCACCTATTTTCACTGCTTCTCCCCACCCCCCCACCCCTTCCATTTCAGTTGACAGCCAGGCAAGTGATAGTGGGCAGCTGTGCAAATTAGCTTATACTGTACACATTCTAGCCTTAGAATCTCAGAATAGTAGAGCTGGAAGGAGCCATGAAGGCCATCGGATCCAACTCCCTACTGCTGCAGGACACCAATTTACATCACCCCACTCAGATGGCTGTCCAGTTTCTTTTTGAATGTCTCTAGTGTGGGAGAGCCTACTACCACTCTAGGCAACTGGTTCCACTGTTGCATTGCTCTGACAGTGAGAAAACTTTTCCTGATATCTAGCCTAAACCTGGGTTGTTGCACCTTGACTTAACTATTCCGTGTCCTACACCCTGGTATCAGCGAGAAGAGATCTTGACCTTCCTCTTTGTGACAGCCTTTGAGGTACTTATAGAGGGATATCATGTCCCCTCTCGGTCTTCTCTTCTCAAGATGAACATGCCCAATTCCCTCAGTCTCTCCTCATAGGGCAGTGTTTCCAACCCCTGCATCAGCAGCCTTATCAGTCTGCTGCCTGCTGCACCTTGCAGTTCCAGCTGAATCTTAAAAGATCATTTATCAGGCAAGACTACACATATTGAACAACCTGAAGTATGCAGTTGCACACCTGCAGAAGAACAACCGAACCTAATCATAAAAATAATAAAATTCATACATCTTTGTGGGCCCAAAAAATAATAAATCAGCAGTGGGTCTGTCACTGGCAGCGGAATGAACAAAATCACAAAGAGCAGCAGGGATTTTTGCCACTCTTGCCAAGTGGATTGCTAGCCCGTCTCCACAATTCATGAAAGAGTTGGTTTCCTTGTTTCTGCTAACAACACAATCATGAGTCAAACAACCCCTAGAGTCAAACAACCCCTGGGTTGTTGCAGTGACTTGTTGCCCAAACAGAAGCTTCGTGTGGGGTGTGCTCAAGTTTCAGATACAGCAACCCATTCAGCCTTGATGCACTGTATAAACCAGATTATAATTTGGGTTTTTACAATTTGTGTATTAATATCTCAGGAAATGCTTCCTAATATCTATTTCAGCTTTGCTAATTCTTGTTTCAGGCTGAAGCTATGTTGAAAACAGCAGAAGACCTGGCAGGACCTTATGTATGGGGTCAATATGACTTGCTGGTGTTGCCACCATCATTTCCATATGGTGGTATGGAAAACCCTTGCCTCACTTTTGTAACACCAACATTACTGGTATGTGTGATTTTGCTATGGATCATGTAGCATAGTTTTCTTTAGGAACTTTGTGGAAGCTTACATTTTGGAAAAAGCATATGAATCTTGTGCTTGGCATGAGTTATGGAAATAACTTTTTTATCTTTGTTGCAGGCTGGTGACAGATCATTATCCAATGTAAGTATAAGTCTAGATTTCTTCCACTACTCATAGCTATAATATTCTGAAGTTTAACTCATGTGCCTAACATGGCATATGCTGTATAAAATCCATTTAGCATTTCTAATTGGAACTAGTATTAGAAATCATTCATACTAAATGATTTCATACAGTTAAACATTACTTGCAGCATAAGTTAACAAGAAAACCTGCAAATAGTATAGTTTAATAAAATGCCAAACAGTCAGTTGGATTGAGTACAGCTGTTCTGCAAGCAAGAGAACTTTCATTTGTGGAAGTGAGTTAGATTTAGGAAAGGTTCTTGCTCTGCAAACTGGATACTTCTTCAGGTGGAAAGTTGTCTTTGCCCCAGTGCCACCTTCCACATTTTGGAAGGTCCCATAACATTTCTGAAGACTTAGATGGGTGCAGGGTGAGTGGGTAAGCCAGAATTAGCTCTTAGCATTCTACCTGCAAGAATGCCCAGTTCAGAATTTCTTTTCACAGAACTCTGAAAACAATGCCACATGAATAAACTATGTTCAGACAAAAGAATACTTATTAGGAGTTCTTTCGTATGGAGACAGGATTGGTGCTTGTGCCTGGCTCAACACAGTAACAGATTATTCTGCTCCTTTCACTCTTCCTTCACTTGATTTGTAATACTTAAAAGAGGCTATCTTTGTGCTGTGTATCCTGGAAACCATAACTGGTGAACAAGAAAGCAGAATTGTGGACCTTTCTTTGGAATGTTGCATATTAAATCTACATTGCTTAGAACTGGGTCCTTCCTGAAACAAATTTGCAAGTAATATGTTTTGAATTAAGGAGGTTTTTTTAAAGGCCTGGCTCTTATTAATGCCACAGTAAAAGTTGAAGTCAAACTAATTTTATGGAGAATAGTCTGCTATAATAACTGCTTTTCTTGAATATATAAATCTCACTGAATAAAGGGGAATACACAAGTGGCCATTGCTGGCAGAGAAATCAGTAGAACTCCAGTGGATGACAGGAGTAATGGAAAGCAGGCAACAAGCATCGTGTAAGAGTGACGTGACCTATGTGAAATGCACCAGTGCCACCACCAAAGCAAGCAAAATGCCTGTGATGGATGGGGGGCGGGTGCTGAATGACCAGAACAGACACTAAGCAACACCACCTCCAAGTTAACTGTAGTAAGCAGGGCTGTGGAAATGGTATGAAGCAGCAGTGCATTGGTCACATACAGCCAGGATAAGGCAAGCGGGAATGTGAAAGGAGGTGGGAGGGATTATTTGTGATTGTGGGGTGGGTACCCTTCCTAGTTTGCAGCCCAACCTTTGTCCAGGCCTGCCTAAATGGGGATGGGGGGAGTGTAATATCATGCTAATATAGTATGTAAATTAAAAGCACCATGTGAGTGGTTCCAGTTGTATGTCTTTGCTGCCCTCCCTTCAGTTTATAGGGTTGTGAGGGTTAAATAATAAATGTTCAGAATGTGCCTGTGACACTTTCTTTGCATTTCAGGTCATTGCACATGAAATTTCTCATAGCTGGACTGGGAATTTGGTAACAAACAAAACTTGGGAGCACTTTTGGTAGGTGAAATCAAATGCTTTTAGAAGTTGTGTGTTTTGATTCAGGAGTGTCTGAGATACAGAAATAAGCACACGTGTCCTTGGTGTTTTCAGGCTAAATGAGGGTCACACAGTTTATTTGGAACGCAGGATTGGTGGCCGGCTCTTTGGTGAACAGTTCAGACATTTCCAGGCACTGGGTGGCTGGAGAGAATTGCAAAATACTGTAAGTGCTATTAAATAAATTGCAGACTGATTTAAATAACTTGAATTTTAAAACTGTGAATACATGTGAAATGAAAAGTAAATTTATCCTAGCTTTGCAAAATAGAACTAACCTCATTGTCCTTCCCCATGCTGGTATTTGATTATAGTCCCTAAGACAGCTTTCAGATTAAAAACATTCAGTAAAGATGAATGAGAAAAAAATGCTATTCCTATTTCTTCCTGTTGCCACAATAGGAAGTAAAGAAATAACTTGAATACCTCAAGAACAATTAATAGCAGTCTTAAATGATATCACATCTTAATTGATGTCACAAGCAGCTTCTAGTTATGTTCTTGTTAAACATTTAGAAGCTGGTGCTAGTACAACAAACCACAGCCCATATTTGATTTTGTGCAAGATATGGATGAGAGTTTTCATGAACATTCATAGTGGTGTTTCAAGGTCTACATCATCCTGAATTGTCTTCTGGGAAAAATTCAAGCTTCTGGATCTTATATGGATATATTTATCATGCCATGTTGTTTGGACAATTACTTTCTCCCACAGTGACTCATATCAATAAAATGATACAGACAGATTCTGCCATCAGGGTACCAACTACTCTGACAGGAAGGAGAGTGGAGGGCAAAAGGAAAAGGGAAGCAATAAGCTTTTCAAGTCTAGAATAAGGTGATAAGCTATTAGCAGGCATTTAAATGCATTTTAGAAGTTAGTGTTTCTTGGAACTTTGACTGATAGATGAGGCTGGAGTTTCTTTCTCCTGGCATTCAATCTGAGGGCAACTGTCAGTTGCAACTGTGTTTTTTTCTTGCAGGGAGGAAGAGGTGAGCTCCCTGCTATTGCTCCTTCCACAGTCAATAGAAGCTGGGAGCCATGGTTCCTCCTTCAAGCATTCAAAAGCCATATACCTTTTCCCTTACAAAATATTCTTTATTGACTAAAAAGCACAAAACACCCAGACTGAATCTCTGAGCATGCACAGAGTGGTTTGCTGACCCCAGCCTCTCCAGGAACTCTCATGAGCATGCCTGTGCCCCATCCCTTTGGGGGAGGGGCCTTTGAAAAGTGGGCACATCTGCTCTGCATATGTCAGTCCTCTAACAGGGCTTCCCTCATCTGCTGGTAACATGTCATGGAGTCAAGTGCTGTGTCCATATTGCCTGAGTCTGAGAAACTCCCCTGTTCCAAATCCCTTCTTACCATCTGTGCATCTTAGTTCTTCCCAGAGACAGCCTACCCACCTAGGGAGTCTAGCCTTGAGATAAGTCTCTCATCTCAGCATCTTGGCTTGGCCCACATTCCCAAGTTCCTCCCAGTTCTGCTTCACATTCTGATTCCTCTGAAGTCTAGCCAGCAGTCCTTGAGAATGAGCACATGAATCAGCCATCTATCTCACTCCCAACAATAGATGGGCTAGGATGACCTCATCCTCACCTTGATAATGTTTCTGGGAAGCAGTGGGTACAAGCCTTCCATTGGCCTTAGATCCTTGACTAATAGCAGGAACCAGAATATGTTTCCTTTCTGCTCTCTAGTTCCAGGGCACTTAAGTGTGTTTCTGTGTTGCATTGTTGTGGGTTTCCAGAAGGAATACTTAAATATCTGCTCTGAATTCACCAGGCTCCAATGAATTTTCTGAGATAATCTGTCATTGATCCACTGCTATAGAATTCCATTCTTGAGTATGTTCCCCATCTTCTTGACATTACAGTGAGATTTTTCTTCCATTTGGCTTGGGTTTTCACTTGGAGGATGCAATTAGATAATCAGGCATTGGGTTATGACCCATGCTGGATGCATGAGCTAGACAAATCTGGAACATTGCCACTTTTTAATTAAAGCTAGCATACTTGAGTAAGTTGAGGTTTTGTATTGAGCCTAACCTGTGCCCCTGGAGATAGTAGAACAAAAGCATTGAAATTTGAGTGGAGGTTTGTTGAGGAAAAACATCTGTCCCATTAGACAAGAGGTAGGCAACATACAGCTCCTCCAGGCTTTTTCATTCCGATCCCCCACTGCTGAATTTGCTACCACTGTGGCAAACAAACAGTAATTTTGCCTTAAAACAAGCTATGTGCTCCCTGCCTGTTTTCTTATAACGCAAAACTATTACTTTTTTGCTGCTATGTTACCAAATTTCAGTGGCAAATTCAGCAGCAGACAGCAGAACTGCAGTCTCCAGTGAGGTCTGGAGAAGCATTGTGTCCCTCAATCCATGGAAGTTCCCACCCTTGCATTAGAGTACAAAATGTTTTGGCAAGGTGGCTGATGAGTTTTACCCAGTGTTGCAGGTTGTACTTGGTCTGTTCTCAGTGTCAAGAGGGCTGGCAGGTTGAACCCCATTAAATTTATAATAGCTTCCATTTTCATAAATGTATTTCTCTTACTAGATCAAAACGCTTGGAAGTACAAATCCTGTCACGAAACTGATCCCTTGTCTAAAAGAAGTAGACCCTGATGTTGCATATTCTTCTGTTCCATATGAGAAGGGCTTTGCTTTACTACTTTATCTTGAACAGCTTCTTGGTGGACCAGGTATTCAGTTACTCTTCAGGTGTGGGGCATTTTTTTGTGATGACATTTTATTTATGCTTAATACATCTTATGTGCCCACAGATGTCTTTATCGGCTTCTTGAGGGCATACATCCAGCAATTTGCATACAAGAGTATAAGGACTGAGGACTGGAAGAATTTCCTGTACACATATTTCAAGGACAAGGTTAAGTGCTACTCTTACAGTTCAAAATGTTTTGTTATAATTGGTTCAAAATAAAATATATTCTGAGGTGGCAAAATGAAATGAAGCTGTCATATGCAGTTGTACCAATATTCTGTCTAGTCCACTGCTCTTTTAGTAGTTGCCCCCAAGGCTTTTCTTGGGCTTTTAAAGTCTACATGTTTAAGTAGTGATGGGAAGAGAATGTGTGACTTAGTGCACAAAAAACATGCACTTTACCACTAAGCAGCCTGAAATATTCATAGTAAACTGTTTTAGAAGAATACCATATTCCTCAAACATGTTTTGCCTGAGAAGCTGAAAGCAAACCTGGGCTCAAATCAATGCATAATCCAAATGTCAGTTCATTATGTTTCCACTTTGGCTTACTGGAAATGTGTGTGTTATGGCTAGTCTTTCTTCTTAGAAAGCTCCAAGACAGGTAGCAAACAAATGCTCAAAGGAACAAGGATTTACTGACTCTTGACATTTTTAGAAGGATGAAATATAAGGCAAAAAACAGCTTTGACGAGATCACAGAAATTTTTTGCTTAAATTTTTTTTAGTGCTATTACAATTCTTTATGCAGTATATGGGAACAAGACATCTGAGCTGTTGGGCACTTTTGCTTATGGAAGTAAATTTCTGCATAGAAAAGTACTATGCTACCTGTTCTGGTGCTACCTGCTCTGGAGGTCACAGCCTTGCAGAGTTATGAATGCTCCTCATGATCAGCTGCGTCATGATCATGTTTATAAAGCAACATTTACTGAAGAATATAATATCTGACAATACTCAGCCTTCCATTGCCTTAACAGCCCACATTGCTGAATCATTTATTGGAGCTCAGTTTTCATATAGATTTTATGTCAGTTTTTCAGTTATACCATAGTTGGTAGTTAATCAATATGGTCATACTGAGTGATGGGATCAAAATCAGCATTGCTTTGGAAGAAACGTGCATATGTTCATAGCAGATATCTGCCTCATTGGGATAGTATTAGTGAACGAGTAAAATGTTTCTCTCATTAGAGAGATAAAGGAATCCTTCAGTCTCAGCTACAGAAATTGTAGAATCCTCTGATTTCCTTTTGCATTATGCAATGACAGTATTTAATTCAGTGTCACATTGTCATCAGCTGGTATGGCCTGAAATGCAGTATTTTTGTATTATGAAACAAGTGCACTTGAAAGTGTTTGATAAATGATTTATTATTCTAGGTTGATATTCTTGACAAAGTTGATTGGAATGCCTGGATGAACACTCCTGGTATGCCACCAGAAAAACCAAAGTAAGCAACAGAGTTTCTTGAAATGATCATCAATCTTTTAACATCAATCTTTGTGCTTGTATTCAAAGGCCATTTGAGAACATTTAAATTCTGTTTTAATCCAAATATATATCTTAGATCATATTGGATCCTTAAATTATGAATTCATAAGGTTCTCCTACTTTTGGTTTATATCTATTAATCTTGATACTTTATTCAAATTTGTTTATATGTTGGGCACAAGATGAATATCTAAAACGTGCTCATCTTAAATGATATAAATGGAACATACAACGATTATTAATAATAAAAATACAAAATGTGTAAGATTATACTAAATAGGTCTGCTACATGAAACATTTCCTTGAACTTATTTACATTTATACCCTTCATGGGCTGACTCGCAATCTTAGTTTTGTATGTTACTATTATAATGTTGTAATAAGGAGTAACATTTATTCAAGTGATGAATGAGAAATGTAAAAGAAGGCTGTTTGTAAGTTCATGCACAAGACACCTATGTTGGCAGTAAGTGTGTAAATTTTCTTTTTCTGTCTTTACCAGGTATGATACAACACTATCAAATGCTTGTGTTGCCTTGAGCCAAAGATGGATCAAAGTAAGTTAATGAGTTTTGTTAAAAATACTTCAGGTGTAATGTATGCTACTAGTGCATTCCACTTTGTCCTTCATCAAGGTTTCTTAGTCAACTGACCCATATAGGAAGCAAACAATAAAAAGCAGGGTCATATTTACAGAGAGGTAAAGCTTATCTTGCCACCATTACAGAATTAGTTATAATAGCAGTATTCAAAAATTACCTTGAACATTCCCTTGACATTAAAACCATACAGATTAAAATCAAATAAATCCATTAGCATGGACAGAAAATAACACTAAAAGGACTCAGTGCAGAAGTATAATCTGATTTTATTGCACTTCCTAAGAACAGGCCTTAAAAATGTAATGGCCAGGAATTGCCCAGGGAAATATGGAGTGTAATTTTGCCAGGTAAAATGCGTTTTTGTATTTTGAGATAATGAGAACCCTCAAATATAGTCTGTATTTGTTTGGGCAAAGGATCTGAGCCCATAAGCCGAGGGTAAACAGACACTCTGAGCTCCCCTCCAAAGCAAGCTAAAATTATGTTAAAATTAACATAGACCTGAAGAAAGTCCATTTTTTTCTTTGTCTGAAATCTCAAATCTTAAATATTAAGTTTTAGCATAAGTTTTCAAATTTCACTGGTTAGTTTACTCACTTCAAGTTGACCAGTAACTTTAGAGAGTAAATCTAGCTGCATGATTTTTTATTCAACAATACAAATTTGTACTCAGTCACAATTGTACACAGCTTGAGGGAAGCAAGGGCTTCCCTTTTTTGGGAAGCAACCAGAGCAGAGAGGGAAGATAAATTTGCTATTGCATGCACAACTGTAGTATGCAGGAAGTCCATCTTGGTCACAGGGGACATTGCCTGGGTTCACATGTTTGGGAAAGGAGCAAAAGCCATTACAGCTCATTTTCTCACTACACATGTTGAGTGCATGCTGTGGAATTATCATAACTTTCCTTGTTAGATGTGATTTGTTGTGTTGTCTGCACCTGGCAAGGCTGAGAGGCAAGTGGGTTTGCAAAGTACCATGGAATTCATGGCTTATCTAGAGTCATGAGGTAGTTTGTAAATTGCCCCTACCCACCACTCTTGCTGGGTTCAGATGGCACAATAAACCATATCTCGTGAGGATATTTATAGTAATTGTGTGGTATGCAAGTGGCATGTGCAGGATGGCAAAGTAAGTTAGAGTATCTGATTTTCCTTCTCCAACTATGCAAACCAGCCCAATGTGAGGCCTTCTATCTAAATAGAGTTTTGTAATAAAATGTTGAAACTTTTATATTTTGCAAGGTGGAATTTCTGAATTTCAAATATCTACTGACTTTTGCTTGTTTTTAGGCAACTGAGAGTAATCTTAACTCCTTCAGTTCAGCTGATATAAGAGAGATGTCTTCACATCAGCATATTGAATTCCTTGCACTATTGCTGCTGGAGGTGAGTGCAGGCAAAACGTATTTACCTCTGAACACAAACCTTTCTATTACCTTTTTTCCCTTGTTGTTGTTACATTTTGTAAATGTGAAGGTCAGGTGAGGAAAGCAATACATTTTTCAGTTATAGCAATACTCTATAAAGTATTGAGTATACATTTGCTATGAAGTGTTTCAGAACTTGATAGCATATTTCTATCAAACTTGGGACTCTTTTTATTATTGGCTAGAGAAACAGGACTTCGGGTAGATTTAAATGTGCTTTTAAGTTATCATAAATAGAAAAAAATGTGGGGGCTGACCCAGCAGGTCCGATGTTTCTGCTGATTGATGTTGTTTTTAGTTTTCCTTTGTTTTAGGGTTATGTTGAATAAAACTTATTATATAAAAAAGAACCTGATAGCATGATGACTTCTTATACAGGGATAACCTGGAGATATTGTGTGCTTGGTTGCAGACCACCACAGTAAAATGAACATCAAGTCACACAATTTTTTGATTTCCCAGTGCATATAAAAGCTATGCTTACAGCATACTGTAATCCATTAAGTGTACAATAGTAATTTTCTAGAAAACAATGTGCATAATTTAATTATTTTATTGCTAAAAAATGATAACCATCACCTGACCCTTCAGCAAGTCATACTTGTTTTGTTGGTGGATGGTCTTGCCCCAATGCTGACTGGGTGGTTGCTGAAGCTTGGAGTGGCTGTAGCAATTTCTTAAAATAAGAAGTTTGCCGCATTCCTTAACTGTACTACTCTTCAGACCACTCTGACTACAGAACATAGGTTCAGATGGCAGACTACAGAATGGACATCATTTTGCTGCTTTGTATCCTCTGTGTCCGTGTAGATGTGACGTTCCCCTTCAGGTGTGACATTCTGGTTTTGATACTCCTGCTTTTCTCCTCTTCTATATTCTATAGAACCCGCTTCCAGTAAGTCATGTAAAACAAATGCAAGAGGTATATAACTTCAATGCTGTGAACAATTCTGAAATTAGATTCAGGTATGTAAAATACACGTGAAATACAACATGTCATGGATTTGTTGCACTGTGTATAATACACTGTAAGGCAAATGCTTCCTTATCATTAGACTAATTTGGCACTTGGCTTTGGGCTATTAGAAAGCCTGACTGAAGAGAAGCTTGAAAATGTCTGGTTGGTGTCTGCTGATATTTCACCAGACAGATAGTTGAATGATATGTGAGGTGCAGGGGATGGTTGCCAGGGAGCTTGTTTCTTCTGCTTGCGACTAGTATTTGCTTACTCCTGTTTCCCACAAGCCCATTCCTAATACGCTTTCTGATGTGCCGTTCCCCTTCTTCTCTACAGAATCCAAATCTGTAGAATAAATGATCTTAAAAATAAAATAAACTATGTAAGCACTTATATATATATTTGTAACTTGCATAGTTGAGAAATCTGGGACTGGGTTGCAGAAACTGAATTCTCTTAAACTTGCTGTAAACCCATTTAACTGACTATGAACTGTTCTGTTTCAGATGGCTGCGCCTCTGCCTTCAAGCCCAATGGGAAGATGCCATTCCTCTTGCACTAAAGATGGCTACGGAACAAGGCAGAATGAAGTTCACTCGTCCCTTGTTTAAGTAAGATAACTATTAAAATATGTATGCCTTAACCATTTACACATAATCAGGCAAAAATGTTTCAGTATTGATTATTCGCCACATGTTAATTCTGAATGTGTGTATGGTAGATTTTTACTCAAATTATATTGACTTGATGGAGATAATGATTTTAAACAAATCATGACTGCCAAAACTATAATACAAGAGTTAAACAATAATTACAACTGAGTTGTGGAACTTTGAGGGATTAAACTTCATGTTGTGAACATAGAAGGTATCAGTGCAGTTACCAGTCCTTTTTATGACAAGATGTGTGAAAAACTACCATATTACTGATAATTACTAGCTACTTAGGCCTTTAGTCAGTCTTCAGCCATAGCCGCTTTACAACAGTGCAGGGTGAGAGAGCCGTTGATCTTAGCAAGCAAGATTGCTCTGAAAGGAGAACGTTAATTTAGCTGGACAGCAGCTAAATTAGGCCACCAAAAAAACTTGAGTTGTTTTCTTGGGGAAAACTATTCTCTGGTTTTGAAAGCATTAGCAAGGATTTGCAACATGTTTTATGCAATTATAGAATTATTGAATTGGAAGAGACCTGTGATTGGATCCATAGGATCCAATCCACAGCTCAATGCAAGATTCCTTATTATTTATTAGAATTTTATCCTGCCTTTAAAAAATCTCAAAGTGGCTTACATCATTCTCTTCCTCCTGCTCTCAATCTTCTCCCCATAGCAACAAACCTGTGAGGTAGGTTGGGCTAAAAGTCTGTGACTGGCCCAACATTGGCTCCATGACTGAGTGGGGACTAGAACCCAAATCGCCTGAGTTCCAGTCCTGCACTCTTAACCACTACCCCATGTGGCTTTCAGCATGATTGTAACAGGTGGGCTGTCCAGCTGTGATTTGAATACTTCCAGTATGGGAGAGTATGTAAATGGTTTTTTCCATGTAAATGGTTCTGTTGCTACATTTCTTTACAACTCAGGAAGTTTTCCTGAAGTTTAGCCAGAATCTGGCTTCCTGTAACTTGAGCTAATTAATCCATATTGTGCACTGTTGAGTTGATCAAGAAGAGCCTCCTCCCTCTGACATCCTTTCAAGTACTTGAAGAGTGCAGTTGTAGCTCCCCACAGTGTTCTCTTCTGAAGGCTAAACATGTAGCAGGTCTAGCTTAAAACCACCCCAGAACCCGTGGCTTGTTGTAAAGTTCTGGGTGGGTTTTAAGCCATCCCCCACTGTGTCCCCACTTACCAGGTTTTGACAACATGGGAAGCCACGGACTGTGAAAGTAATGAGGCATATCATGCAGCTTGCACATGCCTGCATGAGCCAGTGTGATATGCTGGTTAGAGTGAAGGACTAGGGACCCAGGATATCTGGGTACTGGTCCCCACTCAGCCATGCAGTTCACTGGGTGACTTTTGGCCTGTTACAGACTTTTAGCCAGACCTTTCTCACAGGGTGGTTGTGAGAATAAAATGGAATTAAGTAAGCTGCCTTGAGTTCCTAAGAGGGAAAAAAGCAGGATATATATGCAAGATGATGATGAAAGGGAAAATAAGCCACTTATTTGCCTTGTGGTCATGTTAAGCAAAGTTTGTATGTCTTCAAAATCATTTCAGTATATTCTGAAAATGTTTATATTGTATGTCTTTCATGAACATACTTTGGTCCAGATAGCTTTTTAAGTTTAAAAAGCAACTTGTCCTGAAGATACTTCTATAGCATCTTAGTACAAATCTTGAAAACTACCCAGACCTTGATTTAATTTTTATTGTATGGAATTTATTGCAGAGACCTCTATAAATCTGAGAAATCTCGCGAACAAGCCATCAGCGCTTTCCAGCAGCACAAAGCCTCCATGCATCCTGTGACTGCAATGTTGGTAGCCAAAGACCTGGGACTGGATGGACAAACTTTGCGGACTTAAGGATAAAGGAGTCCATAAGAGGCTAATTTCACTTTCTCTGTTCCCCACATGTCCCTTCCTTCCCCTTCCCCAAAATGATGGCAACTTGCATGTTTGATTACTAACCTAGCTTTCTATTCTGTACCTGAAACAATCAAGCTTTTTCTAGATTTTCATGCTGGCATTCTGGAATAAAAACAGCATGCTCATATATAATTCTGTAAAGCTAATAAAACTTCTTATGCTATATTTTCATACATTACTTATCACTGAACCACAGCAAGAGTTGGCAATGTTTTGCTACCTGTACTGCTTTGAGGAAATAAATCTTTTTATGTTAAATCAATTTGTCTTTCCATAAACTTAATTACATGACAGTGCTTTGTTCACTGGAGACTTGCTAGAGACTTCTAGCTCACAGAGCTTTTTCTTTCCCTAAAATAGGGGTGGACAGCTGGTGGCCCTCCACATACTTCAGCCTATAAATTTAGTTAGCATTCTGAGAGTTGTATGCCAAAATATATTTAAATTAATACACTTGCTTACCTCCACACAGAGCTGATTAGAAATTGAAACAGGCTATGAACTGGCAATATTACTCCAATCTGCATGTGAATGCCTGATACAAGTTCTCTCTCTCATGAAGAAAACCTTTATGTCCATAATGTCAAGTTAGTGAAAAACTTAAAGTTGTAGGAAGAATCAAGAGTATCTAATCGCCCAATAAGCATAGACATACCTTCCTTGGTGCTCATAAGCCTTCCTTCCTGTTGAATTAACTGGAAAAAACAAACTTCTACCAACCTCACATCTTTATTTCCCCAAAATGCCAAAAGGCAAGCCTGACCACCTTGTAAATAAAGATTACCACTACCTGGTAAGCAGGATAGAGAGAGAGAGAGAAAGAAAAAAGAGAGAGAGAGGAAGGCAGGCAGGCAGGCAGCATGAGAGGCAGGCAGCATCCAGTAGAGGAGGATGGGATGACTTAACAGGCAAGGAAAATGCAGTGATACCTTTGGGGATAAGAATGGAGCAACCAGGAGATGACAGGGCCAAGAGGCACAGTGGTGTCGGAATCAAGAGGGGGGTTACACAACCAGAGCAAAGATATAGCACACTTCTGTCCACATGCACATTCACCATTTCACACATATGTAAAGATCAAGTAAAATAAATAGCACATTCATTATATGGGATCCCTCCATTAAAAAACCATAGAATCACCTCTGCTACTGTGGTTTGAACTGGAAAAAAAAGAACTGATTCATTTATTTCCAGTGTTTCCACAGCACAAAAATAGGGTTCTGAGATACGGATCCTGAAATTTTTACAAATGATCTCTGCAAACTGCCATCTATTCATAGGCCGCCTCTATGCCACAGGCAATGGTGTCCTATCAAAAAGTCATGAAGGCCTGTAATATTCAGGCTATGGAGTCATTGCGTTAGTACCCTAGCTACTTTGATAACTGGATTTGTGGTGGCTTTTAAAAAAATACTGTGCTGCCTACAAAAAGCTACAATTCTGTCTAGCTAGAGCTGTGCATTGATTTGACTGAAGTCTGAGCTAAATCAGGTCATTACATATTCTGATGTTTCTCAGGACTTAAGTGGTCCTCAGGTGGAAGCAGATGGCCTCTGATTTAATATAAGCAGAATTAGGAAAGCACCAGATAAGCACCCCTTTAACAGTTTCTAATTCTGATGATGGTTTGGGGGGGGGGAGGGGAGGTATTATTCCAGTTGCCTGATCCATCCAAGGTCACTTCAATTTAGATGGGAGGATAACTAGAAAGAGAATGTCTTTCATGAAAGATAACCTACAGTATATTGACAGGGCAAAGGTAAGCTTACTTGTGGGTTCTTGTTCAAAGCTAGAAGTCATGCTAATATGTTACAGATTTCATTGCACTACTTTTCCTCCTTTTTAAATGAAGTTATGAACTGAGCCTTTATGCAGTTTCACCTTGTCAGTTTCTATCTGCATTATCAACTAAGTGTACTTTGCTTCCTTTGACAGCCAAAACTTAAGGGCATCAACCAGCAAGACCATATATTTTGGACAGTCTCAAGTGTGCACTCCAAAAGACCAACCCAAATCATTGAAAAATAAAGAATTTGTACATATGAATGGGACTAAACAAAGGAGGCAAACCGAACACAATCACTCCCAAGTAGCTCTTGGACATCAGTGGGACGCTGTTGCTGGTGACAGTTGTAGAGAGTGAGCCATTCTCTTGCACACTGCAGATGGTTCAGTGGGCAATGTTGTCAGATTTTGAGCAGGAGGAGAAACGGGGACAAAACCTTTGAAGATCCTTCAACTGTGCCTAGTGAAGTTTCTCAGGCTGAGCATGAGAATCAGCATGTTTTGAAAGGGTAGGAAGCATTGTCAGGAGGGCGGGGGGAGTAGTCCTTGACCCAGTAAGGAGGTGTCAGGACAAGCTGCTCAGTTGGAGGGGCTTTGCCATCTACTCTGTCTCTGTCTCCAGCAGCAAGACCCACCCTGAGGGCAGAGTTTAACTGAAAGGAAGGGACTGAGGGGAAGTTTCCACTTTGGATTCAACTCTTCACATGAGCAGAGACAACTATTATCAGCTTTGGTAGGCGGCTATTTAGAGCTCAAACTGTTCTGATATCTGTGGAGTCTAAACAAAATAACTGCATTCCAAAAGGATTGTTTTGAGTTTGGAACCAGAGGGAAGGAGGGAAGGGACAAGCTCAGCATTGACAGGGATTTTTGCCCCTCTTGCTCAGTGTCTTGTGAGCTCCATGACTGAATTGATCTCCTGAGTTCAGACAATGCAACAACCCATTGTCAGTTAAGCCCTAGAACAAGCCATGATCAGAAAGAAGCCACCATGTTTCCAGCAGTCTGAATTCAAATAACATAGCAACCTACCATGGGTATTTACCCACAATGGGTCACCATGTTGTGTGGACCTAGTCACTGGTTAGGTTCACACAACATGGCATGCAACCATGCATGGTTACTATGGTTCATTTTATACTATGGTCCACCTGATAGATGATCAATTATCTATATTCCCATGGTTTCCATCCCCTCTACTCAGTCCTGTTGTTAGTATATACCACATCAGCCTCCACACCTGAAATTCATTCCTGAGGTACATCTCTCCCTGCCTGCATCACATGTCTCTTCATTTTGGTCCACATACAGAGGCTAGATGGATGGAGTGGCTCTGAAGTTGTCACACTTTCCAGGGGCTTCTGTTGCATACCAAGATAATGGAAACCATGATCCTGAGTTCTAAAAGCATGACAAGTCATGATGGTAACAGAGAAACCATAGGACAAATCAGTGTTTCTTACTGTGATTTCTAAACACTGAACTTACCACGGTGAAATACCATGACTGCTTTTGGACAACACAACAGACCAACAGGGGTAAACAACTTCCATGCAACATCAGGTTGTCTGAATTCAGCTATTCACTGTGTATTAGAATGTCTTGAAAACCACCATGGAAATGTGTATTTTTTTTAAAAAAAAAATCTGTTTAGATATAATGGCAGCTTTTTTTTTTTTTTTGCACATTTGTTTTTAAAATATTCATAATGAAAATGTCAGGCATGCTTGCTTCATGTTTTTAAAATACCAGCGGAGGAGTAATGTAAGAGATCACAAATCTGAGTCATGTTTCAGAACCAGAGCAGTGAGGTCATCTCTTGAAGCACAAGAATAATTTATGGACCTTTGACAACTGAATGAGGAGATAACATAGCATTCAAGTTTTATTGCTGTTCGTAACTGATCAGCACACAGGAAGTCAGAGAACAGGGAAGACTAAGCAAGGAATTCATGCATCTGTTCTTTGATGAAATGTGCATCTTACTCTAGTAGATCCCATATTTCATTGTAAAAGTTGAAAGCCCAAATGCTATGAAAACAATTTTATCATACCATTTCTAGCAAGTTAAAACATATCTGAGCAACCACTCATTGGATTAATTATTAATACCATTAGTCCTGCCATACAAATGACGAATCTATGGGTTTAAGTCTAAAGGTTGTTATGTTACTATGGCTAACACTGATTTTGTCACTGGCTCTCAATGGAGTGAAAAAAACTGCTTATTATTATCATTATTATCTTGAACCTATGAAGCTGTTTTATTCCAAGCTGGAGCTTAATCTGCCTTGCCCAGGACTGTTTACCCGCTCTGGCAGAAACTCTACAGGGTCCCAGGCTGAGAGCTTTCCTGTCATCAGATATCTGAACTGTTTTTAGCTGGAGAGGTCAGGGACTGACCCTGCAACATTGTATGCAGAACACGGAGTCTATCACTGAACAGCATGGATATTTTGGGTTTACTTATGGTTTAAGCTAAAACTACCACCTTGAGGGCATTGGCAGGTATGTTATTATAGGAATGTAAGTCCATAAATAATTTTTATAGAAGTTCTTGATTCTTAGTTTCTTGAGTCCTCCAAATTCTACACTCCAGGGCTGATATTAGCTGGCACAAGAATAAAAGCATAAGAGCCCTGTTGGATCAGGTCAACGGTCCATCCAATCCCGCATTTTGTTCACTCAGTGACCACCAGGTGCCCATAGGAAATCCACAAGCAAAACATGAGCACAACACCACCGTCTGACGCACGATCTCCAGCATCTGGTGTAAACATGCATACTCTAAAAACTGATGTAGCACTTAGCCTTTCGATCTAGTAACTACTGATGCTTTTGTCCTCCATGAGTTTGACCGATCCCTTTTTAAAGCAATCCAAACTGGGGGCCAGCACTGCTAGATTCTAGAATTGCATAGCTGCATGGATGTTGTCTCCAAATATAAATAATTAAATAAAATGGAAGCTATCCAGCCGAGGAGACCAAAGCATGATGAGGGGTGGGGAGCCTGTGGCCCTGCAGAGATGGTTGGCCTCCAACTCGTGTCAGCCATAGCCTTTGGTCAGTTGTAGCCCAAGACAGTTCCTTGCCCTTGAGCCACGCTGTAAGAAAAATCCCAACATCCATCCAAGCATGTAACTCTTTACATATGGGAGAAAATTAAGGGTGATCATAGCAGAATACATGCAGTTAGAAATAAGATCCAGTGTGGCAGGTGATTTCTCTGTCTCAAAGGATCATGGGGAAACCAACCTGCACTGTTGCCTTGATGTAAATAAGATTTTGTAAAAGTATCTGAAGAATTTACAGTAAGTCAACATCCACTAGGAAGGGTTTTTACTGAATTATCTTCACATATACCATACAAATCATCAACTTAGCTGAATACTTGAGACTTCGGAGACTGACAAGCAGTTCTTTCAAGTGCTTTAAAACAATGTTTTATATATAATTGCAGTCTTCATGAACATAAAGGATTTGGCCATTTGGTTTTAGATTCTATTTCCCCATTTTCCTGTTGCTCTTTTTAGTCATTTGTCTCTACCTGTATTTTGATGGTTGGTGAAATACACATGCAAATTTAGTTGCAGATCCAGGGAATCTCCAGTGGGCAGGTGGCTTTGTGGTCTCTCTTGATTGGGGCGCTGGAATTTGGTCAGGTGGCAAGTGCTGTCGGGTGCACATTAGAGCAGCGCTCGCACTGATAGTCTAGAGCGGAGGGACAATCCTAGGTGCAGGACAAGTATGCCGAGGTACACAGTGCATGTGCGAGGGGAATGGCTTGCTGTGCCCTGCCAGACTGCGACAAACACCGTGAGATGGCTGGGCAAAGAAGCAGTGAGGCGCTACATGAAAAATAAGCCTGACAATGGAGGATTTGCATCTGTGGAAGAAGTACAATTCTACGTTCGCCGTTGCAAAGGTCCTGGATTACTGGACCATGAGGATACTTTGGAGGATGCCCTAGAAGACAATGAGTTTGTGGAAGTGGGTAAGTGGGCTGCAGCACACAAACGTGAATGTTGCTGTGCTTGCATAAATTAAGGAGAAGTTTAAAATGGGGAAAGATGGAAATAAATCATTACAATGTTTCAATCGTGTTCAGGGCAATTGGTTCATCTAACAAAAATCTGCAGGACAAGTATGCACAAATGTGTGATATTTGGCTGTAGTAATTGTTAGACTATTAAAGGCATTTCCACATGGGATGCTAAATAGCTTTGGCAGTTTCATGTTTGTGAACAGAAAGAAAAAAGATTTTTTGGTTCAACTATACGTTGGATTAAAACTGACCATTGTAGATTATAGTGTTTTCTCTGTCATGTCAGCCGTAGCATCTAAGACTTCAGCTGCAACAACGTCTAAGTTTAAAAAAAACCAAATACTTGTTAATATCCTTTGCTCCCCCTCTTCTCCATCAACTATCAACCTTAAAGCAGTGGCTTATCTTTTGCTATAAATTATCAGTGCAATTTATGTGCACTGCTTTGTGTAAATAATAAATGAAAAATATTCCATCCTGATATAAATGCTGTTTACTTCTTGGGGTTACTATTTAAAATAAAGTGGGGAGCAGAGAAGTGCACAGAGATGCAAATAAGTGAAGTGTTGCAATTTAAGAGCGATTCCAAATTCTTAGCAAAATTTGTTATTAATTGAGAGACATGGTGTTTTTCAGGGATGGTCAAAAGGGCATCTGACCACAGAAATGTGGAAAAAGAATGTTTGTCTCCTTTTTCTCTCTCAGTGATACAAGGCGATGTGATGTCTCCAGACTTCATTCCATCACAGCCTGAAGGTGTTTATTTGTATCCTTTCCAAAGTTGGTGATGGTCTATTGCTTTTATTGGCCTCATGCATTAAGAGTATGTAGTTTCACACATAATCAGACCTACACTCCAAACTGTGCATACAGTGTGAATAAATTTACAGTGTATTTTTCTTATGTGTTGTTTCAGATATAGCAAATATCGAGAGCCAGAACAGGTATGAATCTGTGATAATTTATGGAGAATTATGGAGGCTTCCCTCCCTTTGAATTTACTCCCCCCCCCCCCCGTTCTTCCCCAACCCTTTTTCCTTTACATACTCTCTATTAGATTGTCAGCCTGCATGCCAGGGCTGCCTTGTGTTTTGACTCTTTCTTACAGCACTTAGCAGATGTGAGCTGCTTCATTAAGAGCACAATCTGATTTATTTGAAACTCAGAGATTCAGAAGCATCCAATGCCAAGATTCTATGAATGAGGCAGGGCGATAGCCCCATAAAAGGCTCATCTGGAAGTAAGACTCATGATGCTCTGCAGGACCCACTTAAGCGCCAATGTGTAAAAGAACCGGTGAGCGGTGGTGGTTCGAGTATAGGACTGGGACTCGGGAGTCCCAGGTTCTAGTCCTGGCTCAGCCATCAAACTCACAAGGCAACTTTGAGCCAGTCATTCATTCTCATCATAACCTACCTCAAAGGGCTGTTGTGATGCCAAAATGGAAGCAGTTTATGTAAGCTGCCTTGGGTTCCTTGCAGAAAAAAGGGTGAGATAGAACTATAAATAAACAAATGGTTCTTTTATGCATGTTCTGTCAGATGAGCCTGCTGGAAGTTGTAGGGCTTCTTTCTGTTTAAATATGCATACCATTGCTCCCCTGAGCTGTTCTTTGATCGTAGGAAAGAGAACGTGTGTACTTTTAATTTCAGCAACACTGACCATGCAGAAGGATCAGTATCTTTTCCACATATTGGAGCAGTTCCTAGTTAGGCAAGACATCTCTCTTTCTCTAATGCTGTTCTTTTGTACAGTACATTTCTTTAGATGGGAACAGTTTGACAACAGAGGATTTGGTCAATCTAGGAAAGGGGCTTTATAAGATCAAGGTGAGTATCTGAAAAGATTTTAAGTCTTAATCGTTTATTTCTTCTCTGCAGCTATTATTGAAATAGAAACTGAGTAAGGGCATTTTTTCTCCCCAGCTTACTCCTGAAGCTGAAATTAAAGTCAGAGAATCAAGAGAAGTTATTGAAAGTTTTGTAAATGAACAGAGAGGTAACTGTTTCTTTTATCTCTAAAACTTAGATGTGGGAAAGTGGAAATGCACTAACAGTTAAAATTCAGTTCCTCATTCTTGTTAAAAAAATGATGATTATGCTTTTTTCAGTTGTCTATGGAATCACTACAGGCTTTGGCAAGTTTGCACGAACCGTTATTCCAACCAGTAAGCTATGGTATGTCTACTATGCTTCCTTTTAAAGTTTATAAAAAGCAACTATATAAAATAAGTTTAAATCATGTGAAGGTGAAGATGTTTTCTTTAATTTTTATTTTGCTCAGTTTTTGCAATAATCTTAATATTATTGCAAACTTGCAATAAAATATTTTGTAATAATATTTGAAATAAATATGTTGTTCTTTTCTCTCTGAGGGATCTTCAACTGAATTTAGTCCGGTCACATGCAGCAGGTAATGAACGGCTGATTTCCAAATATTTTCCCACAATGATTGCAGGCAACACAAAGCCGCACAGAAAGCCCAGATATGGGCTATTGTAGTGGCATACATATTGAAATTATTTACAAATAAATAAATGAATATCAATGATCTAGAGGATGATTGTTTATCCTTCCAGGTGTTGGAAAGCCTTTGATTCCAGAGAGATCTCGTATGCTTTTAGCTTTAAGGATCAATGTCCTTGCAAAGGGATACAGTGGAATTTCACTTGAAACTCTTCAGCAAGTAATTGAAGCATTTAATGGTAAGATGACCATTGTTTGGCTGAATCTTTGTGAGGTTTAGTTTTCAATGCAATAGTTGCTGCTTTGAAGGAGAATAATCATTTTGAAAGCGATGAAGATCCCATCAAAAGCTGATGCATAAATATATCTTTTTGTACAAAAAAGTATAATTCCTCTTCCTTTCTTGATAAGGTCTTGACAAAGATTTTGCAAAGAAAGAGGAGGAGTTATAGTGTACATAGTGCTGTGGTTTGGCTCCTTCCAAGAGTAATCCTATGGTCCCTAGACAGCATCTCAAGGGCCATGTGATTGTACAGGAAAGCTTTTCCAAGGCTGTAGACAGAGTTCCAACCTTGAAAAAGTTTACTTGACATCAGAGCCCTGTTTTAGCTCCACGCAGCCACTGCAGAAGTTTCCAACCTCATAGCAAGAAAGGAATTTGTATTTTTGGAGTATTCTGGTGAGTGGGGAAGGAGTGTCCAAGGAGCCAAAGAATCCTAAGCTTTCCCAGTTTTTGACCACACCCAGTTCCCATCAAGAATTCACAAATATCAACAACACATTAAGCAATTCATCAAAATACAACTAGGAAAAAGAAATGAAGTCAATCACACAATATTACATGGAGGTATTTAAGCCAAGCCTGGGCAGCCATCTGTTAGAGAAGTTACAATTCCACCCTGCATTGTAGATTTCATGATGAGCAACACATTGGACTAGTTTTCCTCCATGGTTCATTCAAGCAATCCCATTCTATGATTCTAAGTAATCACTGCATAAGGGCTCCATTAATCATGGGACAGTAGTAACCTCTGAAGCTGGGGTCAGCCAGAATCCTCGGGATCAAGTAAACATGGACCAAACAGAGAACAAGTTGATTCTACATAACTCTGACAAGCTGTACTTTCCTTTTCTGAAAAGTAGATGATCCTTTCCCACTGGTCATCAGTGGAAGACCCTGGTCACGCCCAGGTCCAAAGCTCATGCATGGCAAAAACCTAATAGCGAGACCAAGTTGCACTCTGAGATTAAAGATGCATCCTGAGTCTAATAAATTTAAAGGCTACTGTGCTACAAGTTTTGCAGGGAATCTTGGTGGTCAGGAATTAAAAGAGTGGAGGAACTGACATGGTTGTCCAAGAAAAGGAGATTTGGCTTTCACTTTCTGGTTACTGAAAGTCACACTCACTGCTAAAACTTGGGAGAATGGGTGAATTATGGTGTGCATTGTTTCAAGGAAAGCAAAACTTTAATTAAGGCCTGTTTTTCTATCTCCCTCCCCCAGCATCCTGCTTGCCCTACATTCCTGAGCAAGGGACTGTCGGAGCCAGTGGAGACTTAGCCCCTCTTTCCCATCTTGCTCTGGGACTCATCGGGGAAGGAAAGATGTGGTCCCCAAAGAGTGGATGGGCAGATGCAAAATATGTAAGATGCTAAAGAATGCTCAGCTGTTCCCTTTTGCTTTGCTATGGTACATCTAATGAGTTGAATTTGATAAGATCATGGTAGGTAGAAGACGGAGAGAAATAATTTGTGCAATGGATTAATTGGCTATGGAAACAGCCATTTCTGTAATTCGATGCATGTCTACTTAGAACTAAACCCCACTGGGTCCAATAAGGTTTATTTGCTTTTCAATGTGCATTGCAGACTTGCTTTTCAATTTTTTAAAATGGAAACTAAAGTTCTTGTGTCCTTATACTAGATGTACAAAGTGAATAAGTATCAACAGTTTCTCCTGTTACAATGGAGTAATGATGAGAGAAGATTTGTTCACTGACAATTGGCACAACACCCAGCAAGGCCAAGCAGTTCATTCTTTCCACCTTGTGCAGGGGGTAGTTTACTTTTAAAACTCACTCGTTATAACTACAGGAATGCCATGGAGTTTGCTACTGTCCCTGCCATTCTCTGGGTGGTCTTTGGGATCTTCACAGAGCACCATTGCTACAGAAAAATGCCACATTGCATTAAATTGCCCCTCTTAGGGCAAAGAATTCCACAACTCGCGTCCGGCAACTGATCTTTTAGGCCATTTTAGGCTGCTCCCTGAAGATGTCACAATCCTAACCAAGCAGTGCAAAGCATACTTGCGATATTTTTCTCACACATTAAGTGTTCCTTATTTTTCAGTGTAATACCAACCATATTTCTATGACAAATGTGAAATCTCCTATGTGTATTTTTAGTATGACATAACTGGGGTTAAGAAACAGAACCAAAACTGGAACAGACCTGAAGCATCCTTAGTTCTGCTCTAGCATTCAGTGGTGCTGTTCTGTCACTGGGTAGAATGAAAAAGGGTTTTTTCATTGTATAAGCATGATTCTTACTGCCCATCACAGGTGCTGGAAGCTCATGGGCTGAAGCCAATTATCCTGAAGCCAAAAGAGGTAATACAATTGCATATTTGACTCTTAGCAGCAATCCTATTGCCCAGATAACTTCCTATATCGGTAAATAATGCAATAGTTTAAAAAAAAAATCCTACATCTTGATCCAGCCCAATACTTATTAAAGCACTAGGAAGACTCTGGTTCAAATCTCAGCTGGGTGACCTTGTGCCAGTCATTGACCTGGTTTGCATACTATGACAAACCACCATGGCTGACAAACCATAGTTGTGTATTAGTGTGGTTTTTATCCAACAGAGTACCTTGTAGCATGTGTGTGTGTTTCCCGAACAAACCACCTTGAGAACCCATGCTAGGGATTGCTTTACTCAAACTGAGTTGCTTTGTCATCCAAAACCAGACAGTTCCTCTCACCATGGGTAATGTCCACCAGCCACAGAGGATCTCAGCAAGAATAGCAGACTTTGCTGTTCTTCTTGAACTTGCCTTGGTCACTGCTAGCACCATGATTTCTTAAGCCAGTGGTCCTGAGATTTCTTCCACCAGCTCCTTTATAACTTTAGGGTGGAGTCCATCAGGCCCTGGTGATTTGACCTCATTCAGTCCAATTAGATGATCCTTGACCATTTGCCTGTCAGTCTTGAGCTGCCATCCTGGCTCCTTCAGCTTGTACTTCCCCTTCATCAGGAAGGTCATAGAGAAGACTAAGCTAAAGTAGGAATTGAGCATTTCCACCTTTTCCTCGTCATCTGTTATCATTTTGCCATCCACATTGAGTAGTTGGACCCCCATTTCTTTCCCGTGTCTTTCACTTTGGACACATCTGAAGAAGGCTTTTTTGTTGCTTTTCACATCCTTTGCTAGCTTTAGCCTCCCCGATGCCATACCTCCTATCTGCCTGTACTTTTCCTCTGTAGCCTGGCTTTCCTTCCACTTCCTATTATGTGTGCTTTTTCATTTTTGGGTCATCCCTAAGTTTTTCATGAAGCCACATTGCCTTCTTCTGTTGCCCTGTACCCTATTTCTTGCAGGAATTATTTGTAATAGTGCCTTTAGAATTTTCTTTCTTTTTTTTAACTTTCCCACCCATTTTGGACTCTTTTACATGATTATCTTGAGAACTTAGTGATCATTGCTTTGCTCTTGCTGTTTCTTTGAAGGGTTTGGCTCTTATCAATGGAACACAGATGATTACTTCTCTAGGATGCGAAGCTGTGGAAAGGGCCAGTGCAATTGCTAGACAAGCTGATATAGTGGCTGCTCTCACACTTGAAGTCCTGAAGGGCACAACAAGAGCCTTTGATACCGGTTGGTACTAACTGTTTAACAGCCGCTAACTCTTGAAGTGATCACAGAAGACAGTGCTTAATCTAAGGAGCTTTCTTTAGTTTGTCTGGTATTCCCCACCTTTTTATGATGATGCCATGCTCGGCTTAACTGACCATTCATTGTGGATGTGTGCAGTGAAATGATGAGATTTCCAACCACAGCATGTAGTGGTGGGCACTAGTTTGAGTGGTTTTAAAGGGGTTTGGACTAATTCAGGGAGGAGATGGCTATTAATGGCCACTAGTCCTGATGCTTATATGCTGTCTCCAGTGCAACATGGGTGTTACACTTCTGTGCTCCCTGGGGGTTTCTCATGGGCAGCTGGCTGGCTACTGTGTGAAACTAGATGGACCTGATCCGGCAGGGCTCTTTTTAAGTTTTTAGAAAATACAAAAATCATCTTTACTGTCGGCCATTTCCAGGGGAAAGGAGTTGAAGAATTATGCTTCTGTAACGCTCAAAAGTGACCAATTACAAATATAGTGGATTCATTCTCTGAGTAAGGTTCCCTACATAGCCAAAAAAACATCTTCTGCATATTTATGCATTCATTCATTACTTTAGGTCACATATACAAGAGCAGTCTTAGAGGAATCCTAAAGTATGTTGAAGTATGAAAATTGTTTAGGAAAAAAAATCTAGAAAGAGATGTACAGAAAAAAACAGCAAGTGGGTAGAAATCAAGAACAGATTTAAAAAGGACTGAATAAGTATAGAATGTGAACTGGCAAGCGTGGTGGAGCTGACAAAAATCTGGAGGAGGGGAATGGAACATATTATCCTAGGAAAAGAGTATGCCTGGCTGGAACCCTGAACAGCAGCATTTCCCCATGGCTCCATTTCGTGGCAGGTGCCATTTGCATTGCATATCATTTGGATCATATTTATTGAGAGGAAAAGAAAATGCAAGGTAATTCACAGTAAATTACTACATTTTAATGGAATATCATTTAGATTTCTGTTACTGTCGTTGTTTTCTGCTATATATTTCACAGAACTAGCTTTTGAAAATGAATCAAAAGATGTTTTTAGTGTTGCTTGGAAAAGTAAAGGGAAAAGTGCCCTGCTGTAACACTTTGTTCTTATTTTAAAACAGATATTCATGCACTGAGACCACATCGTGGGCAGATTGAGGTGGCTTTTCGATTTAGGTCACTTTTAAACTCTGACCATCATCCCTCTGAAATAGCAGGTGAACAAGCATTTGAGTTTGGTTGAGAAACACACTTGGTATACCTGCATAAGAAATCTGATGCAAATTCTTTTCCATCTGAGGATCTTCACTTTGTTTAATTGAACAGGACCATTTCTATTCCTCATAATTACAGAATAATTTTATTTAAATCTGGGCATAAATTGCTGAAGGCACAGAAACCAATGATCTTGAACAAAATCAAACAGATGATTTTTCAGCCCCTGAAACAGGATATTTCTGAAATGCATAGGGCAACTGTAAAACTTTTTTCAGTGCCACATGAGCTTCTCATCATTTCTTTCCTCTTTCTCTCCTTCGATGTCCAAAGGATGACTCTTATTCCCCACAGAGACACATTTCTGTCCTTCTGCATAGCTTCCAGAACAAATTCAGTTACTTCAAAGGTCTTTCTTGTAAGTTACTACAAAGGTCTGGCCCACTACTTCTTGCTTTGAAAACCCCACACAGAGAAGTGGAATGCATTATGTATATTCAAAGGCTATACATTCTACATTTATTGTGCCATCTGGCAATAAGCAAGTCTCAGGACAGTGCTTCTAATGGTATAAATTACCAATGGTATGAAGTGTTATAAAATAAAATAGACCTGGGAGTCTACATGTGTGAATCCAAAGCAGCAAACATGAAAACCAATTACAAGGCTGTTCAATATCCAAATATACCATACCCCAGGGCAAGTCTCATATTTGACGTTGATACCAGAGATCTTTAGTATTAAAATGATAACCTTCCTTGTTTTGTTGTGTTTTGCAGAATCTCATAGATTTTGTGACAGAGTACAAGATGCATACACATTGCGTTGCTGTCCTCAGGTAAAACTGGTTGCAGATGCTTTCAGATGCGCATAGTCAGGATCTCAATAGCGTTTCCATGTCAACAGTAATTAGACCAGCTCCGTGAGTGAACTAGAGTAAAACTGGAATTAAAAACCCCAGCACACTTTAGGAATTGGCTAAACAATTCCTGGGGCTACACAAAAATCCACAAATGGAATTTTAAATATGCAGAACTATGGATGTGTTCCCTTGCATTTGTCAAGGGAGGCCACTAGAACCATTCTAGAATTATCTGTTCCTATAACAATCACAGTGAATATCTAACTGTATGGTAAAACTAACATTCCAAAAGCAGCCATTTCCAGCAAATCAAAAGGTTCCTGCCACACACACTACAGACTACGGAGTGAGAGTGGTCTTACTCAGAAAATGCTGTGCTTTAACAGAGGCTTACAGGTCAGTAAGAAGATTGTATTCCATTAGGTAAGCAAAGGTGGAAGGCCATGAAGCAGGACAGAATTTATTTATTTATTTATTAGATTAGCCAAGATGACTCTCTGGGCAGCTTACAGAAATATGAAAGAACAACATACACAATAAAACAATAATATTAAATCTAGCATAAATGCTTACAACAAGAAAATAGCAACAAGAAAAAACCCCACATTTCAAATAAGCCAAGGGCACAGTAGCACTAAAATACAATAAATATCATGTAAAATGTCTAAAAATTACTTAATCTATTAAAATATTGGGCAAATGAAGCTCTTTGCCTGGTCTCAAAAGGAGTAAAGAGAGAGCACCAGGTGAACCTCTCTGGGGAGCTGATTTCAGACTCGGGGTGCCTCCACCAAGAAGGCCCTTTTCCTCATAGCCACCCTCTTCATTTCCTTCAGAGGGGACTCTCTGAGAAGGGTCTCAGGTGACAATCTTAGGGTCTGAGTAAGAACATATGGGGAATCCCGTAACTTATCAAGAGGAATGAAATACAGCTAATGTTTGTCATTTCATGTAGGTTCATGGGATTGCAAATGACACAATCGCCTTTGTAAAAGACATAATCACCACGGAAATTAACAGTGCAACAGACAATCCTGTATCTTTTTTTAAAGATTATGATGGTCAGGAATAAAATATTTGTTTCCCCTCCTTCTATAGCTTTGTTATTAAAACTCACAGCGGCCTGTGCACTAAATAATTCCTGTAACAGCTTTTCCAGAAAAATAACTACTCAGAGAAGTGCTCCTTTATAGTTATATTGCAGTATGGGAAATGTATTTATTCCCTAATTCATTTATGCACATAGTTGTGTTGTGACTGCTGCTGATTTTAAGTCTTATCTTTCAAGTCCTAAAGCAGCCTTCTCCATTTTGGTGCTTCTTAGATCTGTTCAACATTCAGATGTGTTGGATGTGCTGGCTGGGATTGATGGGGCTTGGAATGCAAAATATCTGTGGGAGATTGCGGGAGGATACCCCAAAACACCTGAAACAGCATCTCCCGTCTTCCCATTTGAGCCTGCTTGCTTATTAAGTTCTGCAGGAGATGATTTTCTCTGCATCTTACCTTTATATTTTAATAAATAAAACTGTTTTATTTTTGTTATGGGTCTCACTGTGGTCAAAGATTATCTTTGTAAGCATTTCTCATTAATGCTGAAGTCTTAACTCATCTTAAAAAGATGGTTTTTGCTGAGAGGAAGGAGACCATTTCTGGAGGGAACTTCCATGGCGAATACCCTGCCAAGGTAATTGACCAGAATTTCTTCCTCCAGTTCTGCCACCTTGCATTTTGAGTTGGGCTGAACACGCTAAATTTAAAAGTACTACTTTGTAGGCTCTGGACTATCTTGCAATTGGTGTCCATGAACTTGCTGCAATTAGTGAACGAAGAATTGAACGACTCTGCAATCCCTCCCTCAGTGAGTTGCCACCATTTCTAGTCACAGAAGGTGGTCTGAACTCTGGCTTCATGATTGCTCACTGCACAGCTGCAGCCCTGGGTGAGTACGGAGGGCTGAGGGGCTTCCAGAGAGGAAACACCCAGACCTTTCAAACTAACCCAGTAACCTGAAGTTTGTCCCCTACTCTGACCACTCTTCTTGTACTAATTTCCATCTCCATCACCTGAATACTGTGTGTGTCTGTTATTGTGTGATTGTCAGGGTGTTAATCTCATACATTTATCTATATACTCTGACCGCATTAATATCTTACATCTTCTCCCTGCTGTTCTTGCATTATAAACGCAATCTAAAAAAGTAATCTTCTACAGCCATAGATCGCCGCTCTCCTCCATGCATTCAGCTTGTAGAATGTCATGCAAGCAAAAGAAATAATTATCAAAATGTTTTGGTCC
This sequence comes from Varanus komodoensis, assembly GCF_004798865.1. Classification (NCBI taxonomy): domain Eukaryota; kingdom Metazoa; phylum Chordata; class Lepidosauria; order Squamata; family Varanidae; genus Varanus; species Varanus komodoensis. Next base: position 23,318,243 of record NW_025336481.1, read on the forward strand.
ATATGCACAATATTCTTCTGATTCAATAATGGCAGGGTATATCTAATACTGCTTCATATATATTCAGCTTTCTTTACCTAGCCATGAACTGCAGCTTGCTGTTACGTAAATATGATTCTTGGAAAAAAATATCTTGAACGTTGATTACATAACTCTTGAGTACATAACTAACTATTCTTGATTACATAATTAAAATAATAACTATATAGTGCAATCATAGGCATCTTAAGTCCTGTTTTGTTCAGTGGGTTTACTCCCAGTAAGTATTAATATAGTTTTGCAACCATAATAACTTCAATGAAGAGAAGTTGGTCATTGTGATGGTTAAAAGACCAATAAATGAACCAATAAATCTCTAGTTCAGCTTTCACCTCTGCCAATGTTAGGAAACTTTTGGCAAGCCACCATTTTTTCAGTCTCAGGACCTCTGCCATTTGCATTATAAGAATAATAGTGACCTACTTTACAGGATTGTTGTAAGTACTGAAATAATGCATAGGAAGCTTTAAGAACATTAAACATGTTGTTCTTATTTATTTTATATCCCACCTTTTTCCTTTCATGTTTATATTACGTTTATATCTTGTCTTTTTCTTCTTGCAAGAAACCCAAGGCAGCTTACATAGTCTTCCTCCACCCCATATTATCCTACGACAACCATGTGAGGTAGCTTAGGTTGCAAGTCCATGAATGGCCCAGTGTGATCCAATGAGTTTGATGGACAAGCAGGGACTAGAACCTGCTCTCCCAGCTTCCCGGTCCAACATTCTAACCACCCCGCCACACTGGCTCACAGCTCTGCTAGATCAGACTTTGGCTCCATCTTGTCCCACATCCAGTTTGCACTCATGGTTAGCCAGAAGCTTATGAGAAGTCCAAAAGCTGCACATGGGGGCCATATCCTTCTCTGACAGTGTACACATTTGAAGCAAATAAATCCTGGACCAATGCTATAGAGATGCTACGTATTACTATTATAATACTAGTGGTCTGTGCAGGATACTATGACAAAGATCTCTCATGGTTGACTGTTGTTTAAAGTGGGACCTTGTTCTAATGATGGCTTGCTTTGGAAGGCACCATTTATTCCTACTGGACTTTTGCAGTTTCTGAGAATAAAGCCTTGTGCTACCCCTCTTCTGTGGATTCTCTTTCAACCAGTGCTGCTACAGAGGACCATGTCTCCATGGGAGGATGGGCTGCAAGAAAAGCACTCAAAGTCATTGAACATGTTGAGCAAGGTAAAGTCAGAGGCACCTTTTTGCAGATACAGTGAGCCTAACAGATAGCAGCATCTGCTAAGGCTTACTTGGCTTTACGTTCCATGGAAATTGGTGGGATTTCATCACATTACTCTTGCATGTTCGCAGAGCTAGAATGATAAGAAACTAAGTCACACCACAAATAAATCCAGACAGGGCCTGCCATGCAACAGGAAGATGGTTCTTCCTCAAGATATGTGCATGTGGAAGTTGGTGTTCATTTTAATGTTGGATATATTCTACATTCTAGTTCTTGAAATATCAGTGGTATGTTGTAATGTATTTGTATTTGTTAATACTCATTCTGCTTAAATTGCCTATTCTTTGAATGAGTTTAAGTGTGACATATTTTTGAAAGTGTGGTATATAAATAAACCAGTGTGGGATTAAGTTTTAGAGAAATTTTAGTCCCATATCAAGCTAATAAATTGCTGTATGGCACTAGTGAGAGACAGCTGGCAACAAAGTTGTTCTCTTCTCTGGTCCTCTTAAACTCTCACCATGTTGCAGTGTACAGGCAAGAGTAAAATATACACATATAATGTGTAATAAATATATATGTATGTAAAAGATCCAAAATAGTAGCACACTACACAGGAAAGCAGATTTAAACTTTTTTCTAACATTCAGCTTACAAAGGGACTTCTTGCATCGCCAGACACAGAGGTGAAGGATTCATAAAGCTGTTTCATATGGCAAACTATCCACAAAATCTGTTCGATCCACACTCTCAAATGCCAGTTTGAATGTGTAAACTGGCCCTAAGAGAACATGTTGACCTGTTATGTGCAATATTTGAACTGCTTTGAAGCAAGTGTGAATTCAACATGCTGTTTTTCACTGTTTTTACTCATTAGTGTTGGCTATAGAACTCCTTGCAGCATGCCAAGGCATTGAGTTCCTACGCCCCCTGAGAACTACGACCCCATTGGAGAAAGTATATGACCTTGTGCGCTCTGTTGTCAGGTCTGTCAAACAAACACTTCTCCCAGATTACAGCTTTTGAGAACATTTGCCAAATATTAACCACCACAGCCACCACTCAGTTTAGGAATGGTTCGATTTGTCTCCTTTCAGACCTTGGATGAAAGATCGCTTCATGGCGCCTGATGTCGAGGCTGCTCACAGACTACTTGTGGATCAGAAGGCAAGTGCTGGCACTGGAAGCTAATGACTAAATTATTACATAATGTTCTTATCCTCGTGCACATGACAATACATCAGATTATATGAAGATTCACACAGATTCATAGATTTGCAGAACAGCTGGGTCAGAAGGGGTCAGGAAGGCCATCAAGCCAACCCTGTGCTAGTGCAGGACGCCAGCTGCACTTTCTGCTGTAGGAAGCTATTGGCCGTAAATGTGAGGACTCTCTTGGAGGGGCCATGCTTGACTGAATGCGTCTCCTCAAAAATATCAGGGAAGTTGAAATCACTCATAATGACCATGTCATGTCTTGTAGCCACATTGACTTACTGTTTTTCAAAGATAATGTCTTTGTCTTCTCTTTGATTTGGTGGATGGTAGTAGACACCAATGACTATGTTGCTATGGCTTTTTGCTGCTCTTGAGCCAGATGTACTTGATGTGGCTACTTGGCTCCTCCTCCTATAATTCGTTGCAGATATAAATATTCTTAATGTATAGTGCAACTCCTCCTCCCCTTTTATCCCTTCTATTTTTCTTGAAAAGGTTGCATCCATCAATTTTTGAACTTCAACTGTGAGAATCATCCCAGCTTGTTTCAGTAACTGCCACAAGATCATAGTTGCCTTCATGTACTTTGAGTTCAATTTCATGTTGTTTATTCCCCATGTGCTGGGCATTGATGTAGATACATTGCAGTTCCCTAGAATTATAACCTGGTTTTGTTTCTGGGGTGTTTGTCTGTCTGTCTGTCTGTCTGTTTTGGTGTGTTGTTATTAGTTCTTATTAGAGCTTTTGTCTCTAGTAGTTTCAGTTTGAAAAGAAAAATATATGTTGTATGGAGAGTGAATTTGTTCTCAAGGAACTTAGGTTAACTCAAGGCTGGAGGAAGTCCTATCCTCATGAAACTTGCAGAGCACAGCAATCTGTAGCTCCATTTATGTGAGGAGCTACGAGGGAAGTAGCCAGTGCTTATGAGGAAGTGAAAGAAGTTATGGATGGCAATGGCTTGGCAGGCAGACCACATTTGTTCATTTCTTCTGTGTCTAGCTTGCTCTTCAACCCTTGGAACCAAAGGGTTCCAAATCAAGAGAATGAGAATGAAGCATTGAGACCACAAATACAGTAAATCAGGACATTAATAAAGCCAAATATTAAAATCATAGCCAAATAAGATTTAAGCAGCCTCTTAAAAAGCATCAGTAAATAAAATGGTCTTCACATGGTGTGACTTCTGGAGAGGTTGTTCCAAAGAGAGGGTTTTGTGACTGAAAAGGCCCTATCTTGGAACACCATCTGTCAGTCTTTGAGGAAATTCACAACATGTGGGCAGTTTCATGAGGAAGTGAGCAGCCCTTGAGATAAACAGGTCTTTAGCCACGAAGGCATTTACCAGCATGATGCTTTGTACTTGGAACTGGACTAGTGCATTTTTAAAAATCTGGTAAGTATTTACTTATCACTTATGCAAAGCTTCCTGTCCTGCCCTTCTAGTGAGAATGCATTGCTCAAGGGAGCTTCAAACAGTTAAAATCTCACATAATCAGGGCTTTTTTTGTCATAGAATGCACCGGGACCTTTTTTCCAATGGATTTTACAACGTGATTTTGAATCGTAGCAAATCAGCAGCAAACGTCATTAACATAGTGCCTGAAGGCTGCTTTTGTGTCTGCTATCTGACAGTGAGACAGTGGGGGTGCTGCTCTCGGTTTGGGATGCTGCTCCGCTGCTCGGCTTGGGATTGGTGTGTGTGGTCGCACAGCACGCTGAGTGCTTACTGCCGGTGGGGACGTGAGTTCCGGCACCTTTTTTTTTTTTTTTTTTTTACAAAAAAAGCACCGCACATAATTATACTAAAACAATGCTCGGCATAAATACCTCAGGGACAGGCACAGCAGGTATATAATACATTTTCTATTTTAAGTGAGAACAATGTTCAGTAAGTCAGGTCCAAGTCTATATGGGGTGCAGAAATGAGGGAAAGGAGAGTTTCTATGAGGCCTAAGTTCTATCATGAAGTTTGTAATTGTGATAATTAGAAAGGCTCATATTTAATCAATCTGTTTAAAAAAAGAACATGTAGGACATCAGCCATGTTACTAGAGTTTATATTACACCACTGCCCTCAGAATAGTTTATTCCTTTCCATCCATGTTCTAATGCAAAACATAAAATTTAGATATAACACCTCAAGTATCAGTCTGTTTGTGTGTATGAGTGTGCGCGTCTCTATCTATTTATGTTTGCGTGTGGTGGTGTGGAGAAAAGACATCACATTTGCTATACTGCAGCTTCCTGTGTTTTGTTTAGTGTTTGTTTCCAAAAGCAGTAAACCACAAAAGGTGGCTTCCTCTTTCCATTCCACCCCCGCACCATATTGTTATAATAGGGCTGCAAGGGGTTGTACATGTAGTCCACTTCTGACTTGGGCCTTCCAAATGTGCCCACAGAGTCTCCTTCTTTGAACAGCCATATGTAGCTTATTTCTACACACAGTAGTTTCTGCTGATTTGTAACATTTAGGTTTACTGCAGCTTTCTACACACACTGGCCATACTGGCTACAAATTGTTGCAGATGGAGTTCAGCATATCTGGAGAAAGGGCAAGCCTGCTCTTCTGTGTTATCCCGTGGCCATCAAGACAATCCCCATAGCCATTGGCCCAAGAAGAAATCAACATTACAGACAGCTGTTTTAATCTACAACAGCAAACCAATTCTATGAGTTTTCATCTGCCATGAGCAAGTCCTTTCTAAAGTTAATGGCGTTTCAACTGCCTATTCAAGACCAAGCCATCTCTAAATACCTTATATTACAACAAGGAACAATTTGCTGTTGCTGGAAAATCTTATTTCCTGCCAGCCACTATGCAGACTGTGGCTAAGTTCAGAAGGAACATGGATCTGTGAGATGTATGGACACATTAAACTCCATTAGGTCTACAATTTGTGGATTGTCAGGCAGCTTTCATTCTATTTTCTACTCATTGATCAAATCAAATTTTGCAAAAATCTGTTTGTAAACAAATTTTCCAAAATGTGCAAATCCCTCCAAAGTGCATATTTTTTGCACTTTTTTGTCAATGCTTTTTCATATATTTGTATAAGCAAGATTTTTGTAAATATTTGCATAACTTGAGAAAACTTGGTCCTCTGTAAAATCTTCTGGTAAGACTCTTAGGAATTCAAAATTATTTGAGTCCATTGTGAATTTCCCCAACATCCCTAAGAATGAGTGGGAGGTGGTAGATGTTTCCCTTCTACCCAAAAAATAGGAGTACTGCAACCATACAACCCTGGCTCCACAACACAACTTGCATTACTGTACTAACATTTTGGATACTTGTCCAAACCTTTGCTTAAGTTTCAAATTCTTTGCTTTTGACTCTAGTCATGTCTTCTCTTTTCTGGCTATAGGTCTGGAATGTAGCTGTACCATACATTGAAAAATACAGAAAGGAACACATTCCTGAGTTCAGACCGGTCTCTCCCACTGCCTTCTCCTTAGCAACAAGCAAAAACATTTCACATCACCACAAACATCATCATAGTGATTCAGAAGAATCTGATCAACAGTAAAAGCAAACAAATTCACTTTGGTATTTCAGTTGTTAGATAATTTGGTATTTGTGTGTTTACTTAAATAATAATCCCATGCTCTGTACTTTATTCCAAAGGCAAAAAGAGCCAAGTTCAATGCTGGAAATATGCCTGAGTTTTGAGAAAATGCAGAACAGTGAACTATTGACAAAAATAATAGGATGGCCAAATCTTTAGCTGCAGAGTGAAATGAGGGGATGAGAGTGGGGGTGGAAAATGCAAGTGTGGGTATTCACTTATGAATATAAGAATAACCCTACTAATATCAAGCTGGAATTTAGCCAAATGAAATTAGCAAATTGTTTTAATTTACAAAAACAATAACTCTAATTTAGCAATCTTCACTGAGACTCATTTTTCAGTCTTTTCAGTGACTCCTTGTCTGTTACATCAAAAAAACACTCTAGAGTTCTGTTTAATCATGCCTCAAAGCTGAATTACAATGATGCAATTCTATCTAATCTGTGCATCTTCCTCCTCACACTGGCAAAGAAATGCCACGGTGCTCCATGAATTTGTGCTGCCCATTTTCGTTTCTTCATTGCCACTGGAATATGTTGTCAAGCTGCAGACCTGTAAACAAAAGCTGAAACTAAAATAAAAAGACACTAAACAAGAGGGTGAAGCACCTAGGACTTGTGATCGATTTGGGTCTGTGTGTGTATGTGGTGAGGAGGCACACGGGTTTTACCAAAGCAACCAGAACAAACAAAACAAGCGGTGCTGTAATCAAACCCAGGCTCAAAGTCCAGCAACATGAACGCTGAGGCTCCGATAGCTGCCATGCTGAGGGTGGTGGCTCAGCAGACCCAAGCTATGTAGGAGGAGCCCATCCTGTGTTTTCTCTCAGGCCAGGACAGCACCAGCATGAGGACGAACCGTTGCAGAGCTCTTCCTCTGTGATCCGTCTCTCCAAATCTTACCTGACAGGTGCAGACAGAACCGTCTGATGTGATTTCCATGCCTTAAAATAATGGCAGAAGGAGCTCTAAAGGCATATTAACACTGGAAGGACATGTACAGCTATCAATGGGACAATATTTCATATCTGTGTAGCCTATATCTTCAGTTTTGGACTGGCTGCCAGCATACGTAAGGCTATGCTGACCCATTTTTTAGACACAGGTTTTCATAATACGTGGATCTATTGTCATCTGCCTATTCCCTAGTTACTCCTTCAAAAAAGAATATTAAAAATGTACTTCACTAGAGAGTGTAGTATGTAACTCTAGCACATAGTAATTAGATATTTTAATCTGCTTGTTCTTGATGTTTTATTGCTAGTACATATTTGCCCTGTGCAAAAAAGAATGCAGTGGAGTATATATATTTAAAATTTCCAGGGAAGCTGCAGATATGTTACCAGTCTGAAAGGGGAGAGGATTCATCACATCTCCACACTGTTCTAATTTTCCTTCTCCCAGACTGAGATGAGCTCTTCAAGCAATCAGCAGAAGCACCAAATGGACTGGAATCCAAAGAGTTACCTTAGATGCACTTAAGTGTGCTGAAGGGCTAAGTCATGGGTGGCAGAGTCTGGAATGAGTTGCACCAACAGGTCAAAGGTGGATGGAATCAGGTGGTCATCAGATCAGTCAAAGCCAGATAGGAAACCAAAATATCAGAGTCAGGCTGCCCATTGTTGCTCAGGGAAAGCCAATGCCCAAATAGGAAGCCTTTTACAGCTCTCCCTGCCTGGAAGGGCTCAATCGTCTTAGAGTCTTGTGTGTATTATTTCAGTTGTGAAGCAGATAACAAAGCTTTCTCCTTGTACCATTTCATTGCTGATAGATTGCACTGTGGGGAATGGGGTGCGGGGGACTGAGAGCTGTCTGGCAGTCTTGATTTTTTTTAAAGAAATATTCTGATTATGTGCTGTTCATTTTGCATTTTAACTTGCTTAAATCGTGGCACTATCATGACTATAACGATAACATGGAGTTTGCTTCAAACCACTTTGCTTTAGAAATGCAGAATATATTTGAAAGAGGGATGAAATGACCATCTGTAGCCATGTAGCTGGCTATATCAGTTATATAAAACATTTTCAACTGAGAAGGAAGGATGTTGCTGTAATCAGCATCAGCCCCAGTGGGTTTCAGCAGGCTAATGCCAGGCCTGTTTGCCGCAGTCCCTGCCACCTGCCATTCTGTGAATACTGATCAGCCTGGGCTCTGGAGCCCTTGATTTGGCCGTGAGGTCCATCTCTTGCTGCACCATGGATTCCATTGCCATAGCACAAACTACTTTGTGAAGTTCTCCTGCGACGTAATTTGTCATTTGTAGGGTCGTAACAGTGCAAAAGAACCACAAGCAGAAAATAGCCTTAGAAAGTAGTTGTGCCATCATTTGAATCCTTCCTCATTCAGCATGGATGTTATTAGTGAATGTGAGTTGTGAAAAATTCTGGCACAGGCAAGGACTCCCTGAAATACATTTCGTTGATTTCTTTTATACACTGAGTATCATCTTCAAGAGATAAAGCCAGAGACAATTTTATTCACATGCCTATTTATTTCATAGTTTCCCCTGAAAATATTGAGGGTAACATGGAAGAAAAGATTGAGGCAACAAAAGTTTGAGGGTACCATGAAAGAAGGAAAATAAAAATCTAGAGTATGCAAGCAGATGTGATCTAATGTTCATTTTCCATATAGCTGAGAGACATTGTTGATTACTGCTCTTTGTGTGCTTTAGATATTCTGGCAACTGCTGTATTCAGTCTTACAGGAAGTACCTAAAAGTCCAAAATGCTATCATTTTTGTAGACAATCTTTCCTTTGACGATGACACACTCAATCAGTTCCTGATGGCCGCCAAACTGGTAGATCAAGTGTTCCCATCTAAAGAGATGTTATGAAATACATATCATATTTAAACACAAGAAAATATGTTATATTTTGGACAAAATAAGGAGCAGAAGAGCCAAACCAAACAAAAAAATCATGCAGAGTGCAGGCCAAGGATCCCATACGTAAAATCTCCTTCAGTTATACACACATACTTCTATCTACATACCTTCTCACTTTTGCATATTAAAATTAGCATTCCAGAGAAAAGGTAGATTTAGAATGCCTTTCCCTAATAGTTTAGCATTCTTCAGGTACACGTGAATGCATTCGGTCATACATCACATCACACATTAGCATTTGAGGAAGCTCTTCAGCTGTGAAGTTTGGCCTGCCATCTGTCCTGGAACAACAACTCTCCGCTCCACCCCTAGATCTGCTCCAACCAAAGCACTTCATTCACAGGGCTTTGACCACAATTCTCATTCGGTACCAGAATGTTTATTTTAAAAGCTGGCAGCACTGGAGGGGAGGTGCCAACCAAGCAAGAACCTTTCTTAAAGTGAAGCCAAGCGTCTGGGACGCCCTTGTCATGTATCGGAGCCCACGTGATCCACACTGGTTCAGATTAGGGTATGTTAGCTAACTGATGAGTAGAACCAGGTTGCCCCATTCAAATGTTTGATCCCCTGGAAAGGCTATCGAGAGCATGAGCGCCAGATGCTGATGCATATGCCAACCATGCCCATAAGCGACATATAACCAAAGTCAGTCTGAAGGGTGCCAACGCATGTACAGCTGCTCCCACAGGCACAGCGGTCCAGTTTCCATGAAAACAGCTGAACATGTAGTGGTTCCTCAGACAGTTGCTGATAACACATCTCTCAGGGTATGGTGGCATCTAGGTAGTGGACCAACATCTGTTGAATGAAAAGGAGCTTTGGCCATAGCCAAAGCTAGGGTTTTCCTTGTTTTCTTTTCTTGTCAAAATTCTGCATTGGATGAAAAGTAAAATATTGCATTCAAATTGATTCTAGTACTGTTGCTGTTATTATTATGCATGATAAAATCCCAATTGTTGTCATCCAGACTGTTCTACTACTTAAGTCACAGTCCTATGTGAGTTTAGACAGAAAAATGGTCCACGATTTCCAGCATGTCCCATGTGGCTGGCTGGGAATTATAGGCCTTTTTTCTGTCTAAACATGCATAAGATTATGTTCTTAATTTGGGGGAAGGGCACACAATTGACTCCCTGTTCCAAAATTAATTAAGAACAATGTACACACGTACCTCGGTGAATTTATAATAATGAGGTCTCCTTGCTTGCCAGTTTCTATGGAGCCGTGTGAGTCTGATTTTCCGAGAGCATAAGCTGCATTAATGGTGGCAGCAGCTAAAGCTTCTTTCATGGACATTTTCATGTTTACACAGGCCAGGTGCATTACCATAAGCTAGCAAAAGGGAGAAAATATACCAGAAATGAATAAATGTAACCCTATTTGTTCCTCAGTCATCTCTCTGGCACTGCTGGGCAACTGGGAAGCCTCTGACCTCACTATGACATAGGTTAGTTTCTGACGACAAATTTCACTTTTCCTTCAAGCCATCCTGGCAACATGCTCTGCAGTCCCCGCGGTCTTCGCACGAGCTCTCCTCCTGTATGAGGCCACAAGGCACACGGGTTGGCCCCACTGCTTTCCTTGTTCCCTTGCCATGCACCCACAACCCCCTTACCCTTATTACTGCCACCACAAAAGTTCTCTGGAAAGCCACATGGCCCTAAGGTATGGTGGGTGCAAACCTCACGAGGCTGCCCCAGCTTGCTCTCCCCGCTGCCGGACTCTCGCTAAGAGGATTCTCAGCATACTAGCCAGGGCTGGCAGCCGCTCCAAATAGTCCAGCTGGCTGCCTTCAGGTTGTGGCATCGTCTGCAGTAGGACTAGTAGGACCCTCCAGCACAGCCGCTAGTATTGCTGAGCCCGTGGCTGCTCTGGAGAGCTCAACGGGCTCCACTTGGCCATTGCAGCAAATGCTGGCAGGACAGCAGCTAACGGTGCTCTCCAGAGTATCCACTGGAGGCATCCGAAGGAGTGGTGCAACTTGCTGTTGCTCCTGCTCTGCTGCCTGAAGGGGGCCTTCATCCTGCCTCCTGGGAGTGCTGCCCCTGAATGCCCTGCTGGATAGCCGCCTGCTCCAAGCAGACCAGGATGCAATGATGCAACGGCCACCATTCATGTGTCAATTCAGTGCAGGGCATCATTAAATTCACCTGGTCTGCTACTCCAAAAAATGAAATGTACCGAGAAAAGAAAATGAATAATTTTGTATCTGCGAAGAGCCTCTAAATCCATTTCTTACCATCGAACAACAATAAGCATTGGGGTTAAAATCACTGCCAAGGGCAACAATCACTCCTTCTTTTAGCATTTTTCTAGCTTGAGGCTGTTTTAATCTAAGAAAAGAACACTGTGCGTTATCATTTATATTGCAATATAAGATGCATCCAGGCATTTCATAAATAGAAATAGAAATATTCCAGGAAGAAAATGAAGTTAAATTGTCATAGTTACAAACTGTTAGCACAGTGGTTTCCAACATTTCCAGAGCTCAGGGACGGCGAAAACAGGAAAACAACCTTGGGGACTGCTGAGGAAGAAACAGAAAGCACCATGCACAAAATGTATTCTGTGCATTAGTTTCCAAACGCAATACCAAAAAAGAAAAAGAAAATTTTCCAAAACAACCAGAAACCAAGCAACAAAAAATGACAACAAAAGAACAAAATACCAACGTTGAAGCGGTTTGGCTTCCACTGAGCCATGTCTCCCCTCCCCGGCCCACCTGGCAGGACCGGCACACCGCCTGCGAACGTGATGCCGACTGAGGAAGAGGTGCTGGGACACAGTCAGCCTCCGCGCCAGTCTGTGGTGAGCAGGCTGGGGCCTCGCCACAGACTGACAGGAAATCTCTGGTGGACTGGGGCTGGTCTACCGAATGGTGGTTGAAAACCACTGTGTTAGCAGTGACAAGCACCTACTGCTTTCATGACTTTTAAGATGAGCATTTTTTTCTTTTGAAATATCAGGACTAGAAAGAGCCTTTTAAAATGATTTACAGTGCAATCCTCTGCATGGTTATATGCAGGTAACCCATCCACATTCAAGCAGGGCTAACCTGTAGGTAACTTCCTATAGGACTGCTAACTTGGGTGTTAAATTAGCACTTTCAAACTTCTGAAATGGGCAGAAGTAAGAACAAATATGTTGGACTGCAACACCCTTTGTTGCCAGACAGTGTGGCTGTTAGGAGAAGCTGGGCAGGAGCACAACTGGGCAAAACATGGTTGAATTCAGTCAACCAATTCAATCATTCAGTACCATGGTCCTATGCCCCCATTCACACATTCAGCTGGGAGGAACCTTCCCTCAAGACTCCATCGCTCAGATACTCCTCATGTGGGGTTCCAGTTCATGTGAGCTTCCTTGCTTTTTTCTTGGGATGTTTCGCATGTGTTGGGCACACCTGTATAATTCATTGATTCTAATGGGAACTGGGAGGCAATGTTTGTCTCCCAGGAATAATATCTCAAAGGTGTGGCATCTGTCTAGTGCAAATAACAGAACACAAAAGCACAACCTCATACAAATTAGCATTACCTCAGTATGTAGGCAGTGGTTGGTAAGAGGACAGCAGCGCACCTTGCCCGAGCCAGTGCAGTGATACCTTCATCACTAATTTCTTCTAGATGACTGACAGCTCTAGCTCCCATCTCAGCCCCGAGCTAAAGTGATAGCAAAGCAAGATTGGTATTTATGGGTACAATCTTATGCATGCTTAGACAACCAGATAGTCCTGCAATTCCCAGCACTGCAGGAGTGATAGGACACTTCTCTGCCTAGCATGCATACAACAGAGCCCTAAGATTACAAAAAGGTGCCACAGAAAGTGTGTTTTCACTGGTGCTACAAAGGAATAGCTAATAGGTGATGAGTGGTTAATATTGGTATGATCTATGCCAAACATCTAGCATATTTGATGCTTCTGGATAGAACAAAATGCCACTAATAAAAAGTAGTTATTCCAACTTTACTTCCTTTTTTTTGGAAGAAATGAAGAAAGATGGAAGAAGCAATGGGAGGGTCACACGCTGGGAGAAAATGTAATCTCCACCCCCTGAAACAATCCAGGGATACAGCCGGGCAGCTGCAGGGCAAAAACCTTGTCTGAAAGCCCCGCCTCAACACAGGATCCAAACAGCTCTTGTATCTTTTCCCAATGTAACTTCCCTCTCTCCTTCCCTTCAAACAGCAGACCTTGCAGCCTGGACATGCAACCAAGTGCAGCCCAAGGGCTAAATCTGAGGGAAGTTCTCTGGAGTCACCTTCTAGTGGTGAGTGGGCCCCAGTTGCCTCCATGGCCAAGTGCAGACTAGGACCCAGAATGCCTCAGCCCCAGCCCCAGCCCCACGCGCGTGGCCACTGCACCACACTGGCACGGGCTCCGATGTTCCTCCTACCCTTTTGTCTTCTCATACAGCCAGGAAGAGGACTTTGGGAGCTCTTACTTTTTATTAAGCATGCTTGTCATTTAGACATCACCGGAAGCTGTGGTTCACTAAACTTGGAAGCAAATGTTTCTTTTCAGCAAAAGAACTGGGGAGCACCTAAGCCAAGAAGAGTCTTCACTTATTTCTGTCATACCATGGTTCAAACCAGCAGTCCTTGACCTGGAACACTCCAGATGTTCTGGATTACAATTCCCAGTATTCTTGAGTATCAACCATGTCAGCTGGGGTTAATAACAGTTGAAGTCCAAAACTTCTGGACAGCATCAGGTTGGTGAAGCCTGGTTTAATGCATCATTTAGCACACTCTTCATTGTTAAAATTTGAAATGCCTCTCCTGAAGGTTAGCTATTGTTGCTAAACTAAAATATGTTGGCATTTTTATGCTGCCTCTCTTCACGTTGGCCCTGGCCATTAATGGAAGGTGACTCCTAAGAGTGTCTTCAAAATGGAATTCAACCTTGTAGTTAAAGAGGTGCTCCAACTTTGGTTTAGAATGATGTCAACATATAGCCACTGGATATTAAGTCAGACATGATTGCACAGAAACAGATTTAGATGCTTTTAGTGACTTAGGGCACAATCCAGTGAGGGTGTCCATAACCCTCCTAACTCAGAGGATTATGGGTATCCTATACATGATGGGAGAAGTGCGCAGGCAAAGGTCACTTCTGGGTTCAAAACAATTAGCCTGTCTCTTCCCTTCCCTGCTTCCCTTCCAGATTTCTAAAAGCCCATCTGCAAGAGCACTCTTGCAGCCTTCCAGCTGCAGCCAGCATGGCTTTTTCCATACTTTATGCCCACCAGAAAAAAAGAAAGAAAGAATACATTTAAGAAGGCCAAAATAGACTGGGGATATTGGCAGCATTGTTTTGAAATCTAGTCTGGACCAAACATTGTACTGACAACTAATGATGGTTACTAGTGAAACTGTTTGTACCCTTTGAAAATATTAACGATACACAAACAGTAACTATTTACATGTGTATATTATCCAGCAGTGCTGTCATTACCAAAGAAGGTCATCTGATGTCCATCTTTTAATGTTACATCAGAAGGAAAAGATAAGCTAAGTCAATGTTTGAATGGAATGCAACATTGATCAGGAAAGGTCGAAGGGTCTAGCAGTCTAACTCAGTCACTTTAACAAACTGTGTGCTACATTTTCTTGTAGCTTATCGCTGAAAGGTAATATCCTGCTTTCGCACTCAAGTAAAATAAGCTGCCTGGGCATTACCTAGTCTCACAGCAGAATTCAAAAGTGAATGTGCCATATATTTTTTCAAGTACCTCAGCGCATTTCATTGGGTGCAGTTCATCCCCATGGAAGTTAATCTGTAACCCTATATCTTTCCCAGCTTGAAGAATTCTTCTTGTAGAATTCAGATCAAAAACACCCTTTTCACAGAAAACATCTATATTGTCAACATGTATTTCACCATTCAGGTCAAGTTCCTTCAGTTTAGGAAGATGACGCTGGATAATGTCATCAGCAGCTTCAATGGCAGTTTTGCCCCTATTAAATAGAGAATGTAACAAAGTCAATCTCATTTAAGTTTTATGCTCCAAGTTCTTAATTTTTATGCTCCAAGTTTCATAATTAAAAAAAATCTAAAGAACCAAAAAGGCATTTTACCTTGGCTATATGAAGAGTTTTAAATAATTTTGATATTTGCTGATATTTCAGCCATTTTTCATGGCTTTAAATCAAGCTAGAACCATGGCTGTACACACCATGCAACATCCCAATGCAGAGCCAATCCAGTGTTTGATTGCTTCTTCTGTGTGTGTGCACACATGCACATGTGCACAAGGGGGTGGGAGGGAGCACAAGGGGGTGGGAGGGAGCACAGGTGATTTGCAAGGTTTATGATTCTCAGTTAAAAAGTACCAACAAAATTTCCATGTAACATGCTGCAGATGGCTTAACATAACCACAACAAAAATTTAAGCTGCTGAAATACAGAAAGCTTGAGAATAGCCAAGAGTATTGTTCTTGTGCAATGACAGTGAAAACAAATCCTTATGTTCACTTTGAACATGCCCAGAGGTACTCTGTTCTTGAATTCCAAGTGTGAGCACTTTTCTCTGGCTCTGTTTGATTCTGGAAAAAACAGCCAAAGTCTGCCCTCTTCTGATACAAGGGGAACACAGCAACTACAAGCGGCACCTTATGCTTCCTATCTCCATATACATCTCTTCTAGAATTGTTACAGGTACAGGAAAGCTCACACACCCCTCAGGCCTTCCCTTCTCCTCACAAATTCAGCATGCTCAAAATCATTCTTAGGACATTTCCTATCATCAAATATCTGATAAGATGGCCAACAGAAGTACTAGATGAATTAGAAACATTTTGTGCAATTGGGTACCCTAATTAGATTGTCAAAATAGACCTTCTGCCAGTGTTCTGTTTCCTCTGTTGATGCTGCTACATATGGGCCCACAGTGATCAGAATTGTCTCCCAGATTGGGGGGTTGTGCATAACCACCAATTCTGATTTAGAAGAATTTTTACCCTTAAACCCTTTGGGAGGCAGTGCTGTGATCCACTCCTCATGTCTTTCTCATTTTTTGTAGAGATCAAGCAAAACGGCTTAGTCAGTGACCCTAGATAAGCCTTACGTGGAAATTAAGGACATAATGGACAGGTGAGAAGCTGTTGCTGGACTTCATCTCCTGTAATCCCTGATCATTTGCCCACACTTTCTAGGGCTGATGGGAGTTACAACACCTGGAGAGCCCCAGTTCCCTACCCCTCTGCTCCAGGTAGCACAGTGCTTGAAATGACAAGACAGAAGGATCATATTACTTAGGAACAGAATGGGCTCCGCAGTAAGTAGAGGAAATACTGATGGCCATGTCCTGCCTGGCCCGCTCAATCACTCGGAGCATTTTAATTTCTGTTTCTAGGTTTAAGCCATATCCGCTTTTGCATTCAACCAAAGTGGTGCCTGCTCTGAGCATGCGCAGGAGCCGGCATTTGAAACTTTTGAGGAGCTCATCTTCCAGGGCTTTCTGAGTGTGTTCCACAGTGAAATGGATTCCTCCTCCTGCTTGATGAATATCCATGTAAGAGGCTCCAGCCAACTAAAAAACAAAGTTCTCTGTTAAATGTGTGTTATCAGGAAAATTACATACCACTCTGCTGCCACGTAAAGTCACAATCCTTCTCCCTTGACTCCAATCCATACAAAATGCCTCAGAAGGGGAAGATTTGCCACAGAGAAGGGACTTTATGGTAGCGTGCAACCTTTCCCTGTTAGTCACTTTTTCCCTTCAATTCCCTCTGGACCATGTCCTTGTGTGTGTGCATGCACACACACATGAACACACACACACACACACACACACACACACACACACACACACAGAAAGAGAATGCAGCCAGGCTGGCAAGTTTCCAAGGAAAAGAGATGGTAAGGGGAGGATCTTCTCTCCTGTCTCTTCTCCCAGGACGAAGTGAACATCAGGGCTTCCTCATGTGCAGCTGGAATATAATGTGGGGCATCACAGAACAAGAAATATAGAGCAACTGAAAAGATATTCTTATAGGCAGATTATAATCATTGAACCTGTTGTAGGCTGATAAATGCTAACATTTTTAAAAGATGAATATATATTGTACAGTGTTTCCTGTATAACTTCAGCAACCTGTGAGGTATAGCCATGATTACCTATTTCACTGAAAATACATCATGGTGATATTTAGCAGGCTTTCATTTGGTTTGAAATGTAATGAAAGCAATGTCCATGTACTTTTCAAATGTTACAAAGTTCAATGTGGGAAGAAGTGAAATCCTGAAAATGAGTCTGCTCAATGTCCGACATGGCTTAGGTTTCAGGACTGAGGTTTGGCATCTAAAAGAGCCACGAGGGTACTGACTAGTGTTCAGCTGAGACTTGGGAGATGCAGTCCTACTCTGCCATGACGCTTATTGGCCGATTTTCAGCCAGTGTCTGATTCTACCACCCCCCCTTCCTTTTTCATCAACAACCTACAAAACCCTTCATCATCACTCTGTCTTCTGCTGTTTTCCCATCCCCAAATCTGAAGTTGTCCATACCCTGGTTTCTGTGCATTGTACCTAATGGTATGATATTTGTGCTTTTTCAGAAGCTGTGACACTATGGAAACATTGATTTATACAATAAAAGCAGAGAACTGCAAAAGGAAACATCCCACATCACCTCTGATAATGCAGATTTACCTTCAGTGCAAACTCATGAACCCTGTCACCAGCCCATACGGGATGTGTGTGTGCATCGACAAGACCTAATTACCAAAAAAAGAAAAAAATAGTAGCAAATGCATAATCTGGATAATTCAATTGCATAACAAACAGAATAGGGGAACATTACCACACTTTCAGAATTGCTCATTTTTCCAGAGAAGTGTTTATATGTCATATTGCTTTCTAAGTCAGCAAACTGCTGCGAAACAGAGAGGGTGGAAAAAGGGAAGGAGCTTCTGCTTTAATGCTTTCTTGAAACTGTTTATGCTCTATTTTCCTTTGTCACAGTAAGTTCAAATGAAATTTCTACTGTCCTTGAAGGTCTGTGAACAAAGTTCCAAGAAATCGGCTAGATGGAACCATTGCATTGCCCAGAAAAGTGCTTCCCACGTGCCATTGAGCAAGCATGGCAAAATCCATGATCCTTCAGCATACTCAACATTAAAAGGTCTCACAAAACCATTCACTTTATAGCAAATGTGCAGGACCCTGGACCCAGGGCGCAAATTCAAGCCATGTTCCAATCTGACCCTCTCTGTTTCCCTAGAGGGCCATGCCCTTTCCATTGGCTACCAGTGGGAGGCTGGTTTCCTGACTTTTGTGCAGTTTTTACCCATTCTAAAATGCTGTGATGCCTCTCACAGCTCATAAATTTGTAAGAGCTTTAAGCTACAATGTGCTGGTATTTCTGATTCCATCCTTTGTCCTTGCCCACTACAGAATGAAGCCCCCAAGAGCTTCTCAAAAATTTAGAGCTGAAACATGGTTCTGCACCCCTTCCCTACAGTAATCAATGGAGAAACAGTCTAGGTTTGTTGGTTTCTTGCATATTTTGGTCTAGGAGTCTCATCATCCCTCCTCACTGATGGTGATCTTGGCTTGGGCTGATGGAAGTTGTAGGTCAAACCATTTGAAGGATCCCAAGGTAGCTAAACTGATGTGCATGCTGGATGTTGCACTGCACTGGTTTATCAGTAAGATGTGGTGACAATCTGATTTCCAGTGAAGCCATGTTTAGATAATAGACATGCAAACTGCACAGAATCTATCATAGAATCACAGACTTGGAAGGTTCCCTTCAAGATCTTAGATCAATCCACAGCAAGATCATTAGTCAATCCACATATAGGTATGTGAGGTGACCTTTTTTCCCTGCAGATGAGGGCAAGACACGTTCTCATGGAGCAAAGCTCAGGTAACCAAGATTCAAGGTGGGTACCAGGAAGTTAGAACTTCCTGATGGTTAGAACCCCTAGAATATGGAAGGGACCTTCACAGGAGGTGGTTGAAGCCCCATCAGTGACAGTGTTTAAGGACAGGTTGGACATGCACATGGCAGGCATGTCATGAGCAGATCCAGCTGGAGCCAGAGGTCAGACTAGATGGCCTGTGAGACCCCTTCTGACTCACTCTGTTCCTACGTTTCTAAATGTAGGATCAGCACTGCAAGATGCAACTACAGCATACCAGGCAGTTCTCCCCTAGCCTTCTTATGCTTCCAGTGAAGGAGAGCCTGATGCAGTCTTTCCACTGCCAAAAAAGTGTCAAATGGCTCTTCATAGGCTTGGAGACGCACCAGCACACGGATGTGGCCCAGCCTCAAATAATAATCACACAAGATCAAAGTTAACAGATCTTGCAGAACTACCCCAGGCCCACAGGCAGCTCCATCTGCAAGCTCCACTGCTGAACTAGCCAGAAGAGAGTCATTACATTTCTTATCAAAGAGAAACTGCAGAGAACATTTGACTAAGTTTGTGAATCTCTGCCTATGAAAACACTGCATCATTTTGCTTGGTGCAGGGAAATCTGAAATGTACACCAACCTGGTAAGATACATTTTCCTGAACAATCAATTATTCTTTCAAAAAACACTCCAGAAAATTGCTTGCGAATAGCATCTGCATCCCCGACTGCCTTTATGTACCCGTCTCTGAAATCAAACAAAAATCCTAAGGTTAGTTTAAACCAGGTCAGATAGCCTTTTTCATCCAGAAGATAAGCCTCTCTTTCTGTCTGTCTGTCTGTCTGTCCGTCCGTCTGTCTTTCTTTTTTGAATTAATGGATTCCCCCTTAAATAATGGTTTAGCTATGTTGTTTGAGTCATCAATATAGAACAATTAAATTCATTAACTACTGTTTTTACTGATACAAAAATAACCCAATTCGTTGGTTACAAGAAAGTTCATCCATTAAACACACATGCACACTTTTGATCAGCTAGCAGCTGACCAGCAAGAGCAAGCCTCCACACCATCCAGGGTACATACTTGCCAATCACCACACTGGCGTTTTCCAAGACTGCCAGATGTTGCATGCCAGCCTCGAGAAGGTATTTTTCGCCTTTGGCGCAGACCAGCACCAGCTGCTGAGCGCCTTCAAGCAGAAGCTTGCACTCACCGCCAGCCATCACGTTGCTCCCTGCAGGCAAAACAGAGCCAAGTGAGCCTGGAGGGAGCGACCCGGATGGCCTCAGCCAGGGCGGGGAGAGCGGCTGGAAATTTCTCAGGTCAGGGTCTGACTTTTTCCGGCTGGTGACTCCTCTGTTAGTGAGGCTCCTTATCTATTGCAACTTTTACGAGAGTTATTTTCGGCGCTGAATTCCATCCCCAAAATCGGATCACCACCATGGAAAGCTCCTAGAAAGCTCAGAATAAAATTTGCAATAGAGAAGGAGCCCCACCAGCCTCCCCTGGTCGTTTCTCTTCGCAAACACGCGCGCCCTTCTCTCGCTGGTCTGATACAGAAGTAGTAAACTCCCAGGACAGTAGGTCGAATGAGGTTTTACCCACTATTGGTCCTACCACTAGACCCATTGAAGTGAATTTAAGTTAAGCTGATACTGAATACCAACCCATGGACTGTTTTATTTTAAGACTGCAAGTAGGAAATCATTTATTGTTGCAGCTCACGGTAATAGCACAGAAGGAAACTTGCTGGATCAGAACCGTGGAGGTACCTTAACCTACTAACACATTTATGGTGACATAAATCCACGAAGGCTTATCTCATAATAATTTTGTCAGTGTTTATAGTGCTACAGCTATCCTTCATTGTTCTGATTGGTTGAATACTCCGCAGGCTATAATGGTACCGTCCGCGCTAAAACGTTTCGCACTTCTGACGCATGCGTAGAACAGGTCCGAAGCTTTCTCGTCCTAAATCGCCAGAAGAGGGCAGGGTGAGTCGTGTGATTTGCTCGATAGGCGCGCGGCCTTGGGACGTGGGTGATGAATATCTGGAATTCTGTACACACCTAGGAATAAGCCTTATTGAACAGTGAATAAATATGTACTGAACAGAGAAACACGAAGGAACTTCCTAAGAAACAGGGGACGCATCCGTTGCCATTAGGAATACGGAATTGAGGGCTTAATTCCGTAAGAACTTCGGAAGGGTGCCTGGAAGAGGCCTTTGAGCTGGAAAATCTACATCATAAATAGATGCCAACTTCGCTCTAGTTCTTTCTCATAAGAAGTCATGTCCAAACCATTGTGCTTAGTTGGGCCTCTGTCTTAAACCCATGGTGCAATCCTGTGCCTGTCCACTCAGAAGTTCAACCTCTTGGGTTCAATGAGAATTACTCCCAGGTAAGTATGCAGAGCAATGTTCTCCAGCCTGGATTTACCTCTGCAAGAGTTCATTACATTCAGAATAATTCTAACCTTTTTATTAAACTGTCGGATTCTTCACAGAGAGAAGGAATAGTTGATTATGGGCATGTTAAGGTGTGCAGCAAAATGATGCAGCTTAAGTTGCATCTACAGGACACTGTCGTCTTGAATGGGTTTAAGCACCATGGTTTTTATTCCATAAAGTAGAGGAAATAGTCATTCTTTTGAGAAATTTCAAGCCATATTGTTCCCACACACGAACGCACATATATTACCTGCGTAATATGTGCATATGTATCTAGATGGAAGCAAAAATACAAAATTGAAGCTGTCGTCCTTTGAACACATCATGAAAGGACAAGACTCACTGAAGAAGACAGTCACGCTGGAAAAAGCTGAAGGCAGAAGAACAAGCAGGGCTGTCAAGCCAGGACTTTTTCGAGGGCTTTCATTGCATGCAACAACAATGTATATACGATGGTGCTCAGAAATTCTTATGTCATCCACCCAGTTTGTGCTGCCCTTCTGTTTGTCTTCTTCAGCAAAAGAAAACTGTTCTCCTTGCTTGGTTACCTGTACATTTAAATGCAGCAATTTGTTGAACGTGGCTCTTTTCATAAATAAGGCTGGCCATGCGATCTCCCTTCACTTTCACTCCAGGGAAGGAAAGAAAGTAGCTCCTAAAAGCACAAGCCCTGTGCATATTTAGACCCTACAATTGCCGTGGTTTCTTTTCCTGTCTAAACGGGCACATGACTGCGCCTTAAGTTTTCAGCCAAGCGCTTCCACGCACCAGCTCGTAGTTACGCTCATGATTGTGTCCTCTCTCTGCAGCATTAACTGCAAGTCCCAAAATCTGGCACTTTCACTCCACATATGATTAGAATGCCCGAACTTTCTCCCTACATGGAGAAAGCGCGAGGAAATCTCTCCTGTCCTTCCCACTCGCCCCGCCCCGCTGCTCCGCCCCGCTCCCTTTGCTGGCGTGGCGCGTTCACTGACAGCGCGCTGCTCCGCATCCTTCAGCGCCCCGGAGGGTCGCCTGCACCGGCCGCCCTCTCCACAGTTGCGAGCCGGCTCCGTTCGCGCCTCGTGCCCGGAGCTACTCCCGCCCAACCGCCTCCTCTTCCTCCTCGCGGGAAGTGCAGCCTTGCCGGGCAGAGAAGGAGCCGTTGCGGCGGCGGCGGCTTCCGCATGTTGCTCAGGCTGCGCTTTCCCGCTGGCTTCGCCCCCTGGTGAGGGGAGCGAGCAGCGGACTTGGGCGAGGGCGCGCTGGAAGGGAGACGCTTGGGAAGGGGCGGGAACGGGACCTCGGCGAAAGCGGATCTCTTATAAATCCCCTGCCCCCCACACTCACCCACACACACGCTCAGCCAGACCCGAAAAGGGAAATAAAAGATGGGCCCAGTTTGCCCGAAAGAGGGCATCCCCTTCTGGGATCGCTTAGCCAGCAATGGGATGGCTGGCAACTGAAGGAGGTTCCTTTCAGCCTTTGGAGAAAGGCTCTCCCTCTGCAGGAGTTGGTCGGTCTGTTCTGTAAGAGACTTTTGGGTAACTTATGGCTTCCGTTATATGAAGCTAATATATGAGAGTAGCAGTAAACTATATATGTAATTATGATCAACTTTTTAAAATATCCACACATGGTACTATTGAACAGCAGCAAATACATAAGATTAGATTTAGGTTATGTCAGAAAACGCGTGCTAAACTTTAAGGTGCTGCAAGACTGCTGGTTTTTGTTTGTTTTGTTTTGTTGCTGCACTAGACTAACATTGTTTTGTTGTTGGCTGCTGTCAAGTTGTCTCCAAGTTATGGCAACCCTATGAATGAAAGCCCTCCAAAAATGCTCTATCAGTGACAAATCTGTTCAGCTCTTGTGAATCCAAGACTGTGGATTCCTTTATGGAGTCAATAGTCCATTGCTAGTCCCCTGGAAAAAGATTAACGTTGGTACTGAAAATTATTCTGAGGCTTAAACCAGAAGCAAATTATTTTAAAATATGTATTTGAATATGTATATGTTACTGTTGCAAAACCTGTGGAGGCGTGTTTAAATTTGAACCCTGTTCCCAGGCCACTGGCAGCAGCTTTTCTCTTTACTGGGCTCCTGGGAGGGAGACCTTTCCGCTGGTGTTCCTTCAGTGTTTAAACTACAACTTTGTCTTTACCTGTGACACAAGTAACAGGAGAAGGGGAATGAAAGGTACCTGGTACATTTCCCTTTGACTTTTAAAAATGCAGGTATGAAATTGCCTTTTCACAGTGCATGAAGTTGAATATCTCTGAATTATCAGACGTAAGATTTGTTACTTCACATGTCATAGAATTCCTGCATATAGAAATTATGTTATTGCAGCTAGCATTTGTAACATATGAAGATTTTGTATGTGTGCTGTTTCTATATTAACTACTTCCCAGTATGTAGACACACAGCAAATTACATGCATGCAGGATAACTGTGCATAATGACCTGCAAGTCTATAATGTGCTAATGCATACACAGAGCCTTTTGAAATATGAGTTCATATTTCTGTGAATTTGGATTTAAATGCACCTGCAGCTGATCCTTGCTGCTCTGAGAGTATGTGAATAAATCAATCATACAGATGGCATCAGTAATATGGGGCTCTCCTGCCTAATGTGTGGGTGCTTGCTTCTTCATCATGTGTAGTATGAGTTCACACTGTGAGAAAGGGTCACTGTAGGTGGAAGTGAAATGTGAATGCAAAGTAGCCTTTGACATTCTGACCTGTCTGGAATTCCACGAACTCTAGAAACCCCCTCTGTAAAATAAACACTTTTTTACCACTTAACAGCTGAAGATCTTTTTCTAATGTATGAAGTGAACCTAGCTTGGGCATGAGAACTATTCTGTAAATTCCTTTTCCTGTTCGATTAATCATGATGTAGGAAATACTGTGTTTACGGTTGTCAGGACCAGCCCAAGACATTTTGCTGCCTGTGGTAAAGGACAAGATGGTGCCTTCCAGGTAGAGCCTGGCAGTTGCCGCTTACTTTGGTGTAACGGGTCAGTGCCATCCAATGCACCTGAGAACAGCAGGCTCACTTAGGCAAGGGGAGGCCAAGGCAGCCTATCCAGGTCACACAGCTTTGCCTGCCGACTCCTCGTTACCCTTGGAGGCTCAGGATCTTTCTCAGTTGGGAGAGGACAGCCAGGAGAGACACAAAGCGCAGATCAGCAACAGGCAAGCACGAGCAGTGCCAGCTTAGGGAGGTGAAAACACCTGAGAGTGAGGGTGGCTGCTCTTCCACACACAGCACCTCCTGCCTGCAGCGGCTCTTTCGCTCTGCTTCATGGTAGGACTGGTCCTAGAGACAGCATATGATGTGAGGAGGAAGCATTTCTATCCATCAGAGGTGCCCAGACCAGACAGAAAATAGATGCAGCAGCGACTTGTTTAGTCTCCCTGTAGGAAATGGATGAAGCAGCCCTGAAGTATTAAATAAGATTCATTTCTCTGACCCTGAATATGAATACTTTCCCTATTTCCATATGAACCTTCAGGCTTGAATGTGGTCTCTACTGCCTTCCCCTCTCTCTTCTGTTCTTTTTCCAGGTGAGGATTACTCAGAATTTAGGCATCGTTTATATCTAGGATCTCTTTGAAACTGCTATCCATTTCTCTTTTCCAGTCTCAGTATGAAGAATAGATTGAAAGACAGATGAAGAATTGTGTTGTGGCAAGTACCACTTTCTATTTTATCCTAATGTAACATACTGGGAGATGTAGGATAGGATTGCAACCTAAAATGCTTCTATTGGTCCACCAACTTGGGTTGCAAGATATGCAAATAAACTTGGAAGTTTTAAGACTTCATCTGGAAAATGTCCATATTTTCCTATGATTGTGCTGCTATGTAGTTATATATGGCATTTTCAAATGGGTAAAAGTGGAACATGCTTACTGACTTCTGTGTTTCTTTTCTCTGTTTTCCTAGATCTACGAAGAGATTTAGACTAAAGATGTCATCAACAGACCCATCACATGTATATCCTCCATGTTTGGGAACAGAATATAATAACGGTACAAATTCCCCTAAAAAATTATCATATAACCTTAGAAGCTGTACCCCTCCTTCTCTAAGGGGCAGTAGTAAAAGTCAGTGGAAAGATGCCTTGGAAGTTTGCTAAGGATTTTAATTCTTGAGGGACACGTATATCAATGCTGTGTTTCATTGTGTTGTAGGTAGTTCACGATTTATAACAGGCTTTGCAAATAATTGTTTTTCATAATTATTTTATTGTGCACATTTATTTAATTGTTATCCATTTATTTTCAGCAAATAGTGCTCTCAGAGGCAATTACATGTAGGTACATAATATTAATAGAATGGGAGAAACTTACGAAAGTGATCTTTTAAGTTCAAGCCATCCTCATTTCTACTGGAGGATTTTGTTGCTTTCACTTTAGCTTAAGATCTACCATTTTCTAATGGTCTGGGAATTTTATTTATGTCTCACTCTTTCTCACAAGGATCCCAGTGCAGCTAACAAGCTATAAAAACAGTAGAATATATGAACACTATTAAAATCATA
The DNA here is from genome assembly GCF_004798865.1 of Varanus komodoensis. Taxonomy (NCBI): domain Eukaryota; kingdom Metazoa; phylum Chordata; class Lepidosauria; order Squamata; family Varanidae; genus Varanus; species Varanus komodoensis. The sequence continues at coordinate 23,344,017 of NW_025336481.1, forward strand.
ACTTTACAAGAACGAACACATTGTAAAATACAATAAAACTATCACTAGAACACCAGAAAGCAGATAAAACACTTGCCTAAATTTTGAATGCCTGCACAAATAAGTAAGTCCTTAGCTGGTGCTTGAATGACCAGCGTACTGGGTTCAGCCAGGTCTCTACTGCTAGAGTAGAGCACTGTGGTATCATCACAGAGAGGACTCCAACTTTGTAGTTATCTAAAACTACTTTTATTTGGGTTGAGCACTGATCTTCAATTGTATTAAAACAATATTTTTCTTTCATATTCTATGTGAAAAGATGGCAAACCAAGAAGCCCTTTCAGAAGTATGGGCAATGAAATCTATCTTTATAGAGATATAGAGTGTACTGAAAAAGAAAAGGTATGTATTCCCTGCTTTGTTTCCCTGTCCAAAATCTTTCTTTGCAAAATTACTTGTAGCATGAGGTACCCAACATTAGCAGCTCTGAGTGGCAGGATGGGGTGAGATCAGGGCAATGGTGGTGCATGCATTCCTGTGTACAATCTAAGCACCAAGTTTCAATTTTCCCGTGAGAGAGAGAGAGAGAGATGCTAGTATATCTGACTCCCTTTTAGATGAGCATCTTGCTGTGGTGAGAGGGGCTGAAAGTGTCAGAGAAGCCAAGAGCAGTGCCACCAGTGGGCCAGACCCTCTCATTTGTCTCCTAGCAGGGTCAATCAAGGTAGAACAGTCAAAACTGAAACAAGTGTGCATCCATCCTCTTAAGGAGTAGCAGTCACAATAGCAGCAGAGAATAAATATGTCTAAGGGGGATGCAGGTGGAGAAATTCCTCAAGGGTAGCTATTGAGCAGCAGGAGGAGATTAATGCGACATTGGCAGAGGATCTTTCACAGATAATGGCTGTGATGTTCAAGCTAACCGAGGTGAGTACTATGCAGAAGAACGCAATGGGAAATCATTTCTGAATATTTTTCACCTTGAAAACCTTAAGTTGAAACAGTGCAAAATGAAACAAGAGATAAGCCAGGAGATGAGACTCCCTGGTCTGAAGGCACTGGGAAAGAACAAAGGACAAGTATGAAGAGAGCTGTTGCTAATAATGCAGCTAGATCAGGTCTGAAAGGAAGTCCAGTAGCTGCCATGAACAGAGGCAAAAGGAAAATCTGAAGCTGCATAACGCATACTGTTGGGACATGGGACATGAGACATATGAATCAAAACAGCCTGGACACTGTAAAGCAAGAAACTGAATTGTTAAGCATGGTGTGAGAAAGCTCAAGTGGACTGGAATGGGACATTTTCAGTCAATTGAATTCAAAGTGTTTTACTCTGACTAACTCAGAAAAAATGGAGTGGCTCTAATATCAAGGCAAGATGGTGCATTAGCAGTAAGGAAGTATAACGTAACGTCATACCAAATCAATCAGAATGGGTGGAAAACCTAGCAAAGTAACCATCATCCAAGCCTGGGTACCAACAATATCTGCTGCTGAAGAAGAAATAGAGAACTTTTACACAGGTGTCAAAGAGGAAATTGACAAAACACCAAAATGAGATATGCTGATAGTCATAGGAGACTGAAACATAAAAGTAGGAAACAATGCAGAATCCAGTTTTGTGGGAGATTTCGGCCTAGTGGTCAGAAACAAAGCAGAAGAATTCTTCACAGAATTCTGGAAGCCAACTATCTGTTTACTGCACACATACTTCAGGCAACCAATTGGATGACTGGAGATATGGACATCACCAGATGGCCAATATAGAAATCAAATAGACTACTGAACTGGAAGCAGAAGATGGAGAAACTGTATTCCTATTGCCTAAACAAGACCTGTAGCTAATTGTGGTAATGACAAAGAATTGTTAATATAAAAAAACAGAGTAAAGCTGAAAAAGATTACTAATATGGAGAAGCAAAATGATTTACTATAGGCCATCAGACAAGGGTGTATTTTATCTCCCTGTCTGTCCAATCTGTACACAGAGCATATCAAATTAAATGAAATAAATACAATACTTAAATCAGAAAAAGTGGATTAGGATCAGAGGCAGGAGGAAAGAAAATTGGTTGAAGATCAATCAATAATTTAAGTTATGCATATTTCTGGCAGAAAGCAGCAATTAATTGAAATGGCTCCTGGTGAAAGTGAAAGAAGAAAGTGAGAAAGCTAGACTGCAGCTGAACACCAAGAAAACAGAAATTTTGACTACAGAAGAATTATACAACTTTATTGTCAACAATGAAAAAATTGAAATTGTGAAAGATTTGGCTCAATCATCAATTCCAAAAGAGACTGCAGCCAAGAAATTTGAAGAAGACTGAGACTTGGATGGGGAGCAATGAAGGAACTAGAAAGGATCATCAACTGTAAAGATGTTTTACTGGAGACCAAGATAATCTATACTATTGCATTCTCAATCACAACGTATGAGTGAAAGCTGGACAGAGAAGAAATCTGACAGGAAGAAAATTGATGCCTTTGAAAACTGATGCTAGAGGAGAGTTTTGGACCAACAGAAAGATGAACAAGTGTATCCTAGATCAAGTCCAGGCAGAACTGTCCTTGCAAACTGTCATACTTAGGGTGCCATGAGAAGGCACAAGAAGGACAAGGCTAATATGCCAGGGAAATGAAAGGAGAAGAGGAAAACCAAATTATGAGATGGATTGATTCCATAAAGGAAGCCAGGTCCATGAATTTACAAGAGTTGAGATGGGCTGTCAAGGAGAGGCCATTCTGGAGGAAATTCAGTTATAATGTTGGAGATGGCATATAACAACAGCAGTAAATCTGATCATGGATCAGATGTGTCTTCACTTTCCTACACATTGCTTAAATTAGAAACCTAAATAAGAGAAGGGAAGAAAGGAAATTATTTTTCTCAATAACATGAATTTTAATTTCAGTTTAGAACATCTCAACAAGATTTGAAAGTGTATGAAAAGAGCACTATTTCCTCAAGAGCCAGGTCTCGAAAGGCTCTCAGAAAACTGGAAGAAGTTATTGAAAGAGATTCACGGGGAGAAATAGAAAAAGAAATTACTGATCTAAACTGGGCTCTTACTTTTGCAAAGTGTGAGTAAAATGAACTTCAAAAATATAAGCTTGCTTGCCTTTGTGCTTACCAAGAATGTATCTTAATTATAGAAATTCTTTAGCACAAAGGCATATCCAGGATCTGGTTATCAAGTTTGCAAATTAACTTATGAATAATACTGTGCAAATTAAAAACAAAATTCTATGGATTGCTCTGTCTGTCCAAAGTGCTGCCAGAAGAACCAGGCAAGACAGGAGCATGGAGGATTTTATAGTTTCCCATTTTCCCAAGATTGTTGCCTTGACCTAGTTGGACCTTTTCTCACCTTCCTGTGGGCAAGGATGGATGAACAAGATCCTTCAGATCTATGTGTTTCCTTCTTTGCAGAGCAGCACCTTCCCACCGTCCCTAAAGCTGTTGTGGTGACCTTAGGAAAAGGAGTGGTCAGGGAGTTTTCGGTGGCAGCTGGGAACAGACCAGGGAGACCCACAATCAAGTTGCTAGCTCCATACTCATAGCTGAATGTATAGATGTGGCAGAGAAGATCCAAAGCATCCTATGGCACTCCAGACTCTGTCAAGGGGACCATAGGGTTGCTCTGCCCATTATAAATTGAAATTCAAGAGTAGACACACAGCTAATGATAATATATTACCATCTTTTTCCTATTCTGTCCAGAGATAAGAACATTTTAATTATTGTTTTCAGTGCCTCACTTGAGCTTTCATGCCAAATCATGTCTTGCACCAACCACAGTTTAGAACTCAGATCCACTTTCTAAAGCCATCTGATAAGCTCTGGTTTAAAGCCACTTCTCTCCTCTCCTTTTCTGCATCTATGATTGATCATTTTAGAGACTATGTCAAACAACAGTTAGCACAAAGCATGGCTTGCAAAGCCACTTCAGACCTTGCATTCTGATTCTGGTTACTTGGCTGGCATATACCAGAATTTGTCGACATCTCACAGCTTCCTTAACTGTGGTTCAGTGCTACATATTTTGCCCTTTCAAAATTAATGGATCAATTATGTCTAGCCAACTAATCTCTGGTTAATGGATCAATACATCATGTTTTACTCTGTTAGCAAGTTAACTGTGCAACTTCTTGCATATCTATGGTTTATTTACTTTTTCAAACTGCAAGCGCTTTGAAGGAAAAGGATAACTTTAACAATTCTAATTTTCTTAAAGGTTGTCAAAGTGATAAACAGTCTATCACAGATTATATTAGTGAACAGAAGGAGCTGTTTCTACTAGAGGTAAGAATTTTATTTCTTGTAGCTGACATTTTTATAGTAAGAAATACATTTTATATCTAAGCCTTGTAATGAAAGTGTAAGGTTCACTTCTTATCAAAGCTTTCAGCAATGTTTCCTTTCTTTAGTCCTTCTGTAAACTCCCAGGATAGTGAATTCATACATACACAACTTACAAAACTTATATTGCATAGTTTGTTGTATTACATCGAGATTCCATATAATCAGTAACGTATTGTGCATGTATGCTTCATGCTATTCAGAGTCTGAAAAGCTGCTGATTCCGCCAATTCTTTCTGGCACAATAGCAAGGTAAAGAAGCCAGAAACTGCAGCTGCTGAATCACTGAGCTGAAGGAAAAGACAGAAGTGAGTCACAGCTGATAGAAGGCGGAAATGAGCCTAGAAGTTTGCAGAAGACTGTAGACAGGACGGTGGTTGCTACAATTATGCTCAGTGGAGAGAAGCCAAGGCAGGAAAAATAACTGGGCCATGCTTAAGCAGCTGGCTATTCTGATAAGCAACAGGAGTTAAGGGCTACAGGTGTTAGGAGAAAAAACACAGCTGGTGGGAAAGGAGTTGAACGGAATGCGAGGGAAGTGAGCACTGTGAAGATTTCAGAGTTGTTGACATTCCATTCATGGAGAGATGGAGCCTTGCCAAAACAAAATTCTATTTAAAAAAACAAATGAGATGAAAGAACCTTTCATACCCATATTTTAGCAGAAGTTGTGATGAATCTTAGGTTCTCTTTAAATACATTGCTCTGTTTTAATATTTAGTTCTTTTCCTACTTATTTCAATACTAATACTGCATTTTTAAAATGTTGCTGAAACTGTAGCTTCTTCAATAGCAAAAGTTCCAGAATATTCCATTGTGTCCACCCCTGCCTTTTCCATTGAGTACAATAGATTTAATCTCTTGAAAGCAATAAGGCAGGGATGATTATGCAGTTAGGGTAGTCCCATCTCTTCAGTGGAGTCTCTTTGTTCAGAGCCAGATCAAGGAACTGAACACAAACTTGATGCTAAATGACACTGATTCATTTATTTATTTAGAGTTTTTATATGCTGTCCCATCACTTAAGGCCTCAGGATTTAGTTGTGACTTAAGCCACTGCATCACACCTTTTAAAAATTGTTTTAACTTTTCAGTGTTTTATTGTTCAGTGGCCTGACTGATTGATGATGAAGAAGAACAATCCCCCAGTTGCATTCTAATCCCCAAATACAACTAAGGTAAAAACATGGTCAATGAAAGAATGATCTCCGAAAAAATCCAAACATCCTAGACATACGCTGAAGCTATGAATGAGAACATAGCCAATTTGTGGCATGCACTAGTGATCTGTTGCATGAATGCAAGCAAGATTTTTACTTGAGCTAGAGAAGGGTTTTCTTTTTTTCAGAGTCCCAAGCCTCCTTTTTCAGAAAACCTTTCTTCAGGGTCTGATTTAAATGAAATCCTGATGAGAATCAATCCCATATTAAAAGCCATTAAAGGTCAAGTAGAACAAAGGCATGTGATCAGCTCTCACATCACCTGGCTTACCAACTCATTGAAATGATATCCCATTGCCAAAGGTGCTGTGTAGGAAGAGCATTTTGTAATCTCTTTCTCTCTCTCTCCACCCCCAGTATGCTGTTAAGATAAAGCAATGCACTATGTCAAAGCTGGAGAAAATGGCAGCGAAAGAAGAGAGGAGAGCCAAAATAGCTGAAACAAAGCTGGAAGAAGATACAGTTGCATTTGAGGAGTTTCTCAGAGAAAATGACAGAAGTTCTATAGACGCCCTTAGACTGTTAAGACACCTTGTTATAATTTCTGTTATCAGTGATGGACCATTAATCTGACAGCAGTGTCAGACATGAAGAATTCCTGCTGACGTGGCTGCACTATCAGAGGCTGTACAGGGAGCCACTGTTGGGGAAGGGAGGATCAAGTGTGCTTCCCGTATTCCGAAACTGTCTCAAGATCACACACATCACCAAGCTATGGCATAAGCAAATTGTGTGATGCATGGAGAAAGAGCGGCAGAACAGTGCTGCTCTTGTCCCTGATTCAACCCAGATGTGCAAGTCATTCTTCAAGTTTGACTTGCTCAAATAAGCAATTAATAAGGAATAAAGAACGGGGAGGTGGGGGGGCTGCATTCCAAAATGAGCACTGGTCCACCTAATAGTGTTAACCAGGACAGCAGCCTGCATTAGATTTCTTAGGATAATGTTTGGCCAAAGCTTTAGTGTATGTTTCCAATGAGTTCTCAGTTAGGATTCCTCCAAACCATTTGGAGGAATATTTGCCAAGCCATTTAAGAATAATTGGGGCCCATAAGGAACTGACAGCCATATCAGACTAATGTAAACTTTGAAATAGCATAATATTAAATGTCAAAAAGCCTTTTGAATTTTCAGTAGTCATGTGAATGTAGCAAGAGGATGTATTGGTTTTCCTTTGGAAAGGCATTCCAAGGCTGCCATACACCGTCAAAAAGCCAAAACATATTAACTTTCCTGTTAATTAATTAACCAATGACAAATATGTCAGACTTTCTGACAAGCTTTGGGCACACTATTCTGGCCAGCTTTATAGCTTTTATTTTTCAAGATTATTCATTTCTAATGCAGAAATAGGGCGCCTCAGTAGACTAGTCCTGTGGACTAGACTTGCCCTGCCCATCTGCCCTCCAGAGTTCTTCCAACCATCAACCATTCCATGGCTTCCCAGCTTTTGTGAAGTTTTCTCCCATTCAAAAAGTCTTAAATTCCTCTCCTTAGTTACTGACAGTAAGAACTTTAACTAAAATACGCTTTAAACAAAAAAATATAATTTTTTGGACCCATGTCCTTTGTCTTCAGCCCCTCCCACTACAGGATGTGGCCCCAAGAGCATTTCTGAAATTAAATCCAGCCTTTGGGGTGAAAAAGTTTCCCCTCCACTGCTCTAGTGTTATTTCCCATAGCCAGCTTTGACGAAGTGTGTAGAACTCAATTAAGACAGTGTTTCCGATCAGTTTTTGTGGTGGTGTGCTGCCCTATTGGTATGTCACACCTATAGAGCTTTGCACATAGTGACAGTTATGGCTGGGTTAGTTTTCTAATTTGGATTTTGTAAAACAGGTCAGCTAATTGCTTTATTTGTATTGTGTTGAATGTTAACTAACTGGTTTTGCACCGACCACATATTTCTGCTTCTCGGAGGACAATAGTGAATCAGATGGTGCACATGTTTCCTGGGAGAAGGGTGAGATGCAACTTATGTGATATACCTGCTAATATCTGCTTTATAACACTTGTATTATTTTTAGGGCAACTCAAGAGGCGAAATCTAAATTGGAAGTTGCAGATGAAGTGAGGTTAGCAATGAATGAGGTGTTCTCTCTTAAAAGGTGAGATCTTTATTTCATTCCTTTTGCAAGGCATGGTTTGCATCGTTGGTTGATGACTGAGAAATATATGGGAAGAGGCATTTCTTGATAGGATTCACAATACAGTATCTTGTTCCATATCATGCTGTTGTGAAAAAGAAGCTTGTGCCTAGTACAAAACCTGTGGCTGATCTTTTCATGGACTGAATGGACTGGATTTTTTAATGGTCTAGATTAAAATAGATGCAGATATTGTTCTGAACTTCTGGAAGTACTTGTGCAACTGTTAGTGTAACCATTTCCTTATAACTGTAATATACAAGATCTATACTGATTTTATCTTTATTTGTTCAGAAGAATATTTATGAACTTAAGAATATTTTTTGTATGGTGTTCTAGTGTAAGGTACAAAATCTCTTCTCTTGGAGTTATCGCTTGCATATATGAAGACTTATCCAATGTGTTTAAAATATATAAACATAAGAATATATAATCTCAACATTACTACTACCTTTGATAACCAAGAGAAACTGCATTTAAAGTAGTACAATCTGCTTGGAAATTAAATTGCATGGCATTCATACATGGGTGTGATATTCCCAGTTTCCCTTTTACTTTTCATCCAGTAAATTTGGAAAAGTTGTATCTGTAGTCCATGGGAATAATGCTAAATTAAGAGAATTTTCATGTCAGTGCCAGTCATAAGCACTCGTAGTCCTTTTAGAAAATGTGCTTAGATTTGTTTCCTATAATTTGAGTGCCCAAATGCAGAGGTTTGGAAATAGGAGGAAACATTCATGAGGAAGTAAAAGGGCTTTTCCTGCATCTTCCAAATCTGGGTTGAGAGGAAGTAATAAAGAGACATTAAAATGTATCACTGCATTCTAGGCTTAGCATGATTATAGCTCAAATATTAATATAAAAAGAATATGAATATGTAATCACATAACTTAAAGAAGAAATATTTTTCATTAGTGTTTGCATGGAAGTGTATTTTCTTTATAAAATTTACGTATTGTGCTTCTCTAAAATATGACTTAGCTGTTTCTTTACCAATTGATATCCATTAATGTCTGCAGTGAAATTGCATACACTGAAGATCTTCTGAGACTGTATTTATCCTATGAAGCTTTTTTGCTAAGTATTTCTCCTAAGGAGTGGCAAGAACAGCAGCTAGCAAAAAAGAAGAACTGGAAAAAAGAAAGAAAAAGAGGCCAATCAAAATCTTTTATTTCTATTTCCGGTCATGAAAAAAGCAAGCTATCAGCCTCTTTCTTATTACAGAATACAACAGGTAAGGACACCATTTTCTGTACAGTATACAGTGGTACCTTGGCTCATGAACTTAATCCGTTCCACAACTCTGGTTGTGACCTAAGTCAAATTTCCCCATAAGATTCAATGTAAATAAGGTTAATCTGTTCTGTAACTATTTTTTTTAATGAGAAAAAATTGAAACAAGGTGACAAAGAATAACAAAGTAACAAAGTACTGTACAGTACAGTGGAGAACACTAACCTGGGTGGGGGGGAGGTTATTGTTTTGAGGGAGAGTCCCCCTCCATAAGGACACTGGAGAGATCTCTTTCAGGGGTTTCCTCTCTTCTTTGTCTCTTAGCTGCAGGGTCAATTTTGGTGAAAAATCTGTCTATAGTCATTTGTTTTTTCCTGCGCTCTCTGGAAATGAGAGACCACATTATTGTTCATCAGATTCAACACTCTGTTCGTTACAGTTATGTCGGGGTGGTGCTTCTCAAAGAAATCCTGGCACTCATTCCATTTTTTCATAATGGATTGTATCACATCACTACTAATCTCCTCCCTGCCTTCCTCTTCCTCAGTGGAATCCTCCTCAGCAAGTGCCTTCTGCTGCTCACTCTGGAGTTCAGCAAGTTCTTCTGTCATCAGCTCCTCTATGTATGTCTTCCCTGCACAAACGCAACTGCGATCGTGGCCATCTCCCCAACCAGATCTTGGTTGCCACCCAATATGGGTTCGCAACCCAAGTCAAAATTTTCATGAAATTTTTGTTCGTGACCCGATTTGGTTGTGAACCAAGGTGTTCCTGTGCCAAGGCACCACTGTACAAGGCACTGTACATGCCAGCCAGACATGTTTTCAGTCCAGCCAAGGGAAATGGAAGGGGCTAACAACCCAACCATCTTTCAGCACACCTAGCATGCAACCAAACCACTGTGGCTTATTGCTAAGCTGGGATAGCATGACATGTGAATGATGCACCCTTACATCACTTGGCCTGTTCACCTGAGCAACGTGGAGCTATTTGGAACTATGCTGTCAGCACCTACAGCAATGTTACATGTTGCCCTGAATAGCTTCTGGTCATAGACTGGTTTGTATTTCCAAAAGCTTGTCTGTATAGTGTTGAGTGTGTGTATCAGAAAGATGTGATGGTGTGCAAGTTATTTACAACCTTGTGAGTCTATGTTTACTGTGTCTTTAGCCAAAGGGACACACAGTAAAGATCAACTCCATGGCAAGAAAACAGGGAAATCAGCCTCAGTAATTTTTGTTGACCTCGAGGAGAAAAAGAGAAGCCCACACAGCCAAGGTAAGGAAGAAGAAGCCCAGATGTAAGGCAGCCTGGTATGGAGATTGTATCTGCCTACACCAAAAGTTCTTGCTGGCAGGAACCTGCAGTGACTGAAACAAATTCTTGTTTCAAGAACCTTCTACACAGAAGGGTGTTTTTCTTCTGTATCCCATGTGCAGACAGAAGATGGCATTTAAGACCCACCTTGGACATGGAAAGGAACAGTCTTTCCATGTGCTAGGCCAGGAACAAGCTAATACAGCTTTCCTTAGCATGGTATTCTCCAGCTATTTTGGAACAGAACTCTCAGTTCGCCTGACCATTAACCATGCTGGCTGGGGATAATGGGAGTTGGAGGGAAGAGAGAGGCGCTCCCACAACCACACTGCATACTCTGTAGAGCAGCTGCCTGTTCAGCCAGCTACAGGAGACAGACATCATTGGGGATTTGCTTGCATCAAGCCTTGGACTATGTGAGAAGAGCAATGTACTGTGAGTCTTGCATCTGCCACTCCCCTTCTTTTTTTTAAGTAAATTTTATTATTATTTTCTACAAACTAAAAAAAGAAACTAAAAAAACCATCAATTATCAGAGACATCAGACCTGCTGGGTCAGCCCACTATTTTTTTTTATAGCAATCCATAGACATATTCACATCTACGCATAGTCCCATTTCTCTAGCCAATAAAAAGAGTTCCAAGTTTGATAGATGTATCTAGTATGTATGAAGGAGAGACAAAGTCAGCCTGTCCATTTCAGCACCGCCACTCCCCTTCTTTACAGCAATTTGGTAAAGCACAGCACTCTTTTCACCATTAAGCACCTGCCTGCAATTCAAACTTTGATCTGAGCATGTGCCTAGGGAGTCGAAGACAACCATTAGCTGCATACATTATGGTGTGTGGAACTAGGGCTCTCTTCACTGGGGCACTACGCAGAAAATCATTCATAGGAGAAGAAAATGAAATTGATGCAGATAAATTGTCCTCCTACCCAGGCTAATTGAGCCTTGCTGTCTATCTGCATTTTCACTGTTATGGTAGCAGCAACATTTGTACGTTCCTTTTTGAGTGAGGAGTTGCACAATGATTATTTGTAGTAAGTAGGACCCTATTGTCTTTCTTTGTAGCAGTACTTCTTGTGTTTCTAGATGAATATGAAATATTATAAAATAGCATAGTTTCACAGCAAATGTAATGAGGTTTCTGAAGAAAATAATGTTATTAACCTTCAAAGCAGGTGACTATAGGTTCTTTAGAAAGCCATCAAGACAAGCACTGAGCCACAGATTATCCTTGGAAATGAAAAAAAAGGGATCAACAAGGTACAGTGTGAAGCCTAATTGCTTTTGAAACCTCCCTCTTGTTTCAGGTGGCAAAGGTGGCATAGATGAGTCCTGTTCCAGGAACACCTGTCCAAAGCCCAGTTGGGCATGCAGAAGGAATTGTGGGTGGTGGGCCTAATTCCAAATTGTGTCAACTTCTAACAAAATAATAATTAGCAATTAAACGTGCTTGCCACATGGATCATCTGCTTCTTCTCTCCATTCATGGATGACTGCAAAATTCATTGTGGCATTTCTATCAATAAGTATAATCTGTGTTACAATTTCCCAGTCCCTGCCTGGTTCACTGCAGCAACTTCTAGCCAAAGTGTTGGCCTTAAAAAATAATGTAATCCCGATCGTACCAAGTACCACCTTTCCTCCTTTTCTTGGCAAACCAGGGAGCATGAACCCAAAACTAAATTAAAATTTCTTTTTACTGCAGCTGTGAAAGAAGTCTCTCTCTCGCTTCAGAGGATGAATTTTCCTTGGAAGACATACAAAGTGATGAGGTAATAAAGTGCATGCCAGCAAGTGTCATCCAGTTTTGTCCAATTTGCCATAGCTTTTTGGGAACAAGCCTTGCTCTTGAAGGGCTGTAATGACACTTATTGTCTATTATTAAAGAGTAGCTGGACTGAATCAGTCATATTTTGGGAGGGGAAGAAGGGCAGGAGGTGCAACAGGCCAGTGCAGGAAAAGGGAGAGGAGGCATTGTGGGCAGTCCCTTCTTCTGCTCACCATACAATTTTCAGGTTCCTGACTGATCCAGAGGAGACCCATTGGGTCTAAACTGTTGCTGCCCAATGCCAGGATAGTAACTGATAAGAGCTCCTCAATCCAAGATGAACAAGCTGAAGCGGCACATGTGACCAAAGCCACGCAGGGTGTAGAGGGGAGAATAAATTTGACCCAGTTGGGTCCACCAAGTTGTCAGGAGCAACATAGGGTTTTCTGCTAGTATATGTATGTTAGCCAGTGCAATTAACTTTTTTGGGCTAATTATAAATATAATATACAAACACAATCCATTATACTGCATACAAAACAGTTCTTTCCTCTCACTTGTAAGCATGGTATTCAGCTTTATTAAAAATGGTTGCAACAGCTACACTGCTATGGCTGATCTTTCAGGAATTATATGGCACTCTTTCTTCTGCATCAGGAACCAGAGATTTATTTCAAAGACCCAGAAGAATTACTTCAGATGATCCACCATCTTGAGGAACAGAATCTTTCACTTTTTCAAAACATTCAAGAAATCAGTGGAACTTTGGAAGATAGACACCAGACAGAAAATGCCATTTGCCAGCAAATGTAAGTTTGGTTGGTTGAAGAGAAATTTTAAGCTGCATCCTCATCCTCCCACAAGCCATTTTACAACATTCTAAAATGTGTGAAAATACAACAACAAAACACTCCTTTAAACAGTAAACAATTTTAAAAATCAGCTTATCAGTACTTCAATAAATGTGTCTTTTTCTGATTATTACAGCAAGGAAAGTACAATGCATCATACCAAACATAACACTGACTGAAACGTCTTGTTGTTGTCTTTGGAGTTGCTAAAAGAGAAAGACAAGTATGTTTCCTTGATGAAGATTTCTAAAGCTGTGAGGACACTATTGGGAAAGCCCCATCCCTACCCTTTAGTTGAATGGTTCTTGATGACAAGTAAGAGTGCAGGGCTTCTTATAAAGCTCTTAATGGTTTAACAGATGTATAGATTTCTGTAGGTGGCCCTACAGATAATAGGGACTTAACCCATCCAGGGCTTCAAATGCTAAAACTGGCACCTCAAATTGGGCCTGGCTTACCTGGATTTCAGCAAGGTCTTTGTCAAAGTGCCGCATGATATCCTGGTTGAGCTTTGGGTAGACTGAGGCACTGTCTGATGGATTAGGGCATGGTTGACCAGCCAGAAGCAGAGGGTGACGATCAGTGGGGAATCCTCTGGATGGCAGCCAGTGATGAACAGAGTCCCCCAGGGCTCAGTTCTGGAATTAGTTCTATTTTTAACTTTTTATCAATTACCTGAATTTAGTCTGCTGACTAAATTCGTGGATGATACCAAAGTGGGGGCAGTGATCACAATTGAAGAGCAAGTGATCCAGAACTAGAAGGAACTGGACAGGCTGTGGAAGTGGGCGGGGTATGATAGGATAGCATCAATGTGGATAAGTGCAAGGTCTTGCACTTGGAACAAAGGAATAGGTGCTACAGGTACAGGATAGGGGACAAGTGGCTGGACACCAGCACTTGTGAAAGGGCTCTCGGGTACTTGTTGAAAGCAGGCTGAACATGAGCCAGAAGTGTGATGTGGCAGTTAAGAAGGCAAATGCCACCCTTGGGATGTACAGCCAGAAGCATGACTTCTAGATTTAGGGAAGTGTTGATACCACTCAGTCACGGCATTGACCAGCCCCGATACCCTCATTGTAAGCCCAGCCACAACAGGTTTCTTAGCAGGACCAGACAGTGCCATGGCTACATTAATCTCAAATGGTCACAATGTGACATGCAAGTCAGAGCAGAGATGCAGATAATATTGTTCATAACACGGAATGCAAATAGATCAGTGTGCCCACTGTGGTTTCCAATCAGTGACTTACCGAGGCGGCTCCTGACCTCTCAAAAGAGCTGTTGGTATGGGACTCGACTCAGTTGTATGCTGACAGCATAGAACTGCTTTGATACTAAATTCCAGCTGCTGTGAAACTAGTAATCATCTCATGCCCACTCAGTATCTCCTAGTCACTAAAAGAAGAATCCATCTCTGCAAAATAAAGTTATCACCCCTTCTCAATTATTATTGTGCCATGGTCTCAACCCCAATCACACATCCTATTGTGAAACACAATGGGTTGTTTCACGTGATAGGACAGTGCTCTACAGGTTATCCAACCTGTGGTAAGGCGAAGGTGTATGGAGGTGGGCTGCCATTTTGCATATGCAACTCCTACAAGTCGGTTGTGCAAGAATCAAACAACTCCCACTGTGGCTCACATATTCCAGATGGTGGCTGGTGCATGTGTAAGCCTTGCAGGCGAATTAACCCCAAACTGTCCTTTCCTGATATAACTAGAAAAGTCACCATTAACACTGAATGCTATTAGGGATGTGGAAAAGTCCAACACTTTTATTTTTGGCTATTTTCTGAAAGTACACAGCAATTGAAAATATATTCTTGTAAATTGTAAATATATTGTAAAGTGTAAAGTGTAAATTTACACTTTACAATTGTAAAGTGTAAATTGTAAATATATTCTTTCAATTTCTTTATGTACAGTGAGTACTTACCATTTACATTCAGTAGTACTTACCATTACCTTACTTGGTAATTAGTCCATTTTTTGCACTGTTCAATTTATACACACTGTTCACATTTTTTAACATAGCCTTCTAAGAAAAGGAAATCCTCATTTAAAAGAAGAGATTATTTTCCCTAGCTCAGAAGTGATGTTTCATGAGGCTTCTCCTCTCAATGTTTCTCTGCATCTACAAGTAGTCCATCTCTATAATGATTTGCAACGGCCTTCCTAACCTAGTTCCTTCCAGATGTGTTGGAGTAACTCACATCATGTCCAGCCAGCATGGGAGAAACTGATTTACAACACTTAGTCAGCTTGCAGCTCTGAGACACCTCATTACAGGGCTACGTTTCCCAGAGTCACCTCAGAAATTCTGATTAAGCTAGTTTTTCTGTATCATAGTTGCAAAACAAGGTGATTTTTTTGCCTAGAACAGCAGACTTTAGAGTTTTGAAAGCTATCTACATGTTAAAGCCTTGAGTGTGGGTTGTACCACTGAGAAATTAATATACAGTCTAGTTCTGAATGCTTAGGTATAATTTTTATAGCCTTTTTTAATAGGGAACAAAAACTTAAGAGCCTACTAGATGAAGAAAGAGCTCTTGCAGCAGCTTGTCTCAGAGAAGAGGGAAAAAGTGCAGAAGTGGCATTGAAAGCCAAAGTGTTTTCTTCAGGAGAATATGATCCAGCATCCACGGTAAATTTGTATCATTATACTGCAGGATTTGCAGTTATTTTGAACTGTCCATAAAGAACACAAGGGAGTAAAATTCCAGAGACAGGACAAAGAATATTCAGTGTAATAAAAATACAGGCATAAATATATTAAATCAAATCAGTTTGGGAGTGGTTGAAAGGAAAAAATATAGCTAAGAATGTTCTGC
Organism: Varanus komodoensis; assembly: GCF_004798865.1. Classification (NCBI taxonomy): domain Eukaryota; kingdom Metazoa; phylum Chordata; class Lepidosauria; order Squamata; family Varanidae; genus Varanus; species Varanus komodoensis. The sequence goes on from NW_025336481.1 coordinate 23,359,736, forward strand.
AATACTGTAGAATTTGCAGATGGTTTCTGTATACTTACTGTTCACCTGAATAATGTCAGAAAACTTTGAGGAGCTATGTAATTACAATATTGCGTAGCATTTCATACTTCTCTTAACAATTTAAACAGCAGGTGGGCAATAAGGCACCAGAGATTGTCTGCAAAAATTACATCACTGGAATATTGTCAAATTTTCTTCTGTGAACCTTTTCCACTTTAAAGGAGCCTCCAAAAGTAAAAAATGCATCAGGTATTTATCCATGTCTTGTTTCTTAATTGGATTTATTATTGTTTTGACCATCAGCTATGTATATGATTTTACAATTGTTCATTTGATTCTGCATGGCTTATTCAAACAACTTTGTGCATGGACTTTCTTTGTATAACTTTTTCAATTTTCTAACAACATATTTTAGGAATGGAATATTTAAATGTGGAAAATAGTTTCAAGTTGGTTTAGAGTTCATCCTACTTTTAATATCCGAGTACAGAATTCTATGCATTTTTGCTATTATAACATAAGCATTTACTATACCTTACTGATGTTCTTTACATTTCAAGGATAAAATGCTGAATTCACTTAATAAAAAAATAGGAGAGGTATACAAAGACTGCTATGGAGCAGATGAAGTATCCAACATGACTTCATTTTACATGTTGAAAAGAATAGAAATTCGGGTTTCAGAACTTTGTGAGATGCTGGAAGCACTTCCAAAAGAATACCTCGATACTTTTGAAACAATTGAAAAACTCAGGGCAAAAGAAAGACGAAAAAGGTAACTTCGAAGCCAAACATTTATTCTCATCACTGAATGGGATTTAAATCTGAGTTCCAACACTATCTCCTGGGCCATACTGGGATTTACAGACAATAGGCCAGGAACCAGTTTTCACCCCAGGGAGTTTCAGGAAGACTGTATGATCCTGTGTGCACGGGTATTTGTTTTCCAGTATTATATAGACTTCATAGATTCCTATTAGCTGTACGCTTTTTTAAAAGTATTTTAAAATAAACCGCTATATCATTCTTGCAACTTCATATATAACACTGGAATAAATATGAGATATTGGGCAATAGTCCAAATGGGGCTCTTAGGTCTGCCATTTCTTTTGTGAGTAAAATTTCAAGCTAATTGTACAAATGGTGTTATCTCTATTTTAGTGCTCAAATACCTTGTATAAATATCTAATATTTTCTAGTTAAAGTTAAAAGTGAGACTATTAGAGCTAAAAGATATGGAAGGAAAGATTCTTGCTGATGATATATTAGTAAGGACTTTTAATTACCAAAATCATTTCTGTAATCCTTGAAGAGTACGTGAAGACAAATTGAAAGAACTGAGAAGAATCCAAGAAGTGAGGCTGAAACATGCTCTTGAGAGAGCAATTGCTGCACCAAAGAAAAGGGTTAGTACTGGTGCTCTACTGTTATAGTAGTGCATGCATTTTTGTACATATAAATCCTGTGGTTGGCAGTGAATGCTAGCCTGCGTAGCTCTTCATATAACCACAGCTTATGCCACTACTACTAAAATCACTTGCTATAATTAAACCTGTTTAATTTCTTGGCTCTTGAACATCAAGTTCTACAAAATCATTTGTGAACTGTCAAATGGTTGTCAACCACCCAGACAGCTTCAGCTGTTGGGTGGTATAAAAGGCAAGGAATCATTAGTGGTGATGTGAAGAGGAGGAGGCGCAGCAGCAGCAGAGTCTGCCTGTCAAAAGAACAAGTGTAGCAGTCGCAAGAAGAGGGTAAGAAGAAAGAGCAACTGGTGACAACCTAGATTGACAGGCCAGTGCTAGGTGGTCTACAGCTTTTGCTTGAAGGGCTGAAAAGCAGCCAATAGCACAAAGTCTGTTGCTTTAAGTGTGCAATATTCCATTACAAAATGTGAGGATAAAACAGCCTCAGAGAAGGGAAATAGCATTTCAGTATGTAATATGCTCCCTGTACGATGCTGTGACCAGCTGAAACTTTTTCTTTCTTAATTCGTGTTGGTCTTAAGCAGAACCAAGCTAAAATAGTTAATGGATGGCTTCCTGGCCTTTACTTATATCAGTGGGCCTACACTAAGAATTCAAATTTTGGATCCAATCCTTTATCTGTAAGTGATGCTCTCAGCTACCTCCCAGTAAATAGCAGAATGGATTATCTACCATAGGGGTCTCTAATACAGCACATGTAGGTGACACAGCACCTACAAGGCTAGGATGAGGCCAAAATTTTTGTTCACCTCTGCTCCACCGGAACGCATTCAAAATCCTGCCTAAAAGAGTGCAAGGCAGTGTAGCACTTTTTAAGTGAAAGTCCCACTGAACACAGAAGTAATTTGTAAGCAGACAAGCTTAGAAACACACTGTGTGTTATTACAAAACAGACAGGTATCAACATTTTTATATATGCATATTATAACATTATAGAATTGAAAACACATTCATTCACACAAGTTTACACTGATGCTAATTGAACAAGGTATGCTGTATTTTCTGTCTTTGCTTTAGGAGGGAAGAAAACTGATATATCGCTCACAGCCTCCAGAGATTAGACGGAGAGAGAAAAATGTCATTGATTTAACAACAAGAAGTGAAGATGATTACTATTTTACTTGATGATTTTTTTGGGGGGGGTAACATGAAATATCTTTGGATTAGTTCTAGGGCTTCAGGCTTACTTCTAGCTTAGTTCAACAAAATTATATTAGGTCAACTGTGACAGGATAGATTTGATCCAGTTTTCTTTTAAAATAACAATTGTTGAACTAAGATCAGACAAGGCGCAGTTTTAAAAAGGATCAGAATTAGCATCTTTATTTTTTCATAGCAATAGTTTTTTCAACAACAATATTCGTCCTTTTCACAGAAAAATATTTACTAACGCTACACTTGCAAAAACTTAAAAAAGTTACTGTTAAAGATCTAAACACCATTTTGAATTGTTTCCCACAAACAGCTATTCTCTCATTTCTCCATCTTCTTCTTCTTCTTCCACTCCTCTTATATAAAGAACATTATTACACCTACAAATGAAACCGAAAGGTACTTATTTCTGCTAGAATTCAAAAGAATTTTAAACACTATTTTTCTAAAGCTTGTTTTAGCAACCTCTTTCATATACTGTTATTTTAAAGTATTCTATGTTTGTTATGTTTAGTTAGTCATAAACACACATTACCCATTAACTGTACATGTCTCCTTATTTTACAGTTCAGTTTCCAAAAGCTGTCATGAATGTACTACAGTGGTACCTTGGCTCATGAACTTAATCCATTCCAGGACTCTGGCAGTGACCCAAATTGGTCATGAGCCAAGTCAAATTTCCCCATAAGGTTCAATGTAAATAAGGTTAATCCGTTATGTAACTATTTTCTTTAATCACAAAAATTTGATGCGGGCGCGTTTGGGTGGGGGAGACGGGCGCAATTGTGGGCATGCTCAGGGGGAAGGCGGGCACAATCGCGGCACTCTCGGAGGAGGTGGGCATGATCACGGGCGCGCTCAGGGGAGGCTGGCACGATTGCAGGAGCACTCGGGGGGGAGGTGGACGCGATCAGGGGGTGTGCTGGTGGGGAGGCAGGCGTGATCATGAGCATGATCACGGGGAGGAGGGCGATTGCAATCGTCACCCAATGTGGAGTTTGCGACTCCAGGCAAAATTTTTCAGAAATTTCTGTTTGCGACCCTATTTGGTTGTGAACTGAAGCATTCACGAGCCAAGGTACCACTGTATTACATAAATTCCAAACCACTAAGTTACTCTTTACATGAAAGAGAAAAAAGCAGCTCTTTAAATAGGCTTAATAAAATACTGTAAATCAAACCTGTATTCTAATCTTAGGATAAACAGTTTAGACTTGCATTTTTAGCAGCATAAAATTTGCAGATTAGAATTTTTGTAATCCAAGTACTATAAAATTAATGATTTCAGCACATGCTCATCTGCATCAGAAAATAAATGCTGTTAAATGCCAATATTAGTTACCTTATCAGAACTTCACCAAGGTGTCCAGATAGTGCACCATCAATATATTCTTCTGTATTAGCAAGCTTTAGAAGAAATTAACAGAATTTTATGAGAGTACAGCGTTATATCTTCTTATATCAACATAATTTTTATACAACTGCCATAAAATCTAATATAAATTCAATCATTGTATAGCTTCTGAACTGAGAAGTATGTAACAGTTAAAAATGTTATGATTCTAAATTCATTCCACAAATTATTTACAAAACAGTTAACATACTATTTGAGAAAACTGTGGCTATGTCTCCCAGTGGTTCAATTCATGCACATGGTGGGCATGTTGTGAGTGGAGCTGGCTGGAGCCAGGGGTCAGACTAAATGGCCCGGGAGACCCATTCTGACTTGCTCTGTTTCTATGTTTCTAATTTAAACTACTTGGAATAAGACATGTTGTTAGTTATTCCTATCAATGTAAACTGTACAGCTCTCTGATCATTCAACCATTTAACGCTTCTTGCAATTTTCATGAGAGATCTGTGCAGCCTTATATTTAATGACTTGAACTGGCAGAGAAGGGTCAGATCACTCCAGGCTGCTTGATTTCCATGCCAACTACAAGAAAATCTCCTCCCCTTTGACTCTACAGCATGCTAACTCCATCTTTCACCCACCACACTGCTGGCAAGGAGGCAACATCTTTGAGAAGCATGTATTTTCATGCTGGCCAGATGAAGTGGTTTCTGCTCCTTCTAAATAAAGGTTTAAGGAGTAATTATAAGATATAAATTAGCTGCAGAGTACAGCATTAAATGAAACGAATAGTGAACAATATAAAATCCAAACGAAAAGGCACCCACTATCACCAGCATGACTATTTGCAACTTTCCATTGCATTCAGCATTTCAAGATCATATATTCTACATGGTTAATATATACTGTAAGATTGATTGGCACTCACCAGTCTCTATTCTGAGATTTGTGAGTTGTTTTTTTAAAACAAGGACAAAAGCTTCATACTGCCTTTTCCACTTTCTTTTTGACTTTTTACAAATATTAAAAAATGGTCCTATAAATAGTAATTTCTCTAGAATGGCTTGCTGTTAGGTCCAATGCACTATTTTCCACCTTTTAGTTTTGGCAGAAGACCTCCAACAGTCTTTCATCCTCCTCACGTAGCCTTTCACCAGAAACCCTTATAGAGCACAGTCATTAACATTCCAAGAAATGGCAGTATTTAATGATAATACAAGACTGGGAAGACAAGCTGAAATGGAAGAGCAGAGCCTTATTTTATTTTTTAAAACTTACCATGATTCTCTTTATACATAAATGCAAAGCAGTTTTATAAAGAACTTAATCTCATCAAAAATAAATGCAATAATATTTGTAACATTACTAAAGATTTTCATATAAACACTTTGAGTCGCAACCTGAAAAGCCACTACAAGACTGGAGTAATGTGATCAATGAAGTGGGCTTCAGAACACTTGATGTTTCTGAATGCTTTACAGAAGTAGCCCCTCACAGAGTAATGTACACATGTATAGAATCACTAGATTTAGTTTATCTAGGAAAGTATATAACTATGTGAGTAAAGGTTCTCCCTATCATAGCTAGAACCTGAGCATCCAGGAACAAAGCTGGGTCTAAAGTACTCCCAAACTAACTAATCTCTCAAGGGTAGTTCTTCCAAAACATGACAAATCCCCAATCCCAGTTTAACTAACCACCAACAGCTCTGATTTATGTGGATTATAGTTCATCTTATTCAATCCGATCCATATTGAGCCCAAACATAGCAGAACAGTAAACCTTTTCTCACAGCCATAAAGATCATTAGATACAGAAGTATGTAGTAACCATGTAATCTGAGAAAATTTTCTGCCAACCTTGCTTACCTGCATGTTCATGTAGCCATCAACTGAGACAAGGTAACCCTTGTATTCCATTCCCCACTTTAATTTCACCATCACTGGCTTTCCAGTTAGCCCATTTAGGAAGGGCTTTGGATTAAGAGGCAAGCTCTGTGAAGAAAGAGTGAAACAAAAGAATATTAAATCTACTGGATCACATGCAGAATGTAAGTACAAAGTCATACTCTCAGTCAGCTTCCTCAGCAACTCAAGACTCCCCAGCAACTGACATTCAAACATATGCTGCCTAGAGTTCTGAAGATTATACTGGTGATCATAAAAATATGTCCTGAATCTTCCACAATTCAACTTCACTGGATGACTACCATGTGCCCCTTCCCTTATTTCCCTCTTTTCCCCTAAATTACAACCCCCATTTTTTGTAACCTTTCTACACAGAGAAGCTGCTTGAGTACAGAAATGGGTAGCAGGATCCCTAGTATGCAGTGTGCCTCCCCTGCTCTGCATCCCCAATCCCTGATGGGGAACGATATCCCCAACTAAGATGTAGGCTGGACAATTAATCCTCCACTCCCCATCTTGGCCAGAGTAGCTTGCATGGCAGATTTCCACAGCAGGGAAAAGCCCATCCTCATGCACCAAAGCCAGGTCCTCACCAAGGTGGTGGTAATGCTCCAGTCACCCTCTTAGCTGGGATAGCTTTGCCTGTGCCTCACCTGGCAAGGTGTGAAACAGTCCTGATAAGAGTTCTGACTGCTGTTCCAACCAGCATTCAGTCACAAAAAGGATGGCACTGGGTGCAGGGTTATGCACCCTCATGTGGTTTCCACCTACCTAGCTGTTTCTCACCCTTCCTCTAGCCCCTAGATCATTTCTTCCACCTTTTCCAAATTTGCAACATCCTCTTCAAGATGCAGTAACCAGATCTGGGCACAGTGTTCTAAGTATAGTAATTCCACAAATTTATACAAAGGCATTATGAGGCTAACAGCTTTGGTTCCTATTCCTTTCCTAATCAGAACAGAAAACTGTAAAAATAAAAAGTTCTCAGTAACTGCTGACAAGCATCAAGCTCGACTATAACGCATTTCTCTTCCTCCCCTCCAGAGCTTGACGGCAAACTTAAGCTTGAATCAGGCCACTGGCACTTTCAGGTCAGTATTTCCCAGAGCACAAATACCCTATCGCGTGCCCTCCAGAGGTTTTGGACTACAACTCCCACAATCCCTTGCTCGCTGGAGCTGCTAGGAAGTGTAGTTCAAAACATCTGGAGACGTTGAGGCATGACCCTGGGGCTTAAAACACGTGCTCCATCACGATCCCTTCCCAATAGATGGTTTCCCTTCTTCCCGCTCCTCTCCAGTCTTAGGTGTGAATGAGCCGCCCACCTCTCCGACTCAAAGATCCACGGTACAACTCGACTCACCCGCCTCCCTCGGCCCCCCTCGAAAAAACAACTCACCATAGCAACTCGGCCAGGCGAGGAGCGGCTGCGACTGCAAAAATTACTCGGGGGCAGCACGTGTGCCCGCCAGAGCTCCAAACGAAAAAGCAAGGAAGTGACGTAGAGACCTTTCACTTCCGCCAGCCCCCACCCCGCGAATTTCCCTCAAGAACTTCCACTTCCGCAGAATACTCATTCCTAGTTCCGGCCATAGACTTAACCATAACTTTCTTTTTAGCTCTATGATCCCCATCGCAAAAGCCGCGCTCTGATTAGAATTACCCAAGAGGTTAGATGGACCAAGGTTTGCTGGAGGAGCAGAGGTGGAAAACCTTTAGTTTCAGACTGAAATACAATCCAAAAACGAGTTAAAAACGGAACGGCTCTATTGGCTGCGACTCTCAACGGATGTGGAGTGGCGTCGCTCTAGCCTATGTCATCTTTATGGAGAAATCCTTGCTTATTGTGTAACGCCACGGAAGAGTGGAAAACCCGTTCAACTTCATGCCGGAAGTGCAGGTGAGGACTGCGATAGCGCGTTTCTCTATGGTTATGGTAATTCCGGTAAGGAGGAAACGCCTTCTCTCCCTATCCGTTAGCGCGGGGAAAGATTTGGCGCTCCTATTTTATTGGTTGTTCCCGAACCTCCTGTTAATATCCCGTTCCTATTGTGCAGCCCTGTATATATTTACTCAGAAGTAAGCCGCGTTGTCCTCAGGGGCGCTTCCCTTTGCAGTCCTCCGTGCATGCTTATCTGAGAGTAAGTCCCATTTACTCCTGAGTAAACACGTACACATTTGAGACCAAGGGGGCTGATATTGCATGACAGAAGAGCAAGGTTAAGACAGCCCCGAAGTAGTGCTGTCAGTTACAGTCCAAGAGATCTGGAGACAGGTTGACTCAGGTGCTGCAGAAAGTAATTAAGAGAGGGTACAATGAAGAGCTTGGATCTAAGCCGCCCCGAGGCTTGTTGCAAAGGGGGCGGCATAAAAATGCTTTAAATAAACGGGTTTGGCGTCCAAGCCACCAAGCCCCACATCTTGTAGTCAAGGCAGGAGAAGAAGGTGGCCAGCTTTAACAAGTTATTTATTTCCTTCTGGTGGCCTGTGCTTATAAATGGTGTCTATTGGGTAAGGTTTTAATTTCTTTAGTTGGTGGGGAGGGGGAGTAACATCTGGTCAGTTTTTTATTATGCATTTAAACATGTAGAGATGCCTGCAACTGGCAGCATGCCCAGTAGTTCTAGGCATTTTTCCTGTCTAAACATGCATAGCATTGTATTTTAATTAATCTCAGTATTTAAAATATTTAAATCCACTCATTATAGCTCTTGTGTGCCACAAGCACTCTTAAGATAACATTAAAGTTTAATTGCCACAAGCTGTCATTGTGCCATAATGATGATTCTCATTTGATGGGAGGATAGATCAGGGAGTCATTCAGGGAAAATAGATCAACCAGTGCCTCAGCCACAGTGACAATTGAACGGAACTTCCACGTTCAGAAGCAGTTGGAACTACTTTATAATGCTCCATTTGTGATTACTGGAATACACAGCCTGACTACTTTTAAAAATGGAATATTCAACTAGGTAGATGTTTTGGTCTGATCCACTTCAAAATGAGAGTACCCTGTGCTTTTGCTTTTCTTTCACTGCAGTGAGCAATAAACTAGTTCTTGCTAATTAGGGCAATAATACAGATGCATTAACAAAAATGCCATTAAGCCATCCTTTCAAGTGAATATCTCTGCCATATTTTGCTGTTCAATAAAGAGAAAGCTAAGGGTTCAAGAATTTAGTTACATGCATGTTTCTACAGGACTGTATGTACTTTTTACAGCCTGCTGCCTCATAAGATGAGGCAATGAGATGTTTTTCTAAGGAGAGTGGTAGTAGCTTTATTTGAATCCTGGAGATGCAAACTATTTTTCATACATTTTTAAAGATGCTGGATTATTTTGGCTCAAATTACCTCCTCCTAAGCTTAGGTCCAGTCTGTGAAAAAGAAAGAACAACCATTTTAGCAACAATGATCAGTGGATATTTTTTTTGATGTTTGAAAATTTCATTATTATCTTTCTTGCAGAAATATTCTTAGTGTATAAATATCTGTGTATTTTGACCACCAGGTGTCAGGAAGCTGGGGGGTTTTTTCCAGATTTTAATCAGGAACAGTGGAGCCCTCTGCTGAGGAATTCCTATAAAGCTAAGTTCACTTTTATTTCAGAAGAACAAAATGCACTTTACTTAATGGTTTCCCATGAAAATGCCATTTAAGTCTATCCAGTTCTTGCTGTAGCAGAAGATTAATTCTTAAACTTAAGTGAGCTATTGGTGCTTTAGAAAACGCACAGCTATAAAGGAAGAGAGATTGAAGAGAGGAGCCACACTCCATGAAATCTCTCTCAGGAACTATAGGTCCAAGTGTTTTTTCAAACCCTGGTGGTCTTTGCTGGACAGGCAAAGAAGCAACAGAGTTGGTGACATCAAACCAGTAAAACAGCCAAGCAAATATATATATATATATATATATCCTTGGCAGCACACTAACCGGCCATGCGAAAGCTCGGACAAGTCACGGCTAAGGAGTCACAGCATGTGATGTCATTGCCTGGCACCGCTACTCCTTTCCAAGCATGCATGTGGCCCCTATGTGTGCTATTATCTGATGCTGGGCTGCTAGGGCAATGCTGGTGCAACAGAGAAGGCTTTAACCCTACCCTGGTGCACTTCCCTAACCCTAATATAGGGGTAAAATACCATTGAAAGGGGGGATTTTGAAAAGAGTGCGATTTTGAAAAAGCCTTCCTTGAGTAGCTTTTTCTGCACAGCTCATCATTTCTGCCCATTCTAAATACATTCCAACCATCAAAATCATGCCAGGACACCTCATTTTTCTAATTCTAACCCAGTGATGGTGATCTTTTTAGAGACTGAGTGCCCAAACTGCAATCCAAAACCCACTTATTATCACAAAGTGCCAACACTGCAATAAACCCGAATACTGAGGTTTTAGTTTAGAAAAAACAACTCACAGCCAGTCCAAGCAAATGTATATATATCCTTGGCAGCGCACTGACCAGCCATGCGAAAGCTCAGTCGAGTCGTGGCTAATGTGTCGCGGCTTGTGACATCATCACCTGGCACACTACTCCTTTCCAAGCATGCGCATGGCCCCTATGTGCACTGTTAATCTGATGCTTGGTTGCTGGGGCGACTTGGCTCGCATGCCGAAAGAGGGCCCTGTGTGCCCGCTGGGCATGCGTGTCATAGGTTCACCACCACTGTCCTAAGCTATCCAGTTGCTCTCAAGTATAGTGGAGGAGGCTGCCCCATCACCAGCACTGATGTAAGCTGCAACTGCCAGTCTGCTCTGCTTTTGAGCTTGCAGTGGAAGGGTGGCTATCATCTTGTTCTCTGCCTTAAGCAGCAAAGTGTCTTAGGCAGTCTTAGGCCTTCCCTAGGAAGAGGAGGGGGTAGCTGAGGCGGGGGGCCACAATAGTCATGGACTGAATTCCCATGGACAGTAGCAGCCTACCCTTTAATAGGGTTTTTAAGCTTCAAAACATACGTGAATAAAAGAGGTAGGCTTCTGGTTTGCAGACCACATGGAAGAACTGATACTAGAACCCAGGGACAACAATTGAGTGGCCAACAATGCTCTTGTCACCTCCCATTTGTACTGTCTTGAATACCTGTGAGACCCACATGAACCCAGAGAGACAAGTTACTTGCCTTTTATCACCACCAGTTGTTGCTATGATAGCTATTTTGTGATTGCGCCCATAATATTTTCTCAAATTCCAATTGTACCACTGATGCAAAAATGTTGGAGAGACCTGTCATAGTGTCTTGTCCTGTTACCAGAGAAGCGGGGCAATGTACCTCATTTTCCCTGCATCTTTGGAGGCTTTACATTAATTAAGTCATATTGAACACAATGAAACCATTCCACTTTGAATGCTATACATGGAATGCTCAGCTGAACTACAAAGCTTGTGTATTACAGAAATCTATACTGGAATGTATTTGTCCTGTTGTGAAATCATTTTAAACAAGCATCCATTAGAACTGCTTTGGCTTTAGTTCCATAATTTTGTCAATGTTTAGCACCCATATCTAAGATGAGTTGAATTTTTCAATATCTTACTCTGATTTCATTAAAAAATATGTAGCTAAAATCCATTTGTTTCTTTTTCTAATTTTATTGTGAAAGGTGATTTATACTAATTCCATTAAAATTATTTTTATTCTGTAAATTTTACTGTGGAAATGCATGAAACTGTGGTGCATATATTTTAACCATACAATGTAAAATAAATGGTGCCATGTTTATCATACTAAATCTGCCCTACTTGGTAACAGCAGTATAAAGTATATCGGTAGTTTTCTGGGGGGAGGGGGTTTGCAATTGACAGGGTGCCTGGGTGAAGCTAGACTAGGGCAAATTGTTTTTCTGCACTCTGTGGCTGAAAAGCATATAATTTGCATATGTTATTAACAAACACTCAAATTATGCAGCCACCCTAAATTGAGACCCTTTAAAATATGTCATTCTGAAAACATTATGGAGTGTTCCAAGGGGAAAAAATCTTAACAACAAAGCTTTTGTTCTTTGTTCCTGACAAATATTGTCTCGTGTGTTACATTTTCCCATATATTTTACACTGACAAATTGGAATTGAAAGTGTATGCTCAGGAAAACAAAGCCATTTGTATTAAGAATGAAATGTTATTGTTGTAATGTCAGAGAAGAGGAAGAACATCAGCGCTGTTCTGAAGGAATTTGAAAGCTCTACTTTCACATCAACATTTTCTCAACTGAAACTCAATGTTGGCTCCAAATCACAGAAATTACTGAAAAGTTGAGTTCCTGCCAACAGAGATTAGAAGCATGGATGCAAAAGCAGCATCCTTGAGGGAAACCTATTTCAGGGCAGTCCCAACTCTAATATCCATTGTGATAGAGTAATATTTCAAAATACAACTATTCCAGCCACCTTTCAAATTTGCAATGGAATATATAGGGTAGAATCTGCAAGGGGAAATCACTGGAATTTTTTAAAATGGGCGTCAGAATGAGTTTTGTTCCCAAACAAAAATGCATATTCTACAGTTAATTTTTCATGATTCCTTCCCATGCTGTAGTGATATGAATGGTACAGGTTATTCAAGGATAAGGTCATTTTATCTTTAGTCTGGTCTGAAATGCATCCTGGTGAGCAGCATTGGGTGAAGGGAGTTGAAAGCAAAAAAACAAATATTCCTTCTAATAAAAAACAGAGAAGTTTTTTAAAGTAGTGTTATAATATCTATACATTAGTAAATAATATGAAAAAGTATAAATTCTTTTCAAAGTCAGCAACACCCCTCCTTCCCAGCGCATCTACATTATCTAGCATACTTATAGAATGTCATTCCAAACAGGGAACTAGTATTTCATTAGACAAGTAAAAAAAACACAAAACAATTGCACAGTTCCTATAATGTAGTGACGTTCACATTTTAATCAGATCATAACAAAAGCTTTTATATCTGTCAATATCCAAGTGTTACCTAGACTTCATTAAGTCAATAAAAAGGCGCCAGACATTAGAAAAACAAGCAGCCTTTTGTCTGCAATCTCTCAAATGGACATGCGGCATTACCTTAATCATCTGTGCCAAGAAAGTGAGTGAGGAGTCAGGGCTTCATGCCTGGAACCTAGGATAAGAGAGAAAGAAAGCTCATATGTTGCCTGCAGCTGTCTTGGGAACTGACAGCCACTATGGTGTAGTGGCACTGACAGCCACTATGGAGTTCTCTCTAGCCTGGTGCCCTCCAGATCTTTTGAACTACAATTCTCCATCCCTGACCATTGGCCATGCTGGCTGATGGGAGATGTAGTCCAAAACATCTGGACTGCACCAATTGACAGACAAAACCATGTATGTGTTATTAAGAAGTCATGCAGTGTAGCACAAAGTCTCATCTCAGCAATGTCCTGAGAAGTGTTTGTTCTCAAAGTACAAACAGCAGCAGCCATGGAGACTGGGGCAGAAAAGCTGCCAATAAGTTTTTTGTTAAATTTGTTCTTTCTTAACAGCTGTCAAAAGGTGAGCTGTCAAGAGAAAGTAAAAGGGAAGTTTTGCTGGAAAAAGGAGGTGCCAAGTAGATCACCACTTCAAGAAAAGATCCTCCATTTTTTGTTTTTTGTTTTCTTGAATTGCCTGTCTGGAACCATTTCTGTGCTCTGGGTGTAGGACAGCACCCATCTCTTATAAATGTGGTGACTTATACTTTTCCACTTTCCAGAGCAGCTGGAGTAGCTTGCACTTTTTGACCTTCTCAAAAACTTAGGTGGTAATTCAGTGATACCCCCTTCATTGTGAACTTTGGGGTCAAGGCTGATATTGTCAGTTTGGAGATTAAGAAAAGCAGTCTTGGGGGAGGAGTGTGGGGGGAAGCCAGAGTGAGTGCTAACAAGCTTATGCTCAGTAGAGTTGCTAAGCCCTACTCATAGCAGCTGTTGCAAAAAAGGCAAACTCCATGCGGGGCGTGATTAGGAACAGAACTGCCAAAACCTTACTCCTTATACCATAGTCATATCTTTGGTATGACTTTGCTTAGAATGTTGTGTTCAGTTCTAGTCATCTTACCTGAAATAAAACATTATTTAGTTGGAAAACTTAAGTTATCAAGGGGAGGAGAGGCTACAACAACTGGGACTGTTTGGCTTAGAAAACAGCTGAGTAAGGAGAACACTAACCTGGGGTAATCCCATAAAGCTTATTGGTGGAGGTTTAGGACAGATAAAAGGAAGTACTTCTTCACATGACACATAGTAAAACAATGGAATTCACTGCTTTAGGAAATGGTGATGGCCACCAATTTGAATGACTTTAAATGGAATCGGACAGATTCATGGAAGAGAGGCTATCAGTCCCTACTAGCCTTGCTGTCTATGTTTTGTGTCCTTTATCAGAAGTGGTACACCTGCATACACCAGATGCTGAGGAGATGGGCAGGCAGAGGTCTTGCACCTATCCTGCTTGAGGTATCCTATGGACAGCTGGTTTGCTAGTGCATGTACAGAGTAAAGGACTAGATGAATCTAGCATGATTTTTCTTATGTTCTAGGGTTGCAACAATCTTATCTGGAATCCATCTCAGATGGATTCTGAAGTTCATCAGACTTCCTTTTGTGCTCAGCCCTGCCTTAGAGAGTGAACCAAGCCAAAAGGAAGTCTGCAAATACCACAGAAGTCTGGCTGCACAATTGGCAACCTACTTCTACAGCACTTGCAGGGAAAACAAGGCCATAAGTAATGTGCTCAGAAGAGGAATGCCATTTGCACAGTGTTTACACATGGCTTTATTCCTGAGAAGCACTATGTGAATGCTTGGTGGACTCAGGGCCTTGAAAAAGTGTGCTGGAGTCCAGGAAACCAAGCCCAGGGAATTGGTTGGATTCCAACACCCAAAATGGTTTCTTCACAAATTCCTAGTGGTAAGCAAGGGGAGAGGATTGAAGTTGAGTCAAGTCACAGGAGGACCATGGGCAAAGGAGGCAAGGACAACCCATGGTAAACCTGATCATTTGTTGGGTGCCCAGTTTAATGAAGAACCCACACTATGTAGCGTATTCACTAGGTGGGTTGTGTGAAGTTGCCCACTAAAACTAATCTTCAAAGAATTACAGTTAAGCCTGTGATTGTACTGTTTAAAGATTGTATTGTTGTTTTAGGGTGCAATCCCATGCTGCTTTAAACCAAAACACCAAGCATTTCCCAGATAGCTGGCTTGGAAATCCTGGCAATTTTGGGATTTTTAAGGTTGAAAGAGGCATACAAATGTGTCTTGTAATTAACTCACTAGCTTGTCATTCCACTTAGAAATTCTAAGATGCAGTTTTGTTCACCTGAACCAATAGCAAATGATAAGAAAATAATATCCCAATCATTTATGACATCTCAGATGCTGTGTTTCTGTTGACATGACTCTAGAGGTTCCTTTGAGTTCATGAACCTTTCCAGAAAATCTGAATCCAGCCTGAAACAAGCCTGGGCTAAATTGTGGCAT
>NW_025336481.1:23375178-23528781 GCF_004798865.1 Varanus komodoensis
ATGCCACAATCAACACAGCTTCAAGAATACTTTTTTAAAGTCTTTGCAAAGAAATACTTACATAGTGTTTATAGATTCCTAGTGTGTTAACTGGTTGGGATCTTACCAGCTGTAAATTAGAAAAACCATTAGATTTATTTGCTAAAGACTATAACGTGAAACTCAAGATTTTGCAAGCAGAGTCTAATTCTGTTTACATAAAGCTTGTTAGCTCTAGTAACAACATACCTTACAGTTAATTCCAGATATAGATAGCTACAGAAACTGTGAACATATTTGCTTATTAATATCAGAAGCCTGGCATTTTGTTAGGGTTATTAATGTTTACAATTATAAACATTCAGGTCATGAGTTATAATATTATGATATTAGATGAAATTAGACAGGACTATAGCATATAACAATCAGCTATTTAAGATGACAACATGGCATAGCACCATCAATAGTAGATTTAGATATATTCTTAATAATCTGATAGGATTGTGAACTGTAACTATCCTCCAGAAATGGCCCTTTCGTATTGCTTTCCAAGGAACTGGAAGTTTGAGCAGAGGCAAGTCCCTTTTAAGACTGATATGCCATTGAGCTAGAGTCATTGTTGTCAGTGCTCTATTTACCTCCAAGGAAATTTTGACCTCTCTGGTGAAAGGGCAGACCAGGCCTAGGCTTTAGAAAAACAAAACAAAAAGGTCTCAAGTAAATTATTAGAAGGTAGATTATCGATGAATTTAAAGATTTTGATCCATATTTGGTCTTACTTAGAGTATCCCGAACTTTTGTAGGATCCTTCCTATGGCAAATTATGTCATGAGAAAACTAATGCATATTTAGAGTGCTGTTATAGCAGCTCTCTTTATATAGCCACATAATATGCTTCCACTCATTTTTTTTCTTTGATTAGAAATATGCTGCTATTTATGTCAAGGGGGTGGAAATGGAAGACATTGCGAGATGTTACCATAAATGGCTGGGAAATGGAATATAACAGAAATACATTTCTTTTGCTCTGAGAAAGGTGTGGGAGGAAGAATAAGATCAAATATAAGCACAAGAATTTTACCCTCGAAATAAAATGCAGATTGCTACCCAAGTATAGCAGCCCACAAAAGTAATATTGTGCAGCGTCTTAACAGGCTGTAGGGTCTGTTTTCAGCTAGGATGGGGGCATTAGTTCTGCAGGTCTGATTGCAATGCAAGAAGTCTACAAGTCAGTCCCTGAATCACAGAACAGAGGACAGGGAACGTGAGCTTGTCCTGCCAAGAGCGTAATGTGGCAGTCAGTCCCGAACAGAAAGGATCGAAGAGGGAAGCTCATTGTACTGATGAGAATCTACAGAAAATGAAAAGTATAGTGTGGTCTCCTGAAACCATCTGCCACTGTTTCTATGGAGGCAGGGGTGATGGAGGTGGAGAGGGCCTCTTTGGTGGGCAGATTCCCAGGACCTTCCTTCCTAAACACCAGGTGGATTGCACTGGTCTTTGAATCTATAATGCACATTCCAAGTGACCCATTTATAAATGTGTCAATCAGGATAACTTTCTTGGCTCAGCCAAATGTAGACACTTTCACATGGAAATAATGCTAAAGCCATAATGTGTTATTTGTGCTCAAACTGGATTACACACAAGCAGGGCAGTCTGCTTGGCCTGATATTATTATATCAATAGGACATTCCTTTACCCTCCACAGCTTAAAATCTGTCAAAGAAACCTTATTCCAACTGTGCTGCCAGCAGGCAGTTTGGGTGAAACATTGTTGGTATTCTCAGAAAGTACTGCAGATTGTAGTTGGCTTGTTACACTAAAGCCTCAGAGGAACCATTGGGCCAAAGCAAAACAAAAAACCCAGTCCTTCATCAGCCGCAGTGTTTTATTGCTCCAAACCCCAGTGTTTAAAAAGTGTCACAACAGTGATGTGATTAGAAATACACATTAAATCCCTGCTGAGATCAATATAAAGGGTTCTGCTGATTTCAACAGCCTTCCAATTAAATATTTGAATAGTCCTTCCAATGAACCTCAGAAAAAAGCACCTGTTTTGATAGCCATTTAAAACCAACACTTGGCACAGTCCCTTTCAAGGAGTTCATTAGCTGCTGCTTTAGCAGAAGCAACAGCAGCAGGAGAAACCTGGCATTTGCCATGGATAAACTTGTACAAGATTGTGCCTGCAGTTCTCTCCTGCTTGTGTGGTTTATGGTTCCACTGGGCAGGAAAAGAATCCAGAAGGTGCTGTGGAAGGGACTGGTCACATGTGCTCTTCTGCCAAACTGCCTGAAGCTCTCTGGGTGGTTAACAAAAGTTACACTATTTCAATTTATAGTTGTTATATTCAAGTTGTTTAGATTGTGCAGAGACAGAATTTCAGAGAACAGAACGAGCAAAGGCTGAAATAATGTAAGCCGTATAAGCATTGAGTACATCACAGCTAAAAACCCATTTAATAATGGATGTTGCATCTAATAACACAAGGCATAAAACAGTTTCTAAACCATGGGATTAGCAGAGATGTCCATTTGGGCCACTTATTTCATAATTGTCCACTGTGGAATTTCTTACCCATTTTTCAGTTTTGGCCTCAGCATTAGGTTCAAATAGTGCACAGACATAGGACATTAAGACAATTGAGTATGCATTTTAAAGATTATCCAATGATTTCAATAAGCAATACACTAGAAAGGAAGAAAACTTAAGCAAAGCATTTTTAAAAGAAATCTACAAACTTAATTGGATTGTATTTTAAAAGATTAGAATTATTTTAGGCAACATCCTTAAAAACATTTATAAGAGATGAGATCATTAAACATCTGGAGATATATGAGCTCAACAGAGAGTTGTCATCAGGATTTCAAAAAAAGATAAATTTAGTCTGAGAAAATGAGTGGAATGTTTAGGGTGAAGATAAGGTGAAGTGACGGAGCTTGGCATTTTGAAAGGACATCGGTCCTGTTTGTTTCACAGATGACTTTCCCATTTGATCATACTCTGCTATTTGGGAAAAAAATCCTCTTGCACACTGTGTAAAGCAGCACGTGCATGTATCTGTTTTTCCATATTTACCTGCAGTTTGATTCAACCAGCTGCATGCTTTCTACAACTCTTGGCTAGGACATCCTCAATGGATCCCTAGCTTCAGTGAGCATCTTCTCACTGCTATTGTCACCAGCTGTTCTTGTTCTTTCCCATTATTGAGACTCCTTCTCACTTGACAGTCAGTGCACCAATGAGCAAGTAGGCAGGCAATCTACCGTTCCTCCTCCTCACTACTCTTCTTCCTGTCTGGACCAGAATGAGACGCAGGTGAACAATCAGGTTGCAAAGAGAAGGGGCCCCCACAGGTTACTTTTGTCAGTGAGCCCTTGCTAGGCAGGTGCCTAACCATGGCTACCCTTGATGCCAGCCACCTCCTAGTTGCCCAGAATTTTATGTAACCATTGTAAAGAATGATAATAAAAGGGAGCCTTCAGGGTAAAGAATGGGAGTACAGAAAGCAAAATACTGTAGCAGTTATATTCTGCCCCTTCCTACTACATTTCCCAGAGTGACATCAAAGTGATAAGGTATAAGAACATAAGCCTTGGTGGATCAGGATTCATCTTGTTATGCTGAGTACTCTTGAGCAGTACACCTCAAAAGGGGGTGTTTGCTTTCCCAGATACCTCTGGAAGTTTAGGATCTTTTGTTGGGGTCTGAGGCACACTCCAAAGAAACTGTGCCTTGGCCTTATATTAACACCCACACAGAGAAACAAAAGGAAACTTTATCAAGGTTATTTATCAAGGAAATGTAAAACAGGTACAAAGTCCTTACCTGATGTTTACTAAGAAGCAAATATTCCTATTGCATCCCCATCTTACTCTATATTCATAAAGAGGTAAAGCGCCTTCTACCTAATACCGTATGACCGATAGAAGGAAAGGGGAAAAAAAGAAGGCAAGAAAAAAAAGACAGCTCCTGTCTGTTGGTTGTCCTACGCACTCTAGACAGGTTGAACTCTAGACAGCAGTTCTTTTGAGGGCAGGAGTGCAAGCAGTCCAAGTTCCAGGCTAGTTGCAAGGCCTGAGTTCAGAGCTTGCCCACTTCCATTTACTAAGTCCAGTTTAACCAGCTACCTCCAGAGCAGTAGAAGTGAATTCCATAGTTTAATTATGCACTGTGTGAAGAAATACTTCCTTTTATCTGTCTTGAATCTCTCATCAATCATCATGGAATAACTCTGGGTTCTAGTATTATAACCCAGTTATAATCTAATATTATAGGGACTGCAGGTGGTGCAGTGGTTTAAACCGCTGTGCTGCTGGGCTGGTTGATCAAAAGGTCGCTGGTTCGAATCTGTACAACAGGGTGAGTTCCCGTTGCTCCATCCCAGCTCTTGCCAACCTTGCAGTTCGAAAGCATGCAAATGCGAGTAGATAAAAAGGTACCACCGAAGTTCAAAAGCATGCAAATGCGAGTAGATAAAAAGGTACCACTTCGGTGGGCAGGTAACAGCGTTCCGTGCACTTCAGTATTTAGTCATGCCGGCCACATGACCACGGAGACTGTCTGCAGACAAACGCTGGCTCTCTCAGCTAGGAAGTGGAGATGAGCACCGCCCCCAAGAGTCAGGCATGACTGGACATAATGTCAAGGGGAAACGTTTACCTTTACCTTTCACTAGTATTATAAAGGAGGAATAAAAATGTTTCCCTGTCCACCTTGTCCAACACCATGCATAATTTGTACATTATTTTAAAATTTTTATTATTTTCCTAATAAATTTCCCTTTACTCAACTTTTCTCAAAGCTCAAAGTTGCAACTTTCCCTCATAGGGTAGTTGCCCCAGCCTTTTCGTCATATTAGTTGCCTTTTTCTCCATCTCCCAACTCTACAATATTTTTAGGTGCAGTGACAAGAACTGTACAGACTGTTCTAAATGAGTTGCACCATAGAACTGTGACCTCTGGTTTCTACCTTTGCTACTCTGGAAGATATTCTAGCTGAGTAGCCTCCAAACATTTTGAAGGGATTTGACCTCTTTCAACTTTTTGTTAATTTTCTATTTTTGAAGTCAAATATGAATGCACTGGACTTCCTTGCAATTTTCCCCTTCAATATTTTTTAACTCTGATGGCAATGTAGTCACTATTTCCAATTGGTTCAACAACATTTACATCTCTTACTTGGACCTTTGAAGATTAAATCCAGGGTTACCTCTCTTCTGATCATTTTAGTGTGTAGTCATTTAGAGCATTGAGAAATTTAACCGCTTCATAATTCGTTTATCCAGCCACCCATTATCACAACATTTCCTCATTTGGAGGTGTACCCAATTCATTTTCCTTCTCAAGATCACATTGAGCATTCTGGTATGGGGAATGACAGCATGTTCCTAGTACTAAATTAGCTTTGGAGCTTGTTAGAGTCATCTGCTGGGATTCTGTAGAGGAGTCCGCCCCTTTTAGGCATTCCAGTCTCCTCAAAAATATGCCTTCTTCGACATACAGGACAGCACCTCCTCCAGATTGCCCTTCCTTGCCCTTCCTATGGAGTTTATATCCACAGATAATTGCATCCCACTGGTTCTCTCCATTCCATCAGGTATGATAATAAGTACCCAGAAGCTATATAACAAGACAAATTAGAAATGACTCATGCTTTTAATTTTAGCTAGACTTTAAATAGCCTATGAGAAATACCCACTGATATTAATGGAAAAACTCCCATCAGTTTTAGAGGTCAAATACTGGAAAGTAAACATAGGAGAACACAGGGAAATCATCTCCAGTGTTATCTTCAATCAGATAAATTAGATTTTCCAGGAATTATGCACTGGAGAATATGGGGTTTGTGCCAATGTGCAATGTAAAGTACAGCTGGACTGTTTCTCAGGCAGCAGTTGACTCTGCAAGGTCCAATTTCTATCATGTTGAAAAGACGGGATTGTGTACACCCCCAGATGTCGCTGGGACTGCAGCTCCCATCAGCCTGTGGTGAAGGGTGATGGGAACTGCTGTCTATATGGTCCCTGTATTTGATAGACATTGTATTGTCATAGACAGCTATGTCTGACTGCCAAGAAGTGGCCACATGGGCATCAGCAGGAGTGCTCCTGGTCTAGCACACAGTGTCACTCCTATATTTGACAGAACGGGGCATATTTCACTCAGGTAGCAGCAAAACCAGTTCCTTGACAGCACCAGTTTAAATTGCAGGTGGGGTTATTACATAATTCAGTGCTTCTCTATGTGTCGCTTTAAAAGCTCCTTCTTTGCACATAGAAAATTAGATGCCAAGGAGAAAAGCTACTTTTCCCTCCGACATAATAGTTTTAGATACACAAAGATCCTTTTTCCATAGGGAAACATTTTCCCATTGCGTTTCTTCTCCTACCATTTAAAGTGGAACAGCCAGGAACAATTTTATCTGTTCATAAGCTGCTTCTGTGTACCAGACTTAGTATTAAACAGGAGTGTGTTATATTTTAAAATGCCCAATGCATAATCACATTATACAGAAGTGAGAAATCTTTTGCCTCTCCTCCCACAGCTTCTGTGTGATGCCCAAAGAGAATTTAACAGTGTTGCCACATGCTACGTTGTCCAGCATTTAGTGTGTGGGCACTTTGCATAATACCATCTTCTTTCAGGGACTCTCTCATGTTTTGCAACCATTTCTGCAATTTATTCACTCATTTATGTATTTTAGTGTGAGGACATGTAGTATTTTCTGAAGATAGCAGAGTAAAGCAGAATGAGAAACTCAGGTATTTTCACAGTTTCACTGTGCTGGAGCATTGCTTTGTAGTAGCGTAATAGAGATATTGAAAGGCAAAGCAAGAAAAGCTGTATGGGGAGAAACACGTGGAAAAGATATGATCTTAATTTCACAAAGAATGCAAAAGCAGAAGCCTCAGTAAAGTGCAAGTTAAGCATTGGATCATATAGAGAAGACCTGGTCCTGCATTTCCTGACTTAGGCCTTTCCCACCTAGAGCCATATGATCTCAGACTGCTAGTAGCTCTCCATGTGTCTGTGCATGGCTCTCCCTGTCTCTCTTACCACTGAAGCACATCTTCCTGGAGGAATCAAAGACTGAGGCTTCAATGTGCAGACTGTCATCTTTATCCTTGAACTACAATCCTTCCCTTGCAAATTTATTTATTACATGTTTATACTGCCCAATAGCCTGAGGGCTCTGTTAACAAGATCAAATAATGCTGAGATGTTTATGAAAGTATGATGAGTAGGAAATTGTATCTCCATCAACTTTTTCTTGGACCTTAACATTCAAGCAATGAGGAAATAATGTCACAAAGAAAACAGAAATCACCAGCTGCTTCTCAAGGTCTCCTAAATTATTATTGCTTCACCATCCTAGCAGTAATGAAGAATCCAAAGCAAAATTCCTCAAGGGTAAGTATTCTGAGTTGTCCCATGGATTGTATCCGACCCAAACATCACTAGCAAAATTGGCAAGGAAACAAGGTAGTTGCCCTCATAATGAACAGTAAAGGAATTCTAAGCATTCTTCTCTTAGACATATCTATGCCAATAGAATTCCTTTGTTCTGAGGTGCCATTTAAATGTATGAAATGAGTGTTTTGGTTAGCAAACATGCCTATATTTTTCATATTCTTATAAGCATTTCAAGTGTTCTCTATCAGGACAGCAGTTAAGGGCCTGTTAAATGGAAGTCGATCTTATTCTTCTTAAAAATGCAGGTGCATTTTACAACAAGTTTTAATTTTGGGCAGAATTATAGGAAGAATCATACTGAATCATATATTTCAAAGCTCCAGCGTTCCAAAACTGTATATCCTGGCATTCTAAACTAAAGCTGAACATGCCTGGGTGTAGATGGGCTTGCATTAAATACATTGTCTAATCTTTTTGTGGGTTACCACCCTAATTAGAAAGAAGTGTTTGCAAATGAGGTACATTGCAAATGAGGTATATTTATAAATACTAATTTTACATTGCCTAAAAACTTGAAATCTAAGTAGTTCATAACAATATGGGCAACAAGCAAAAACTATGGGCAAATATTATTTATGAAATTGATACAAAGGGTTTAGATTCAGAATAAACTTCTAATGTAATGGATCAATATCCAGTTTAGCACTCCCACTAACATAATCTATGGTGTGCTGGGGTAGGCAACCTCGGGTACAAAACCAACAGCATTTGGTGGAGCAACATATTTTGCCAGAAAACCCATCCTGCCAGTAAATTCTGTTGGCATTGTGCTACAGGTTGCTTATGTTAGTGCAAAGGAATTTATATTTGTACTAGTCCCAAATTGGATACTGCTTGTGTCATTTTATTTTTAAAATTGTTCTCTGAATATTGGCCTGTTCACTCTCCTAACTGACACTAGATGTCACTTTCTCTCACTAATGGACAATCATGAATAATTCCTGAAGTTTTGAAGAAGTCTCTTCTGTTTAGATTACTCTATTCTTGTTTGTTTGTTTTTTTTACTTGTTCCTTAGCCAGTTAGTCTTGCTTTAGAGTGTCAATATCACTTGCTCAAAATGTGTTAGCAATCATATAACATTATTTTAGGTAAAATTTCATCAAATAAATTCGGCTGTCTTATTTTTCCCACTACATGTGGTGTAATTCATATAGCCTTAGGTCTAAAAGTAACACTGATCTGGTTCGCATGTAATGACATCCCAAGTTTTAAACAACCCACTGTTTATTGTTGGGTTAACTGCCTGGTTGTTTACTTGTTAATCAACCCAGTACCGTGGGTTCACGCATCATGCTCAACAACCTACAAACAGACTGATCACATTTTGTTGATTAAAAGCTCAAATAAGTGGCATGCCGCAGGCTATGCCCCTTCTGTCTCCCATATCCCCCTGATAATTCATGGGTTGTTTCATTCAAGGCCTAGTTTCAAACTGGCTCAGTTTGATGGTTCCTGCACTTTTTAGCACATTGGTTAGGGACCCAAACATATTCATATGAACCAGTTCTGTGTTGCTTACTGATCAATATTAATATATATTAGAGGACCATGACCATGATGTGTAATTCCTGAGATTCCATATAACACATGTGCCTCTCCATTTATTTCCAACATCAAAAAAGCATTTTCCTCCTCTTTTAATTTTTGGTCTTTATTAGCATTGTTTCAACACTATTGACAATTGACTTCCAGTAATTTTAAGTTCAATACTGTAGTCCAGCATGAAGCATTCTTACCTAGAAAAATTAATTGTTCGATTCGGCTAGAGGTAGTGTGGTATAGTGCAGGGCTGGGACTCAGGAAGCATGGGTTTTTTTGCACTGGTTGCAAAGAGAGCAGGGTAGAGAGGGGTCTCCCAGCACCAAGCTCACAGGACCTTAAAGCTGGAACTTCAGTTAATCCTAGGACTCCCTAGACAATGACATTTGCAGCCATAATTACTTCCATTCCAAAATACTGCAAGCTAAAAGCTTCCAGTTATCTCATTTTGCCTTATAGTCAGGTTCTAGCCACTCTTCTTGGAGTTGAACATATGTCTCATTACAATAAAATACCAAGAAATGGTTTAGGGTCAGGATAACAAGTCTACTTCTCTACTTATTCTAGCATTAGATAGCAATGTTTCCCTTGTATCATATTATTTCCTAATATGGGAGTGAATTACAAGCTCAAGAAGAAAGTAACAAAGACCTTACCTGAAAAAAAGTAAAAAACACGTGATGTTTCTCCAAGGAGCTAAAAGAATCTGAATAACTGAACCCCATGCAAAGACATCCAGTTAAAATATAACACAAATGTTGCATACTTATACAGGTGACAATATATTAAAAAGTGATCTTTGAACAGCCTGGTAGTTAAAAAATAAACCTTATTTTTCACATTTTCCTCGAGAAAAAAAATGCTTATAGTGCAAATCAACCTAATGAAAAAGTAAATGAACTATTCCAGTCCAACGGTTGTTTCCAAAAAGAAGGCAAGTTTCTCTATTTTAGACACCATAGATTCCAATAAGGTGAACACACATCAGCCTAACACCAGTGTCACTTATAGTCAGGAATCCTATAAAACCTCAACTCAAAAGTTGAGAAGAAAGCAAAAGCATGACTGCTGTGCCCCATAAATGAATCCATCAGCTATACCGCCAGGGTCTGTGGTGATACTGTTATTCCCAGCTGTCATGGAGTGGCATACCAGCAGTGCTCAGAGATCAGCTTGGCACAGAAGAACCCAGTCTGCACCTAGTCAGCAGGGAGAGCTCCATGATGTCAGCCTGTTCCACCACATGCAGGTGGGAGCCACTGTGGAGCAGGCAACAGCACAGCAGCACTTTCAAGAGCACTTTCATAGACCATAAGCACACTGTGATGGTAGTGAAGGAGGCATCCTTCTCTGCCACTCTTGTATCCTCAGTGAGTTGTCCAGCTCAACTTTTATGTGTGATTCAAGGCCTGCTTCAGCTTGAGCCCTGGGGAGAGCCTCAGAAGCATTCTGTGTGGCATTTTTGAAAGACACTTGGAGGGTTAAAATGCTTGCCTCCATCTTAACTTGATTTCCCTGACGGATCCTAAAACAACCCAAGTGAATTTATGTTGTAGGGTGGCAAAAAATACCATAAAACAAGCAAGCAAACAAGCAAATCTCCTGAGCAGCTACCTGGAGTATAGGTTTGAACCCTTCAGCATTTACTTTGGCTCCAGCTCAACTCTGGATGAATCTTACCTTTAGTGGGATTAAAACTAGGCACCTAAATTATACTATCCAATCAACTTCACTAAAGAGAAAATAAATGTTTTCAAAGACTCTTGAGGAAGATGGTTTTTGCTCCCTGTTTCAAAGATGCATGCATTCTCAACTCCACACAGAACAGTGCTGGATAGCTGTTGAACGCTGCCTGGGATGCTTGTATGTCTAATTTGACAGAGCCACGGACACAGAAGACACCAAAAGGCCCACCTGATCAATTTGACATTCATGCCATTGGACTGTCCATATTCCTTTTCCCAGGGCCAGTATCAAGGGTGGGCATGGTTGGGCACCTGCCAAAGGCCCATGCTCCAACAGAGTTCCATTGACTTACTCCTTCTCTTTCCTACTGCAACCAGCTTGTATAGCTGCCTTTTGACCTGGCCCAGTGTTGATGATGAGGAGGAGGAGGAGGAGGGGGATGTCATTATTTGTTCATTGGCTCTGTGCCTGTCAAAAAAACATGTAGTGGTAGAAATGAGAGTGGCTCATTGCCTTACCCAGTTATCCTCAAAAACCCTGAGCTGCCAGTCTCTGCTCCAGATTAACTGAAACAGTCCTGATCATAATGTGGCGCAGTCAAAGAACAGGTACATGCTGAGCAAGCATTTCCAAATGACTCAAGAAAGCAAGTTGAACCGTACATTTGGGGAAATACATAAGCCATCACAGTGAATGATCCTAGGTAAAAACATTTTCTAGCAAAATAAACAAGAGTTTTCAGAAGTCTATTATTTAGTTAGTTATTAAAAGCTTTTCTAATCCATCCACCCCTAGCGTTCCAGGACAACTTACAATGAAAAATGAGTAAGATAAACAAAACAGCACAGCATCCAACAACTAAGATGATAAAACCCCAGTTAAAATCATCTAGGCATTAACATGATGGGAAAATAAAAAGGTTTTCACCTGACACCCAAAGGAATATTTTCATCCAAGGCGGGGAGAAACAGCCAAATATATGCTGAATTCTTTCGGAAGATCAGGTTCCACTGGAACTTTACTAAGAGTTAATTTCAGAAAGTCACTGTACAAGTTACCAGGAATGGTGATCAATGCCAGTGGTGTGGTGTATGCACTCTCGGTTTCAGTCTGATTGTTGAAGGAGCTATCCATGGTGCCAAAACCTAGGGTGGGGGGAAGATGATTCAGCACCATGGATAGCTCATTAAAAGTGAGACCAAATCCTGAAGTGGATATACCATCCAACTGACATTAAAACTGTCAGTCTTCACTAGTTAGCATGTGGTTATTTATTCTTATTTGGCATACACATGCACACACATGGAAAACAAGCTAATAATGTGAAATAGTTGCAGCCTTTCCTAAGAAAAATCGATATGCTGAATTCAGGAGTCTATGATGTTCAGTTCCAACTTGTACAAAGCAGCTTGGAATAATTGCTGGAATGGAGAATATATCTTATATGGAAGGATAAAGGTAGACTTATTTAGCCTTGCAACAAAGAGAGAAGAGAGGATTTTATTCCACTGCACCCAAATATGGAGGAAGGGTTTTCCTAAGAAAAAGGATAACCTGAAGACAAAGAACAAATCCATTTAACCTGTTCATGGATAAATGTGGGTTGGAAATTAGAAAAAAGTCCCCACCATGAGATACCAGGATTTCCCTAGCTGGATCCTCCTCAACTCTTGTAAATATAAATGTATGTCTATGCTTGTTTATTTATTTGTTTATTCTGAATTACAAACAGCTGTAGTGTCTTCCAACAATTGAACTAATTATATGGTAGCAATATTAGTGGCTTAACAGGAGAAGAAATGTGCTTGGGTGGAAATATTTGGAGTTCATTATCAACAGTGGAACTCATGCTGTACTGCAAGGGTGACTGCTAGTGATCTAATCTCTGATTAGAGATACGCATCTCAAATAGTCTTCCCACACATGAACAAGGATGGTGCTGCAAAATGCTTCTTCACAGAAGTGTTCCTTGCAGGAGGTATACACTGGACAACAGTGTGTCCCCCCCCCCTGCCCCCCACAATCCTGTCACATGCAGCCTCTAGGCCAAAGCTGCCTATTCCATATAGGTGTTTGTCAGCAAGACAACTAATTTTTTAATGTCTGTTAACATATTTTATAACATGTGTCTTTCTTGTCACATTTAAACAATGAAGTAAAAGTAATATTTCATTAACCAGAAGATCAAGAGAATTTCCAATGGAACCCTTTAGCAGATGTTAGCATCAAAGAAAAATATTTCTTTTGTGATGGGGATCACAGTAGCTTTGTTTCTAAGTTACATTCTGATTGTGACAGACATGAACCCAGCTTTGCATAGGTTAGAATAGATAAAATTGGAATTTAATACAGCAAAGCAAACCCTTCAAGCAAACTTACACAACTGTCAGAATTGAACACTGTGTGTGGCTTCCAGCACCACTTTAAGCCCGGGGTCACTATATAGCCACCCCAAGTTTACAGTATCCTGAGAACCCCAGCTGTGCTGAACCAATGATCAGATCCAGCAGGAGTCCTCAGGTACCTCCCAGGGGACCCCATGGAGACACTGGAGAGTGGGGATGACAGTTACCCAAGTGAGTGTTTCAGCAGCTGTCATCCACTTCCTTGCCCTGCACTCCTGTTGCTGCCTGGAGAGTGGAACTGCTTGTGCACATTTTCAGGGGAAAGCCGGGGGGGGGGGGGGGTGACCTTTCTTCAGCCTACCAGTTCTCCTCAATTATATTATCTCAGCTTGGGTGTGGGATAATACGGCAATTCTGCCTTGCCTTTAGTAATCTGCAAAAGCCAAGTGTCTTTTTTATTTTCCTTTCCTTTGAATGAGCCTGAATGCATGAATGTGATGAAAATGTGGTAAAATGCATAATTTATTCAAGACACAACCCTTTGGCCCTAGACATTGTGTAGATGGCCATTGGATTGGTTGGAGTCCCAGCTCTGACCTCAGAAAGATGGGAGCTGTGACTCAGAGTATGCAGTAACCTCCTTCCAGTCTGTGAAGTGCAGCTGGTACCGTTCTTTCCACAATGACTGCAGCTCCAAAATTGCAAGCATGACTTTGGAGCAGGTGGGAGGCATTGGGAGGAGGAGTGAGAGACTGCCAGAATATGAGGAATCCCAGCAGTGTCTCAGCCTGTCTTTCTGGCAAGCAGGGGCAAAAGGCATAGACAGCTGAAATTGACTGTGTCTCTTGCAGGATAGAAGTGTAGCAACAATCCTTGCCTCTGCATTCCTTCTGCCTTCATTTGGATGCTTGTTAATCCACCAAGTTTGAAGGGTTACAGGCGCTTTCATTGGATGGTACGGTAAAACGTTTGATTTCAATCTTGCCAACCCTGTTCTCAATTCATGCACCAGTAAAAGAGGATAGGTATGGATATTTTCTGAAAACACAGCCCCTTCAAACATCAATGATATCATCTGTATGATTTTATACCTGTACCCTTGCCTATTGTGCCTCTTTAGAACCATCTTTATTAAAATGTGTTGCTCTTTAAGATACCACAAGCTTCTGTGTTGTTTCTGCTGCAACAGAAAACAAGGACACCCCTCTGGAAATTTCTACCTTTTGCCAGTGTATTAAAATAGCTTCCAAAATATGATCACTGTGACTATAAACAGTTATCATAATCTCATGGCTATTGCTTCTTTGAGTGTTAGGCCCTCTCATAAACACCTGTATGATTATAATTATTTAGCATTTGCCGATTGTCTTCAGTGCTCTAACTAGAAATGAAACTATGGTGATATTTTCTGTATATCTAATGGTCAGTGCAAACTTTCATTATTTTTTTTAAACTTCCCAGTGACTATTCTGTCTAAACATTTACACTTTGTGCCTAGAAAGGAATTTTCAGCTACAGAACCACGTATCTAATCTCTTCTTTATTAGTTACTGGTTTTGACAATTCCAGGTCATGTACTGTTGAGAGATTATAATGTCCCAAGCTGAGCTGGCTCAGTCATAGAAGTTTAATAATTTCTATTTCAACATAATATCAAGTTGAATGGCAGTTACTGTAGTTTCATTTTAGGTTGCATTCAGTGAACTTGTCATATCACAGCTAAACAAATGCAAAATAAAACATTGGAAGCAAACATACAGATTCCACCATGCGCAACAAATGACTTACCAATGTAGGAAATGTATCCTACCACATTTATGATTTTTGATACTTTTGATTTGTCATTTTAGCATGGAACTGTAGAATGAAGTTTGAGGAAGTGACTGCTTCATCAATAAACCACAAGTTGGCTTTCACTATAGTTCCTTTCCCAAAGATCAGGTACCTCATTTCTTATCAGAAGGTCATAATTTATCATGGCAAAACCCTAAAGAAGTTTGAAAAGGAGTTCTTTTGATTTTACTTTTAGATAGCAGGTTAATTCAATATTGAATGTGTGCAACTGGGCTACTGGAAGCAGATTTCCTCATCTCCTCCTCCCAACAGCAAGTCCTCAAGTTCCCTCAAAATGTTATGTGGATAGTCAGAGAACCATGGTGAATGGGCTGTGCTATGATACAGAGAGAAGGCACCCTTCATAAGCAAATCCTCCACTTTTGAAAGGTGCCTCAGCCCAATTTTTACCCACACCACAGCCTAACCCATTCCCAGCCTTCTAACTCAGTAGAGCACTGTGAGCCACTTTGATATAAACAAGATGTATGTGTGCCACATCAGGTTAACAGCATACAAAATGACAGACACCCCTTTATTCGAGATGATAGTCTCTAGCGTGCAGCAATTCCCAACATAGCTCAGAAGAATGTCTACCTGTCAATAAAAGCATAAAGAGTAAAGCTTGCAGTGGAGGGTATTTCTCAATTCACATACTGAGCTGTTGCATATGAAAAGCATTGCAGGTAGAGATGGCACCTATGGGGGATCAATTCAGCATCTTCTACAGAAGCTGAAATTAATGGGTGTGTGAAATGGTTAAAGACATGTACTTTACAGATTATGAGAGTTTATGAAATAACTTTGTAACAGCATTTGGGATGAACTGGTGGATAATAAGGCTGAAGAGGAGCAACACATTGATTTGTTTCAAGGATTTACAGGCCATCTTTTAGGATGAAGCCTTCCAAAGTGGCTTACATCACAATCTAAAACTACAAAACACAATAAAACAAAGATAAAATCAAAATTAGCCGGGGGCCGCTGGAGATGAAGCGCATATGGGCAAAAAGTGAGCTGAGCCGGGGTGGGGGTCGCGGCAACAGAGATCATGCGTTTCAGCAAGTGCCCGCGGGCGGCAGGGCGCTGGGGCAGGACCCCCCCCCCCCCGAGGAGCTCGACACTTGCGTGGGGCACGCGGAGGGGCCAGGCGCGCCAGGGGGAGAGCTGTGGCGGGAAGCGATCACATTGTGAGGCTGGGGAGAAGGCAGCGTGGGGAGGGAGCCGACCGGGAAGCGCCAGCACCAAGGAGGGAGGGGGCTCCATCTTCGCCAAGGCCGGCTCTGTCTGTCAGTCTGAAGCACCTTCGCGTGCCGCGATGTGACAGCGGGAAAAAGTCAGTGGGTTTCAGGAATGCTGTGAGCGGGTGTGGCGGCGGCATGCCTGCTGCTCCGGGGCCACCCTCTCCCTCCGCCGCCCCCGTCGTCCTGGAGAGCAGAACTGCCGAGCAATCGGAAGGCGGCTGAGGCTGCAGGAGAGCGAGGGCGGCTCTCAGGGAGACTGGAAAGGCGGCCTCTCCTCCTCGCCACCGGCGTCTCTCCTCGGGGCGCGGGGGCGGGAGCGGCCCAGCACGGCCCTTCCTGCCGCCGCCGCCGCCGCCGCTGCTATCCAGGCGCTGCGCCTGCTGCAGTACTACGCGCCGCCGCCGCCGCCGCCGCCACTCCCCTCTCTGGGCTGTCATCAGGCATAAGAGACAAGCCGGGAGCGGCGGGAGAGAAAGTTCGTCGGCGCCTCTTCTTAATGCACCTGGCCGGGGCTCCCGGGCGTCAACGAAGAGGAGGGCTGTGAAAGCAGTTCAGCGGCCGGGCAGAGGCGTCGGAGGCAGCGGCGGCGATGCCCGCAATCCGACTGGCGGCTCGCCTGGGCTCGAAAGGTCCTCCGACTGGAGCACCGCGGGGGCGTGTGGCGATGGAGTCTCGCCGCTGCCCTTAGCGGCCAGTAGGCGCAAGATACAGCGGGCAGCCGTCGATCGTGGACTCCATGCCCTTTGCCCAGGAGCTGCACCATGGGGAGTCCCTTCTGGCACCTTGTCTTGCTGGGCTGCTCTGCCGTGGCTGCAGGTGGGTGCGCGCGCGTTTCTTTTCCTGTCCTCCTCTCTCTTGGCTGTTCCTTCAGTTATTTGCAGGTCTACTGATAGTTGAAGAGGATTTACTTTGAGGAACCGTTCCCGGCGACCAAAGTGAAGATGCAGGGAAAACTTGGAGTATGTCGCCCGCCCCGCCCCGTCCCGCAGACCCGTTCCTCGCCTTGAGCAGAGCTTGCAGGGGTTGGACGCCTGACAGTAATCCAAAGAAACGTCTCTTGTTACCTGCAGTCGGGCTCCTAGTTTGAACTCAGATCAACCGCGCTTCTCAACCCTCCCCCCCCCACACACACACACATACCTCCCTTTCTAAATGCCTTCGAGGTAAATGAGATAACAACATTCGCTTTCTAAACAGTTGATGGCTCTTCAGTGACTTCAGAAGAAAGGCAAGTGCAGCGCAACAGACAAACTTCAGACGGGTGACGTCTTATCCCGCCATCTAAAATTGGCTAAATAAACATATCCAGCCCAGACCGTTTTTGCGCATGGCTCAGGGATTTTGGGAAATGCAAAAAGCACCAAATTTATGGACATCATAAACTGCAATGTGGATCTATAGTGTAAAAACTATGAACTAAAGAGTAAGGAAGCAACAGACTCTTTAGCACCTTAAGGACTAGCACATTAATTATGGCATATAAACTTTCCCTACTGGGGCAGTCTCATTTCATTCAACACAAAAGTATCAGCAATAATGGTATTTCTGAGAAGCTAGTTGATATTTTCAATGGCAGAATCAAATGTCCAAGTTTTTTTTAAAGCAACTAAATATATTGGGTCTAAGCTACACTAACCTAGTTATTCTGTCGTTCCATTGAAATCAATGGGGTGTAAAGTAGTCATGACGTCCAACTGGTTTCAATAGGGCTAGAAAGCGCTCTGGGTGACTTTCGGCCCATCATTGGCTCTCAGCCTAGCTATTTCACAGGGTGGTTGTGAGAATAAAAGGCAGAGGAAGAGAAAGTCAGTGGAAATCACATTGGGTTCCTTGCAAGAGGAAAAAGGTGGGATAGAAATGAATGTGTGACTAAGTATTGGTCTAACATAGTGACTCAGAAAAAACATGTGAGGTCTGAATTACTTTCTGCAAAGGTTTGAGCATGTTGATATTAAATAAGTGAATGCCTTAATTAATATTCCTAAATATATAGTATCTATGAATAATTTATGGCATTTTCATCCTTAGTGCATCAAGAAACAGACCCTTTGCATTTAGAAACATTGTGAATTGTCTTTAAAACATGAGATAATTTAAAGAAAGCAACTTCCCTGCAGCCACATTGCTTTTAACTCTCCTTACCCTCATCCACACCATCAGAGCTAGGAAGGACAAGGTCCTGTCTGCAAGATAATACCTTGCAGAAAAAAATTATTTCCCAGCATATAATGAAACAATTTCCACTTGTATTTTATGTCTTATCATTTATACACATTACTCTGGGGTGGGGAGTGTTCAGAATGCCTACATTCTGGGGGGTGTTCGGAATGCCTACATTTTTCCTGCCTGCTACTATTGTTCATGCACAAGAGAAGAGATTGCAAATCTACAATGTGATGTGCACCTGGACTGATCCTTAAAATTTCCATTCCTTAGTCTGCACCATTGCCCTTCTGACAAAAGAATGAGTTCCTTGATATGAATTGGCCCAAGGAAGGAGAAGGTGAGATACAAAGCAAAAAAAAAATTACATTCATTCACACCCTTATGCCATGAATGGGTATCTATGCTTCCGGACCTGCTTTTTCCACCTGTTCAAGGTCTTCTGGGTAAATTGTATCCATCACTAAGGGCTCAATCCAATGAGTGCTTAGACAAAGAAAACTTCTACAACTTCCAACATGGTTGGCTGGGGCATGCTGGGAATTGTAGGACTTTTAACCAGCGAAGCATGCATAAGACTACACCCTAAATAATCAAGTTTTAGCTACTGGCAGTACAGAGAGAGAGAAACAACTTCAGTTTTAGAGAGAAAATAGGATTTACTAGTGTATTAGTAATATTTCTGTTGCTAAGTAAAAGCAGCTTAGCCATTCACTGCAGCTAATGGTGGGAAAAACAGCCTGCTGCACAGAGAAACTTAAAAAGCATTGCAGATTATTATATGTGAATACCTGGCCATATAAATGAATTCATGTAATATTTACAGTGTGTCCTTCAGCTATTTTCAGTGACTAAATATATTTCTTTTTAGTCTCATTATTAGCTTTTAATATGGTTGTTGTACAGGCAATTTGTAAGGCAATAATGAAATATTGTAAAGGCAAATAAATTTGGCTGAAAAAAATACTTTAACGGGAAAC
Source organism: Varanus komodoensis (assembly GCF_004798865.1). Lineage (NCBI taxonomy): Eukaryota > Metazoa > Chordata > Lepidosauria > Squamata > Varanidae > Varanus > Varanus komodoensis. The sequence continues at coordinate 23,394,428 of NW_025336481.1, forward strand.
ATATGATTTAGCCCCGAATTTTTTACAGGTGAGTCACACTTATACCTTGTGTGCTTTTGTCCATTACTACAGATTTTGTTCAGTGGTATGTATGGCATATAGCCTGGAAGGTAGTGTTCAGTTAACCATAAATATTAAGAGGGATGGAAAGAGAGAGCGAGAGAGAGAAAGAACGGGTGCCTCTCCAAGAACAGGAAATGCATTTAATATTCTTCTGATTGGCAGTGTGAAAAATACCTATTTTCTAAAATGGCATTTTTGTAATCTGGAGATAGATTAGTACAATGCCAGAAAAATGTCACATCATACCAAGTGGAGTTGTCCCTTTCACTCAGATTTTCTTCCTTGTACTACACTGAAAAATCAAATTTGCATGGCAGAGTCAAATGCCATGAAAAATATGTTATCTTAAGCTAAAACACATGAAACTTCTCTTTGACTCGAGGGCAGTGAAAATTAGCACCAACTAGGAAGCTAACGAGAAAATCCTAACTGGACCTGAAATAAATTTGTAGAAAAGTCCTAAATTTTCTTGGTGAGACTCTGATTCAGTAGTCTTTTGAAGATTTCAGTTTCATACAGTAAAAGGGTAGGGACTGAGTCTGATCTTGCATTTTGGCAATTTTTCAATGTAAGGGCTGTTTGGCTTTCAGTTAAATTGTTCCAGGACAACAAACTGTGTGTAGTGCCTGTTCAGACTCTCAGAATCTGTACGAGGTTTTTTGTTTGCTTCTTTGTTTGTTTGACAGGAGTTATAAGAAGCAAGCTTTTCTACGTCAACATTTTGTTTTAATAAGAGAATACTATAAAATGTTATGGAAAAAGTTGCCCCAGTAAGCAATCACCTGTTTATGTGGCAGGCAACTTGAATGCATTGCATAATAAGTCTGAAGAAGTATAGCAGCCAGCATATAAATTAGTCTAGTCCATGTCAGGTATAGCTGATAAGACACATGATAATAACTTATTTCCTTACTTCTCCGGCAAGTTGTGCAGATTAGTTAATGTTTGCACAGCACTTTGAAAAGGGCTCAGTGTTATTATGTGACTTTTACATTTGTATTTATTTACTTTTCTTGGCATGTGTGCTCCATGCATTTGAACTGAAATTATATACTTATATCCTGATCCTGAACACATCTACTTTGATGGCTTATGGTGAAACATTTCTGTTCATTGTTTTCATCAGGTCCAATATTTTATTGTGTTAAAACTGTTTAAATTGTTAAATGTTGTTAGATTTTATTATGTGTTAATGTCATGTATTGTTTATAATTTCTGTGAATCTCCCAAATAGCTTTGGCTTTGGGGTGATACTGAAATGATACAACAACAACACAGGATGTAGATTCTATTTATTTCAAATGAATATTGCATACATATTTAGGACAAGAGTCATATATCGAAGAAGTCTCAATTGGAAGGGAGCAGAAATATGGGTATCTACAGGAGAAGTCAAGGGAGTTCAGTCGCTCCATGGGTGATCCATAAATTCCCAGCTAGGCTTTCTAGAGATATGAGATATGAGGCATATTGAAAGATGAGGCAAATTGTGTAGCCCCTATTCTGCCCCTTGGTTTTAAGAGAAACTAACTTGCACCCACCTTTGAGCATTCAGTGAATAAAGTCATAGCAATGGTTATCACACCCACTGTTTGGGTGTGTTAACCCTTCTGCATGGCTTAAGACTTTTCAGACTGTTCTTGGTTAGGAAGTTTTTGCAGCATCCTAAAAAGTTAGAAATCTAGGATCTTAATGTTACCCAGATTAGACAGTACTGTGTCTACCAAAAAGCAGGTGGCAACAAAGAGATGATTTCTTCCTCTTTCTACTTCAAGTCTGGTAAATAATTTCTTTTCTAAATTTATAAACATTTGAAAAAAATACCTTGACAATGTATGAAACCAAAGTCCATCAGTATTAGATCTGTATTGCAGGAGGCAGGGAAGTGGCTGAGAAAGTGCAGGATACACCAGTCCTGCAAAGTAACCCAGTATTGTTGTTATTCCAGATTTGCAGGGGTGTGTGTGTTGGAGTAGGGTTATATTTCTTTGCAGTGTTGTCCAGTGTGGTGATCTAGTATCTTGATGTGTCAGTGTTTTAGGGAGATGCAGGTGGGGAAGCTGTTAAGCTGATTGTGCCAACAGTGCAATGTATTAACTGGTCAGAGGGGGTTGTTTGTGTGTGTGTGGCTTTAAAAGAACTTGCCAGTTTCAGATCTTGGAGGATACTGAAGTGGAACCTCTCCCCATCTCTCTCAAAGTGCAGGCTTGGAGTTGAGATCATGTTTCTCACAGCTTCTTAAAAGTTAGTGCTCTCTCATTGTGTTAGTAATAACTAACTCTATTGCAAGGATTATCAAGTGAATCTGAATCTATTATGTGTTATCTGTTGAGCAGAGCCTAAGAATGGATTAGAAGTGGACAAGTCACTCACCCCTAATGTTAACTACACCTTTGCCCCTGGAATGCATATTAACCCAAGTCATTACAAGAGTTGAAAAGAGTCCGGGAAAACATTAAAAATTTCAGCCGTGGGTGGAAAGACATTGTTCAAATACCAGGTCTGCCTCCTGAAAAAACATCAGAAGAGTGAATCTGATTGGCAATACCTTTGCCATGGGTGGGACTCCTTATCTTTGTAGGCACTGGTGTCCAGGCCTTGTCACAGCTCAGTAATCAGATCTACCAGAAATGGTGGATATGTTGTTTGATTCTAGCTGACCTTTTAAACGAAGAAAAAAGTGCAACCATAGATTAAATATGTAGTTCTAGAAGAAGTAAGCAATTGTAAATGAGTATTACTACAGTTCCAAGCCATTCAAAAGTTGAATATCAACTGTTATACGAAGTGGCTGATAACAATGTGAAAAGGAAAGGGAACAATCCAGTTGCTTTTAGAATCCTAAACCCTGATCAAGCCTACACATTTCTCTTTGCAGTGTTAAAGGCACTGGCCACTGACTCAAACCCCTACCCTCTCCAGCCACCTTCCCCAATCTGTTCCTTTCAGATGTTTTCAATTCATCAACCACAGCCAGTATGGCCAATGGTTAGGAATGCTGAAACCTATAGTTTAAAACCTCTGGAAGCATCAGATTGTGAAGGCTGCTCTAGAAAACATTCACCAATATTTCCAAGAGAGTGTAGATTGCTGTGCGCAAGTCATGTGAATTTATGAATGTTATGATTGGAACAGCTTTTCATGTTGACTATGGAATTGTGGGAGTTGTAGGACCTTTTCTATGTATATATCTATAGGATTGCACCTTTACTGCATGATTCAGAGCTATTAATTGGACACTGAGTAAATTGTGGCAAGTTGTTAAAGAAATGGGAGTACCTGATCATCTTATTTGTCTCCTGAGAGACCTATATATGGATCAAGAAGCAACAGTGAGAACTGGGCACAGAACCACTGATAGGTTCGAAATTGAGAAAGGAGTTCGACAAGGCTGTATACTGTCACCCTGCCTATTTAACCTATATGCAGAGCACATAATGAGAAAGGCAGGGCTAGATGAATCATAAGTTGGAATTAAGATTGCTGGGAGAAATATCAACAACCTCAGATATGCAGATGATACCACTCTCATGGCAGAAAGTGAAGAGGAACTAAAGAGCCTCTTGGTGCGGGTGAAACTGGCTGGCTGGCTTGAAACTCAACATTAAGAAAACTAAGATCATGGCATCCGGTCCTCTCACTTCCTGGCAAATAGATGGGGAAGAAATGGAGGTAGTGACAGATTTTATTTTCCTGGGCTCCAAGATCACCGCAGATGGGGACTGCAGCCAAGAAATTAAAATTCGCTTGCTCCTGGGGAGGAAAGCTATGGCAAATCTAGATAGCATACTAAAAAGCAGAGACATCACCCTGCCAACAAAAGTGTGTATAGTCAAGGCTATGGTTTTCCCAGTTGCAATGTATGGCTGTGAAAGCTGGACCATAAGGAAGGCTAAGCGCCGAAGAATTGAGGCCTTTGAATTGTGGTGCTGGCGGAGACTCCTGTGAGTCCCTTGGACAGCAAGGTAATCAAACCGGTCAGTCCTAGAGGAGATCAACCCTGACTGCTCTTTAGAAGGCCAGATACTGAAGATGAAACTCAAATACTTTGGCCACCTAATGAGAAGGAAGGGCTCCCTGGACAAGAGCCTAATGCTGGGAACAATAGATAGGAAAAGAAGAAGGGATGGCAGAGAATGAGGTGGCTAAATGGAGTCACTGAAGCAGTCAGCGTGAGCTAAGGTGGACTCCAGGGGATGGTGGAGGACAGGAAGGCCTGGAGGAATGTTGTCCATGGGGTCGCGATGGGTCAGACACAACTTGACTAACAACAGTGACTAACAACAACAGTGAGTCACCACTCAAGAAAAATGGCTGCCTAAGGCATGGAGTATTAGATGAAATGAACACTATCTGTGCTTTTGAGGTGGAGTTGAGGTCTCTTCATTACATCTTTTTGGTAGTAATATCTGGGGGTTGAAGAAAGAGAATACATGGTGTTTGTCACTCCTGCTTACCAAGAGCCTGTGGGAAAGAATCCATTTACAGTGGGTAGCCTGTTCAAGGGCTGGGGTGGTACTGAAAAGATGCAGGCCCCAGGCTCACAGAACAAAAGAAAACAAATCCACATATTTGCATATGCTAATTTACATATAGTCTAAGGTAGAAGTGTGTCTTTAAAGGGCCTGTCTCCTCAGGACAATCCTGTTGGAAAAAATCACAGAGAGCATTTGATTTCAGAAAAAAAGCATCAGGCAGAACAATTCAAAGGAGGGACAGGTGGAAGCACATGTGGGCAAAAACCAATTTAATGCTGTGAACAGAGGCAACAGTTTCTTTATTTCAACAAGTGCCCAATTACAGCAGGTTGGTATTCAGAGAGTCTTTCAGAGAGTACAGGCCCTCCTGAATCATCCACTGACACCACTTCACACACCTCTCTAGACAGACCCTTAACATGATCACATTATCTAGCACATTTCGAGTGTACAAAGTGTTTCACATAAATGATTTTAATAATCCTTAAGGAGATCCTGTGAAGCAGGCCAGTATAATTATCCTCATATTACTGACATGGGGGTGTGTAGAACATGGCGTACAGCTGTGAGCACAAAAGCTTGCAAAGTCTTATATTCTGGTAAGCTAAAATTGAATTCTGCCTTTTTTAATGAAAAATTAATGACAATGTATTTTCACTGTAGATTGGCCACAGCTGGTGGATTATAATTTGTATTTAGTTTTGTTTTAACTGTTTGCACTTTTTCCTACTTAGGACTGAGCCGCATTGCTGGAGCTGGGTCCCACTGTGAGAAGGCATGCAATCCTCGGATGGGAAACCTAGGGTATGGACGTAAATTGTGGACAGATACAAAATGCGGGGGCAACTCCACAGAGTATTACTGTTCCTACAACGAGAATGTAGACCTCATATGCACATGGCCTAAGTGTAGCAAATGCAATTCCATGCATTCCCATCAGGCTCACCCACCTTCTGCCATGGTTGACTCTTCCTTCAAGTTGCCACACACATGGTGGCAATCAGCACAGGGGGTACACAGGGAGAAGATCCAGCTGAACTTGGAAACTGAGTTTTATTTCACTCATTTAATCATGGTGTTCAAGTCACCAAGACCAGCAGCCATGGTCTTGGAGAGATCTCAGGATTTTGGGAAAACATGGAAGCCTTACAAATATTTCTCCACTAACTGCTCAGCAACCTTTGGGCTGGATGATGACATAAGCAAGAAAGGGGCAATTTGCACTTCAAGATACTCTGGTCATTTTCCCTGCAGTGGAGGAGAGGTGAGTTCGTTAAGATATCAAAGACCCATGAACAAGTAAAAGTTGAATGGGGGGTGGGGGAAGGTTAGGCACCCCTTCCTCCCTCACCTCTTTCTTGCTACAATAAGTTTATGATACATTTTACAACAAAATGTTTTGGTTTTGAGAAAAATGTTAGCTACTTCACTGACATCTTACATTCTATGGTTTAATTATATAGTGTCTTTCCTGGGTTTATACTCATGAAAAGCTAATTGATAAAGCCTTGTTTATGTGCTACATTTCAAGATACTTGTTTATAAGTTTTGAGAACTGTGTCATGTTCCCTTTCTTTGTGTGTACAAATGCTTAAGAAAGCATAGTTAGCTATCTATTTTAATACCACATTTTACCACAGGTACCCACTTGTCTTTTTTACAATTTATACTCATTTGTATTTATACTAATGAATGTTGAAAAAATTGTCTAGACAAAGAGATTAGTTTACCTTCTATAACAAAGAAACAACCTAAAACTGGCAAGTAGAACACAGTTGTCAAGTACTACTTATCATGCCATCAGTTACTCATATGCCATGTCCTTCCTGGGGTTTCTGTATATCCTTCATTCTGAATTCCTGTCTGGCAACTGATATTGGCAGCTATGCTGAGATAATGGAATGGCAACAACCTCACTGAGAACAGAGGAGTTGAGAGGGAGCGTGGATTGACTGCAGGACCGCTCCCAGCTGGGCACAAGCACCTACAGGAATTATGGTTGGTTGCAAACCTCGGACTCCAAGGTTCCTTCGAGATTCCTGGGATTCTGTTGCAATGTGGGCAAACATCCTTGCCCACCATGAGAGACAGAGCAGTACCAGTGACAATTGCTGGACTAGTAGTAGCAGCTCTAAGCAGCTTATCTGTGCCCACACAGCATTTCATAGGCTCAGTCCCATGTTTAGCACAGGCAGAACTGTTGTCTCTTGCATGATTCTGCAATCACACTGCACAAGCCTGGAAATCAGTAAGTGAGAATTACATCCCCTTCAATCATGTAAGGCAATGGGCATTTGAATGTCCCAAATACATGTTTTTTCTGTGAAATGTGAATGAGGAAGTACAGAGAATCTGCTTTGAGGCATATGCTCTCCCTACAGCGCTTAGCTGAGTGAGATCCTTTGTCCTTGCAGCCCTGCTCACAGGTGTGCAGTTGAGAATCCTGTTGCATGCAGTGAGGTTAGCACAGCACCAGTGCAATTATGAGAAGTCAAATACTATTCATCTTCCCATATAAAGTATGTGATCGTTTGAATTTCCTTGGCATTGGGTAGTCATTGTTTGTACCAAGGGCCCCCTTTGTGAAAAATATCCATCACTGGATCCTTGCTTACATGTTCCCAGTTGCACCACCTACATGTGAGGAACAATGAGGCAGGCCCAACCTGCACATCTCGGAATGTTTAAAATTATGCCACATCTTTTGCAGGCATAACATTATACCGTAACTGCAGGCCAGACTGATCCCAGGGTGAGCACTGAATTCTAATTACTTTCTGATCCTTCTTCTCCATGACCACAAGTTTGTCCAGTTTTTACCTTTGAAGTTGTGCAAGAGTATTGTTATGCTGGCACAATTGGTGTTAACTCAGAAGCATGCTGCTAATTATTGCAAAAAAAATGCCCATTCAAAAATGGCAACATTATATCAAATTTCCAAGAAGTATTAAATATCAGGGTTTGGAGATTATGTAGATTGCATATTAACATTTGCTACATTTTAACACTACTATTATTTATTTCCAAAGTAATAGCAGAAACATTCTGGTGACCAGATGGCAGGACTGAAGGTCTTGCAAGCATGCCATTTAATTTACTACAGCTTGCTACACTCAAGCAATTACTCCTAACTGCCAATACCAACATGTATCTCACATTAAACAGCACCAGAGCATGAGCTGCTTTGAATTATATAGGACTTACTCCTACTCATAATAGTTTCTGATTTCAGATATCTGGAAACAGTAACTTAGATTAAGCTTTCAGGTATCATATAGAATCCAGCTAAAATGATATACTGGAGTAACAACAGCAGCTAAATTTTCCAAGTATTATAAACTAGAGGATGATTTTCAGGTAGATGACAGTAACAGCAAAGCTTGACCTTCGGTTGCATGTGAGTCCATATGCAAGTCCACTTTCTCTTGGTTACCATTATCTGGATTTATATATAATGTACAGAAAATTGGTATGACGATAAGAACAAAGAGAATTCTAGCCAGAATATGGGTATCTGTTATTTTTGCAATCAGTTAAAGAGGGGCAAGCATCCTATTGGCTTGAGTCTCTTGATTCCAGTAGAAAACCCCCAGAGCCTACCATGACAGGTCTCAGAATATTTTGACACCCAAAGTGAGAAAAAAATCACCTCACAACATTAGCACTGTTCTTGAACAACGTAAAACTGGTTCATGGGAAGAAAGCATGAACTTCCTGAGATACTGATATCTTCCATTTTTATTTTCCTTCTTTGGCTCTGTAACATTGCCACATTGATCACAGTCACTGTATTGTAAAAAGTTTTAAACATTTCTTTAGAACACAGCATGTTTTAAAACATTGTTCTTCAACCTGTCCAGACCTGAGGCCCATCTTTGATTTTCAAAATGCAATGTGAAACCACTTTCACCTTTTGCTTATTTGGAGAGAGCAGGGAAAGAATGACACAAAACACTTCTTCAGACACATATTCTCCTCTTCCACAAATAACCATGGTTGTGTTCCTATGCCCTTATTAGCTGTGTGCCTCTCAAAGTTTGCCAGCCAATTGGTTCAGCTCATGCTGGGGACAATATTGCAATTTTAAATGGTGTGTGACTGCAGCCCAAATGGACCAGTGCAGCATTTTTCTCTACTGCATGCCAAATCTTGCTTGACTGCTTTTGCTGCTACCGGCCTGGGGGTCATTTGGCACCCTAGATCTATTGGAGCTCTAGGCAACCACTCACCATAACTATTCCTTATGGGACATATTTATAAAAGTGAGTATAATTATTTACCGTGTCTGTTCTGAACAAGTAAAGTTCTTGTGGAAATGAGAGAAATGCAAAAGTAAGTAGTCCCTTGCTGAAGTTAGATTTATTTATTTATTTGGTTGCATTACAACAAATTTGTAATGTAACCAAATAAATAAATAAATGTAGTGTTCAACTGAGTCATTGGTATGGCCCTTTAGAAGGCTCCAAAATAATATCCAGAACAAGTCATATACTTGTCTTAAGAGGTGCTTTTGCAGAGATGAACATAGCTGCCTTCTGTGGTCTGCATATATCACAGCAGTCATGAAGTTGGAAGATTTCTACAAGACATAGATGCAATCATAGGTGCAATCACAGAATTAAAATCCACATTTATCATCCTGCTTTTTGAGGCATAAATAACTTCTTAACCCTCCCTTCTATTTCCTACTATATTGGACCAATAGGCATGGAAAATGCAGACTTAATTTGAACGAAGCACTCAAGCTACAAAAACAAAAGCAAATCTATTGAAGGTAACTTCACTTTTATCAAGAACTGCAGAGACTGATACAAAGAATCACTTTGGGATGCAAATTCCAATGGATGCCATTTCATTTTCCTGGCTTCTTGTGTTCTTTCCATTAGGAAAAAAAAATCAGGACTGCAGGTCAAGTGAAAGAATGTCATTTTGCTAGTATACTACTCGAAGAAGGTCAGAGTCAGTTTTTAAGTTAGACCTTGCAAGAAGGTATCTCTAAAACATATTACAACTTGATGAGTCTTTTCCTTCAAAATAAGGGTGCAAGCAGGCAAGTACAACTAAAATGAGCATAGAGTAGGAGAAGAATGCTAATTACATTATATTACACTACAATGCTTCTCCATTCTTTTCTCTTCCAAATGAGCAATCTTCAGAGTCTGACATACATAGTGCAGTATATGGCTCCAAGGAAATTTAAGCTTCCTAAGTAGCATTCTTAGTGACTATACCACACCAGATCTTTCAGCTGCAGTGGAGATTCTGTTGCCCCAGGTCCATGGATTTTCTGGTATATCTTTAGCTTGGCAGTGAACAAGATCACAGTCAACTAAAGCAAATTAGCATTATGGAGATAAAGATTTTGTATTTGCATTAAAAGCATGACCAAAACAAACGTTAATTTAAACTGTGTGAATCTTGCCTAAGATAGCAAGCTGTGACATACCTGGTTTTCAAATCCTGCTACAGCCAGAAACTCACTGGTTAACCTTAGCCAATCCATTTTCTTTCCATCCCCATATCTGAGACATATGAACTAAATTATAGGTCCTGTGTTACTGAAAGGCATCCATTCCAGGTTGTGATGACTACAAACTAATCTATAATGCTGTCACATAATTTAGAAGAAATTGTAATTCTATAATATAAAAAATAATGTCATATCCCACTAAATGAGAGAAACTCAGGCAGATGGAATTCAAGTATTCCAACTGGGATTCCAGCCAAGATACCGGGAATAATAGGTTTACTCTCGTAGCAAGTATCTTGGAATGTATAACAACCACAATAAGTTAGGCTCAACAACTTGTCACAAATACGTTGCTTGGAAACTACTTCAGTTGTCAGGAAAAGGATGCTGACCTGCAAACAGATAATCATGCAATACTTAACCTTGTTTTGAGGTGGCCTGATCTTGTATAATTTTCAAGGTATAAATAGCTCACTTAGATGGTTGTTTTTACACAAGTACATTAAACTGTTAGGATCACTGCCCACCCTGCACCCCCGCCCCCTGGCATTCCAGTGGCATGATAATGGACCAGATGCAGACCTCTCCTGAGGTACAGGTGGTGGAAGCTGTGGAAGATTGTGGTCAAGTCTACAAAATGCCTATTTGCCCCATGTGAGAGATACTTTTGCAGCCTGTTGCGTAATGGAAGCTACTTGGCCATTACTTGAATTAATCAATCTGGTTAGCTATTCAGCACTGCAATGTGTCTGCTGTATGTATGTGGCTTTTCTCAGATGAATCTCCTGGTTTCAGACCTGAGGTTTTTTGCACAGTGAATTGATGCTAATCTACCGTCATGTGGTTCAAGATAGGGCTCATTCAGTACTGCTATATATATGTGCAACTCCTGGGTATAATCATCATGTTGATGGCTTTTTAACAATTGATGGCTTTGTAACAAATAAGATAGTATTGAAATGTTAAAAATAATGCATTTCTAATGTATTTCATGGATGGAAATAGAGACCATCCCAATCACTACCTGAGCATCCATGTCCCTCCCATGAACATTTTTATTAATGTACTTCTGCCATACTTTGACCTCTGGACCTTCATTTTCACTCCAACAGTTCAGCCTGCACTGATTTCTAAAACAAGCTGTATGTTACTCAACTGAACATTACAGTCTTCTACTAGAGTGTTTAACCCTAGAGTAGACTCTGGTTGTGCTTCTTACAGAATGGTTGCAAATCAAGCACATTCAACAAAGACTCTGGGCAGGGGGTTATGGGATGTGTGGGTTGTGGAAGAGAAGTATTGTATACTTGGTCTCCAAGTGCATGACTAGAGTCAAGATGCCTCAATTCCTGTCTCAGATATTTATCCAAGATCCAAGTACATAGCAAAATCTGAAAAGTTCTAGTGTGCAGCTCTGCACACTGATAAATTGTAAAAAGCACCCTGAGATATTTGCAAAGCAGGACCAAGAAAGAGACAGTGTTTTACAAGTGTATCGTATCTAAAAATAGGTACTTTCCTTAGTCAGAATGCACAAAATAACAGTGGTTCAAAAATAGATTTAAGCCTCTGAATGGTTTTGATGCTTAGTCCATCCCGCAGTACTCTTTCTGCTCTTCTTACAAACTGGGGATGGGGAACCTTCAGCCTGCAACCTTGATAAGGCCCATGGGGATTGATTGCCTCAGGCCTTTTTTCCATGAGGAAAAAGTTCTTACCTTCAGTCAGCACATGATCAGAGAAAAGGGCTTTCCCCTGCTTAGTGCTGAAAAGTCTCCCTTTCTCAGCACAAGAAACCCTGTGTCCAGTATCTGTTGACTGGGAATAAGAGTTCTTCCCTGTAGGGCAGAGGAGATTATACTGGGTTATCCTCAGGCAATCCTTAGGCACAACATGGCAACCCCCTGTGGATAAGTTGCCTTTATGAATTGCTCTACAGTCTGAGTTGCAGGGTGGTTTGTTTTGGGCCAACAAGCCAACCTGTTAATGATTAGCTTGTTCTAGAGGTTGTTGAACCCGTCATGGTTTGTGTGCCATGCAAACCCAGGAGACTGGTTCCATCATGGATTGCAGGGGTGACACATAAGAAACAGTGGAAAAAAACCCTTGTCATTCTTGGCAATCTTGCCTGTGTCACTACCAGTGACAGTGACATCATAGATGCTCAAGTGACACTTTCCTACTCTTTGGGGTGGAGGGGGGGAACAAATGGGCTAAATGTTGTTCATAATTTGAAAAAAAGAACGTTGCAGGTGCAAAGTAATGGCTACCTGAAATGTGGGACCTTGCATCCTATGAAAGTGCAGTAGGTAACATCCAAGGACATTATCCAAGTATTGTTTATACTTAACTGATGTCAATTGAAAAGCAAAGCAACAAAAAGGGTTTGGTACCCCAAAAGTGGGTGGTGGGTATTTCTACCCCTTTTAAGTGTGCTCCTCTGGTTTTTTAATATTGCTCTGACTATTACTGCTGTTCACCCTTCCCACACTTCTCCAAGCTTCTAGGAAAGGAGATATATACATCCTATATCCTTGTGGCTAGCATTTTCATTTGAGAGCTGTCAATATAAAGTTTTTTTTTCTTTTAGCCTCTCTAGCAAATTGGATCAAGGTGGTGGGGAAACACAGAAAGAATGACTTAAAATTTGCATCTATTTCCCTTATCCAAAAAAAAAAAAAAAAGCTTGCCTGTTGACTGGATTCACATGACATGATAACCCATCATTGGTAATTAGCAGTCATGGGTTGTTTTGTTGTCCAGACCTCATCTGCTTCCCATTGGATGCAGCAAGCCACCCTCACTAGTCATGGTTTATTCTAAGGGTTGCCCATCTCACAGCAAATTTTCACATTCTCCAAACTCAACAAAGCAATCTCATCATGGGTTACAGGATCAGTTTCTAATGTGCTCAGCAAGGACAGCAAAACCTCTGCCACTTTCGTGATCTTGCACATGCTGCTGCCAGTGACAGCTCCTTCACTACGTCTGTGCAGCACTTCGGAGTGGGCATCACTGCTCCACTACCTTCTATTAATTTTCTCCCAATTCCAGGAAACTGAGCGACTGTAATATTATCTTTGCTGGGAGGAGGGTTTTCAGGTGCACAGGTATGGCTGTCCCCTGTTATGGACCCACAGTAAACCCAGTAGTTAGTGCTCTAGAAAAGCACATAGGAAGTAGTAACTCCTCTTTCTGAAGCAGCTGAAGAGTTGGAGAAGGCAGCTGGCAGTGAGAACTCTCAGTTCAACCTAAAGGAGATGGTATTGTACCACCACATTTTGGTGCAACTGAGAGCTGGAAACAATGTGCAAATCAGTCTTGCTTGGTTTGTTTCAACGTACTTTGCTTCTCTTGACAGCTGAAATTTAGAAGGCCATTGAGAAGGCAAGACTGCAGATATTAGACAGCTGTATGTGCATACCTGTGTTCCCCTGAAGGCCGATGATGATGATGATGAGGCAAGCTTGGTTGTGTAATTTTCAGGGGCCACAAATTAAAATATGAACCAAATTATGCTTTTTTGACATTCCCAAAAAAGGGGGCTGTGACAAATGGATTGAAGAATGGAAGAAAAGATGGAGTCTGTTGTGAAGTATGGCGGGACACTGGCTGAAGGACTGAAGGGCAAGGTGAAGGAGCACATGCTATAATGAGCTCTTTCATCTGTTGGGCATTCCAGGCATGGTTCTGAGAACAAGCATATTCACAGGGTGGCTTACTGGAAGTGCAGACGTGGCCATCCAGTCTTTTTGTTGTCTGAGCTTTCTTCTGCTACCTTCTAGAAGTCGTCTGGAAGCTTGCACCGCTTATATCTGAGTAGACATGACACTCGCATGCTTGCTTTTGAGTATAAATGCCATTTGAAAGTGCTACTGAATGACTTAGGCCTACTTCCTTCTGGGCTGTATCCTGTGCAGCATCACTTGTTTTCTTCCACCTAGTCAGGCTGAGGCTTGCCTGCTTGTGCTTATTTCTGTATGGACATGCAGAGGTTTGTCTTGCTTATTTGTGAACAGAGACACTGCTCCTGCTTTCTTTGGAATACAGATAATTGCCACTATAGATTGGCAACAACCAGTGGAGGAATTGTTTTCCAGCCATGCCCACCACTGGAATGAAGCCCCTGAAAGCATCTCCAAAATGGAATTAGGCCTCAGGTTGAAAGGCTTCCCCACCCTGGTTATAAACCTTGCTAAATTGATCCCATTTTGCAAACCTTTACTGATGTTTGTCATGCTCAGAGGTAGAGAGTTCTTCTGGGGAATCAGCTATGTTTCCAATGACTTTGCCTCTGAACTAAAAAGCAAAGCAATTCACTTGCTCTCCTGCTCACCCATTCCTTAGCTTAGTTTTGGAACTATGTTGAAGCTTTGTTGTTCTGACATACGTCAACAAGTAGTGAAGGCATGCCAAATCCAAGGGCATAAATCTTTGGGGAAGGAGGAAACTTGCCTGAAGGAAGAGCATTTAAATACCATCTTTCTTGTTGATGGACCAAGAACATTTTCTCTATGTAGTGCAGTAGAGCTATTTGGGGGTTGGGGGAGAGAATGGCAAATGATTACACAGCTATTTGTAAGAAAAAAAAGTTTTAAATGAATGTTTATTGACATTATCTAAAAGTTGTCTAGCAAGGAAACACAGTTTTTATTTATCTATAACTGATTATATATTTCCAAATAGTTTTTAAAAAGAGATTTTAAAAATAAAAGTTTTTACTTAAAGAAGCATTAACTAAGCACATGGAGATGTTGAAAACATTGTACACATAAACGAAATGAGGGTTAAAAGTGTGTGCAGTTATTTTCAGTTAACAGAGCATCAAGTCTTTCTCATCTAGGGCTGTCACTTCTTCGCCCACTTCTTTGCTCATGGTAAGCAAAATCCAACAGGTGGGAATTCTGTCACTGTAGATTTTTCCCAGGAAATTCTACACAGCAGCATCTTTTAAACAGATTTTAAGAGGCATTACCCTCCACCACCACTACTACGACAACCACTTTTTCATTTTTGGAATAATGGAATTGTGATGTAATCTTTACAGGTGCAGAGGACCTTAGTGGTATAGTTTTTAAAAGAGAGGTGGTTTTGATGTGGGCAGATGAACCCATAATAGTTCAGCACACACTCACTATTTTATTTTGGTGGACCTCATTTTTATAAGCTTTTTAAAAAACAGATTGTTTAAGCACTTGTCTGGATGTTTGGGTGTGTATAAATTAGCATTAGAGGGGTATCACACAGTATCTCGATAATACCATAATGCTACTTTAAAGAAAAAAAGTTCTAGCTTTGTAAGGGCTTAGCACTATTCTCTCACACTGATTCCCTGCAACTAACCACCCTTTTAAAATGGCATTGACCAGAAAGGGGAATTCCCCCATCATTTTTAAGTATTGCCAGAACCCATGGCAGCTGTCTGAATGGTTCCTTTTAGCTAAATGGGCTGAACAAAGACTTGCTAAAATGTACAGTCCCTGAGAAATTTTTCTTTAATTATGCACATTCTGATTTGCAGCAAATTATATGCCACCCGTTCATGTATGTGACTTTTATTTGTAAATATTTTGTGGGCTTCACAAATTCTTATCTCTGTAATTTTTGAGGTCACACAAAATGAGAGCTGAAGTGCACAATCTGATTGTATAAAGAGAAATGTTATGAACCTGTTTCACTGCAGAGAGAGAAGCATCTGTCATCCAGAATCCACTTCATATGACAGCCAAAGATGTTGTATAGTGGTAGAGAACACTAAACAATAGTGTTTTACATAACTTCCTGTGGCTTGTTAATCATTTACAGTGTCTCTCAAGAAACTCTTTATAAAAGCATGCTATATGCAAATTTAATTTTCACTTAAGATTTAAAAGGAAGTGTTTTATGGCAGTTTGGTATTTGCAATAATAATATTTGTACTCTTACTTTTAACAAAAAAAACCCACCCCATATTAATTTTTGTGTGGGAACTTCTTTAATTTATTCATTTTATTTTAGAATGGTAGCATAAACATTTAAGGCACAATTTATTGAAAAGCAGTATATTTCATATTTGAAAGTCCTAAAACAATGTACATTTTAATTGTTGAATCCTATGTAAATGTTCATTGTTCACCTGGATTAATACACATCTCCAAGTACACACAAGTATACATGCATAAGAATGCATACAATAAGTACGGATACATGTATACATTTTTCTGTAAGATCAGCTGTTTGGATCCCTATATACTATATTCTGTAGTTATGGTACTTTGTGAATTGCCTAGAGAACTTTGGTTATTGGGTAACATAGAAATTAAATAAATTATTGTCAGTATTAGTTTAAAACACAAAAATTAGTATCTCAACAGCAGTAAATACAACTTTTAAAAGTAGCCTGATTTGCCAAAATAATTACATATTTTGCCAATAATTAAGAAGCTATCCCTCCAACTTCTCAAATGCTACACAAAACTAGTCTTAACTACTTTCCTATGCTTCTTGTGGCATAGAATAACATAAAACTGGAACTATTACTAAAAACACTACCTTCCAAACTGACTATAACCTGCTTCCTAATTATGCTATGTAGATATATATATATGCACCATTTCAGTGCAGTGCCAGAGCTGATTACTTTGGTTTAAAAGAATGCAAACATTTTCTTGGGCCTAAAATATTAAGTATGTTAGAAAACACTCTTTCCTTTCCTTTGGAAGAAAAAAATATCCCAGGCAGGCATAGACTTCTTTTTAAAACTTTATTGCAATAAAGGGAACAGAAAGGAATGGCTTCCTTTCCATTGTTCTGTTCGCCTGAGCACATGTTCACACACCCCTTTTGAACCCTGCTCCCAGCCGCTTGTTCCCTCCTCCTTTCCCCTAATTGGCTAATAGGGTACTGAGAGGTTACACTCTTTCTGCCCACCTATTCTGTGCTGCCCCAACACTGGCCCTTCTTCCCAATTTCTAGTACTGGGTGTACTAACACTGAAAGAAAAAAAAGGGGCGCATCTACACTAATCACTAAGGAAGTAAACCAGGTGGGATCAGACATATAGGATTCTTGGCCTGGTCTGTCATGTGTGTACAGAAGTATGGTGCGGAACCCCCTCTGAAGTAAGGCTGCTTGTCTTAGACAGGTCCCACATTTTTCCACTGCGAAGGCAAGATGTATACTTCACTTTGAAATATTTAACCAGGCTAGTTCTTAATATATATAATAGATTTTTATGGTTCCTAGTTCAGCTTCTTGGATTAAAGTTGAAAGCAGCAGCCACTCCTGGAGCTTTTACATTATGGAAAGTCTCCCCTTGGGCACACATGTTCAACCCCCTCCTCAATTACATTTTATACAAATCAATGCAATTGCCAGCTGCAGATCTCCATAACAGTTACCCAGGGAGTGATCGCTTTTAACTTTTACATCCCACTATAAATGGAGCTTAGTTGGCCCAATAAAATCTCCTACTTGTGCTTTTTATATAAGAATAATAAAGGTTTGAAGCTTATTGCTATTGTGTGTACTTTCTATAGGAAAATTGTGCTATTGGCTAGGGCTAGATGCAGAGAAAAAGAGGCATGTGTTCCGACTGTGACAAGTAGGTGGTCTTCAACATGTGAGCACTGAGAGGTTTTGCTCAATTTCTGCTGGATTACTCACTGGCTGAGCTCAGACATAAACTATGTTTCCTGAGCATGTACAAAATAGCAACAGAGTCAGGAAGCTAAAAAGGAAAACAAAAAACAGTGCTAGACCATGGTTGGTTTTAATTTGCCTTCCACAATGGACAGCCATATGTATATGAACCAGAGGCAGATTTGGAAGAAACAAGTGTCCTAGGAGGATCACAGAACAAAAATACGTTACTATTGATAATTAGTTCCCGAATCTTGAAACCCCTGCTCCTGCAAAAAAATTGATTTTGTTGTGGGTCTTTCTTTTATTTTTTGCTTGACCTGCTTTGTCCACTGCTTGACATTCCTAATTCGTTAATCATTTCTGCTGTGCTGTCCTCAAAAAGCAATGCCAGAACAGTCAAGAGGTATATGAACATAACTGCACATTTCAGATTCCCTGGACTATAAAATGCAACACACAAGATACCAGCTAGTTTAGTTGCTTACTTCATTTTGGAATTTTGAAAAGCCCCAGCAAAGCTAAATGCCTTATTCTTACCTGGTTGGGAAAGGCAGTGCCATAACTAGTCAATTCTGTATATGGAATAATCTCCTAATTCTTCTTCACTGCTTCCTGGTTCCACTATCACAAGCATTCAAAAGATCAAAATACAAAATATGTGAAAAAGAATAACTTCTTATTTTAAAATATTTTTACAGAGATTGCTTCTGAGATGTTAAGTTTTCATGGTTCAAATTACGGCTTGCTGATTTACAGAATGCCAGGTTAGAAGACATGCTACAAAAGGAAACCTGGTTTCTTGATGATTTTTAGTTGGTAGCAAGTACTGTTTCTAATTTTCTTCTTTCCCACTGACAATATCCAACAGCAGAATATCTGTTTTGCTATCCACCATCTTGTAAAAACTGGGAGGTATCGTGTGAATGCTGTCAGTGCAAAATAGAAAGCAAAAGAAAGTCTATGGTGTGGCAGTTGGACCAGGTACCTAGGAGACCCCACTTGGCTATGAAGGTCACCCAGGTGATGTTGGGCTGTCTCTAATTCTCAGTTTAAACTACCTCAGAGGGTTGTTTTTATGAGGATAAGATCTAGTGGAGAAGGCTTTTCCTTTCTTGTGAGGAAGGCTTGCATTCCTCCCAAGAGGGAAACAGTGGGATATAAACGTAATAATAATACTATGCTGATTGCTTGGGTAATTGTTCAATATAAAATTGAAGGAAATAATTATACTACGGTTACTTGTGACAGTGTCTTTTGATGACGATACCCTAAATGTGTTGGAGGGTTGCATTGGTAGGAATAATCCCAGGAAATTGAGAAGATTATGGGAAGAGCACCTGTAAAGTCAAGGAAGAGGCAGAGTAGCAGGCTGAAATACATGAAATTCAGGGAAGAGTGGGTAGAAGAATTATGCCAAACCAGGCAATTACACAAAGAGATGAATAGATAATCACCTGACTTCTTTAAAACTAAAATCAGCTGCAGGAAGATACTACTTTGTTCCAGTGAAGAAAAGGCAGAAAGGAGGGGCTGCTTTTGTCTCCTGCTATTAACTGCAAGTTGCTTTCCTGCCTTCAAGCAAAAACAGATACATAGATCACCCTTTTCATCTTGTGGGGAAAATCCTAGTGGAAAAAAATGGAAGACAATGGCAACATGACTGCACTTCCAACCCTGTGAGATAGGACAGGCTGCCAGCTAGACAAAACTATCAGGCTTTGTCTATTATCCAGAGGTAGGGTGGCCACCACTTTTATTTCATAATTAATAGCTCTCAGCTGAACACATGACAATCCAGGCATGGCTTTCATATGCAGAGATGGATGCAGTCCTTTTACAGGATTTCCTTTAAGTTCCTTAAAAACCAGGTCAATGTGCTTTTCAAGCAGTCCGTTGGACAATGCATTTAGCTATAAATGCAGCATTTATGTCAGACACTAACTTATGAATCTGATTCAAAATCTGCAGACAGTCTGGAATGCTGAAATGCAGTTGGCATATCTAATATGAACCATTTCATTTCATAGCATTTGTTCCCTGAATATTTCATATTTTAAATCAAGAAATAAGTAAGAAAAATAGGATATTATTTCTTCAAGGGAAGCCAGAGTACTAGATTTTCTTGAAAATGTCTCAACCTCTATTTTCTATCTAAAAGGCAATGCATATCTAGAACTTGGATGATATCCAAGCAATTTTCTTTCATATTTGATGTCATCTCCTGTTCACAAAGCTGTGAAAAAGGCATTGTAGTCAGGACTGTATGATACATACAGCAAAAAAACCCCAGGAATGAATACAAGTAGTGATGCTGGAATCTGAGTTTTTGTCCATAGTTGTCTGATATAAACTTTTTTCCTGGATAAGCATAGAAGGTTTGATGTCTTAAGGAAAGGGAAACAAAAGCCTTTTGTGTTGCCGATTATTTAGATCTCTCATCAAAAGGCTCACCACTTTTACTCATGGCAAACACAGCTCATAAGTGTTGCCCTCTTAATGGACTTCCCCAACCTAACTTTTGGCCTGCTCTCATTTAGCAGTCCTTTAAAGGATTTTTACTGCCAATCCATAGAACAGGTATCTAATTGTATAGTACACCAAGTGAAATATTTTATGTATAAGTATCACCACCATATGCACCCAAAGGTTTTTTTTAATGCATTAGTAAAATCCATGCATATATTCTAATGCCCAGCTTGTAGGCACTAAGACATCCAATTGTAGTTGTTTCCATCACATTGGCTGCTGCCAGATTTGGCATGCTGACAAAGTGCACAAAAGCACACTGCTTCCATTCAGTTCAGAAATGTAAATGCTCTAAATCCTTTTCTGTTCCCTTACAACTCCTCCCCACCCTGAGTGCCCCCAGTCTCTGAGTGAAGTCTGGCAGTTTGGAAGGGAGCCAGATCTTGGTCAAGAGAGAAGCTTAGCTAAAAATGTTAGGGGGAAAAAGTGCTTAGACATGATGATCAGCACACAAGCCAGTGAAAACACAAAAGTGAGAGTCCAGTGAGGTGGAGAAATCAGAAGCCCAAGTAAATTTATCACAAGCGGAAGAGCCTTTGGCAAAGGATTATTAAAGCTTTGTGCTGATGCCATATGTCTTACTTTGAAAAGAGGGTGTAAATAACAAAACCCTTCCACCCATCTGAACAATATTCATGCATAATAAAAATGAGAAGTAAATTCTTTCGCTTGACATTTTAACTTAGTTGTGCCAGACTCTTGACTCTTCATTCATTTACTGGATTCACGTTTTCCTGGACTCATGTCATTTCACATTGTACCTGTCCTTTTCAGAACTTTTTGCAATGTTTTAATATTTATAAATATTAAATATTGAATTATTATTTATAAATGGACCCATCCAGTCACATTTCAGCTAGGACACACGATTCCCACTGTTTGAATGGGTACTTCTGATTATAGGAGGGAAAATCTGAGTAAGCAACCAGCCAAAACTTTGGAGCCTGTGAATAATCCAGGAAGTAGATTTATTCAGGGAAATGTTTTTATTCATTGTATTTCTTTACAAGAGCTTTATATAAAACAAACACAACAATGTGTTAAAGGCAAAAGCAATAAACCCCATAAAATATGGCTGAATCTGAAAATAAAATGTGGTCAGAGGGCACCAAAAACAATACAATGTTAAAGCGTGTTTGACTTCCAGAGCCAGGGATACAGAAATGGAGTTGTTATTCTGAAGGCTCTTCACTTGGCTCTTCTGATGATAGGTCCATGCGGAACCACCAAAAACATGCCACCTGATGACTTCAGTGGCCAGGCAGGTTGCTATGGGAAAGATGCTCTATTAGGTATTGCGGTCACAAGTTGTTTAGGGCTTTATACACTCACACCAAAAACCTCGTCCAGTAGTGAATAAGCAGCCAGTGGGGGATTTAGCATTTCAAAAGGTATACAGAGGAAACATGCACCTATGAAATTAGTATTCTAATTCCCTCTGAATGGTAAATGTGAATTAGGATACAGAGTTTATAACACTTTCAAGTGCTACAATAATTCAATAATTGAAAAAAAAACCCTGCCAGTTTAAGATTAGAATTAAAACTTTCTTGTGTTAGCTCAAGCTTCACAAGGTCAAGTTTAAGTGGATGCTAAAGGTGATACTGTAACAGATATGCCTCATGATCAGTAATGATGTTATACAATTTCACAAATTCTGTTTATTCCTCATAGTCTCTAGGCATTGCACATTTGGGCTCTGTACTTGTGTAGGGGCTCAGTCTGGAAACTGGCTATAGCTGAAGAATTTTTAGTAGGCGCCCTTTCCCACTATCCTAGTCCTGGGGGAGCGGGGGTCCCATTTATTCTTGTTCTTCTTTTACTATTGTGGTTTCCTTGCATGGATGCATGTTTTTCTTGCATGTCTTTGGACTTTATTAGGCTGGGAGGTAGTGTTTTATTCATTACGATTGATTGATCGATCGATTGATTGATTTGATTTGTTTTCTGCCATTTTGGCCCAAGGGCCCCTTTTCTCCTATTATATTTTATTCTTTTGCTGAAGCTTTTATTTTTAGTAGAGTTTTTTTCCTTGCTGTGATCTTGGGTAATGTTTTTCACTTAGAACATATAGTAGTAAAGGCCTTACTTTATCACTACAGGAATCTTCCTGAGAGTTGACCATACCTGTTTGTTGCTTACATCAGTAGCTGGCAGGATAGGGAAACAGGACTTCCCTAACCTGGCATTCTGCAGATGTGCTGGAGAACAACACAGCAAGACTTGGATGCTTCATAAGGCAATGCGGAACCAGTAGAACATCTGGAATATTCTATTTTAAAATAATAAGAGAGATTGCCATGGCTATAAAATCCATATATTATGGCTATATTTCTGATGAATTTTGTAGATGACTTTTAAGGTCAAAGAGGTAAGCAAGTACTCCAAATCACAAGAAGGAACAAAAGCAGCAGAATGGCTTGGCTTAGGCCATACTATTACATGGTTCCATATTTTAAAGGCCATTTGGAATACTGAACATAGAAAATATGCATATTCAGATGCAGGTCACTGGAGCTTTACTCACTTGGGCTATCAGCAACCTGATGGCAAATGAACTGCATAGTCAAGCAGTTCTGCTTAGCATGTGTCACACTTTCCATCTTGAGCTTCAGCCACATTGTAAAGCTCAGCAGAGCACTATATTTCTTCCTTGTCTATAACCCTGCATGATCCACACAAGCAAAAATAAGAAAACCATGGTAAAATGCAAGCTGCCAAAAATATGTGTGTCTGATTCATAACCAATGCAATGTTTGCTTCTGATGAATTTATGCTCCACAGTCTCCTGGTGGAAAAAGCCTTCCTTGAGTAGCTTTTTCTGCACTGCTCATCATTTCTGCCCATTCTAAACACATTCCAACCATCCGAATCATGCCAGGACACCTCGTTTTTCTAACCCTAACCCTACCCTGGTGCACACCCCTAACCCTAATACAGGGCGGAAGTTCCATTGAAAAGAGGGCAAGTTTGAAAAAGGCTTCCTTGAGTAGCTTTTTCTGCACAGCTCATTGTTTCTGCCCATTCTAAACACGTTCCAACCATCAGAATCATGCCAGGATGCCTCGTTTTTCTAACCCCAACCCTATCCTGGTGCACACCCCTAACCCTAACATAGGGCTAAAGTTCCATTGAAAATAATGCAATTTTGAAAAAGCCTTGAGTAGCTTTTTCTGCACAGCTCAATGTTTCTGCCCATTCTAAACACATTCCAACCATAAAATCATGCCAGGACACCTCGTTTTTCTAACCCTAACCCAGTGATGGTGAATCTTTTAGAGACCAAGTGCCCAAACTGCAACCCACTTATTTATCACCAAGTGCCAACACTGCAATAAAACCTGAAAACTGAGTTTTTAGTTTAGAAAAAACTCACAGCCAGTCCAAGCATATATATATATATATATATATATATATATATATAGTTGGCTGTGCACTGACCGTCCATGTGAAAGCTCAGATAAGTCACGGCTAATGAGTTGTGACTTTTGATGTCATTGCCTGGCAGCGCTACTCCTTTCCAAGCATGCACATGGCCCCTATGGGTGCTGTTATCTGATGCTCGGCTACTGGGGCGATCCTGGGGCAACTTGGCTCACGTGCCGACAGTGAGGGCTCTGTGTGCCTGCTGTGGCACGCGTGCCATAGGTTCACCACCACTGATCTAGAGTATACTGTACTGTTGAAAAATGATGCAAGCAGCCCTCTCTACAAGCATTTTTTAAGACTCCAGTTGGCATCCCTCTTATTCACTTAATTTTGTCTTTTTTATTATTTCTAGGTTATATATCGAGCTCTGTCACCACTTAATCCTACTGATGACCCTTACAGTCCTGAAGCTCAGGCACAGTTGAAGATCACTAACCTTCGAGTACGGCTGCTTAAGCGACAATCCTGCCCTTGCTACAGCAATGACCTGAACACAAAACCTCCGCAGCTAGCCTACTACGCAGTCTATGATTTTATTGTAAAGGGGAGCTGCTTTTGTAATGGTCATGCAGATCATTGTGGGCCCATCAAAGGATTTAGGCCTGTTAAAGCTGCAGGAGTCTTCCATGTGGTAAGTTTATGTTACACAGACTTTGCTCAAAATCTCAGATGGACAGATTCACTGTTCAAAAATGAGATGTATTTTTATACATCTAGGGGCAATCTAGGGGCAGTCTGGTGGAGAATTAGCCTCTCGAAGTCAAGGGATGCCATTCAAATTAATCCCCTGAAGGTAAGAGCTGTTCCAGGATAAGGAATAATAAATGTTAAGAATTTCTCAAAAGAAGCATCTATCTTACTTAGGCAAGAAAGGTCTGGGATACTTTAATTTTGAATTAAGCTGTGAATGACCCAGTTTGCATGTAAGACAACTTGCAGGTTGTTTAAACCATGGGTTGTCAGAGCTTCCTCCCACACACTCATCAATTCCACTTGGCGTTTGCTTTCATCAACCTAGTTTGAATGCATGGTTCCTTCTTGAGGTGAAACTCTGGGTTCTTTGTCCCTCAACAACCTGGAGTTCTTGACCTACACATTGTATCAACAAGCCATTCCTAAGTAATGGATTAAAGTGGATGCAAAGCATAAGTGGGAAATGCACAGGAAGCAGCACATTAACTCACTGCAAAGAGAAGTTGTTGCAGGATTCAGCAGGGGTGACTCTTATTTACAGCTATGAAACCCCAGGCTGTGCATGTAAGTGGGATTTGCAAGGGTGGCAGATTGGGACAGGGAAACAGTAAGCAGGTAAAGCACTGATTTCCTACTTATTTCTGCACTTACAACTGCCTTCACTTAGAGTGACTTTTCCTGAGCTATGCTGGCTGTAGGACTCCTGTTACATGTCTTTGAATTCACATGGTAGCAGGGATGCTCAATAGTATACATTTTTAAGCATATGTCCTGATTTGCAGATTTAAAGCAGATCAGACCTTTGCACTGAATCTTGCCATATAGCAGCTCAAAAGATTACTAAATGCAAATAAAATGCATATTTTAAATAATTGACTAGAACATGGTTAAGCACAAGTTTAACAGTGCAGTACTATACAAGATTACTCAGAAGGCAGTTACATTGAATACAACAGATTTTCATTCCAAGTGTATCAAAATAACTAAGGTTCTATCATGTTCCTGTTTATAAAGCACATTTCTCTTATCAAGTGCCTTGTTGAAATTCTTTTTAATTACAATAGATGAGAAAACAGTGTTGGATCAAAGGATCATGTTTAGATGAAGAATTATTCCCATTCAATATTGCCTATAGGTCCTTTTGTATAGGTTTTTCATGATTTGTGAGCAATAGAATAAGATATTCCACTTTCACATCAATAGTATAAGCAGTTCAGATGTTCTGAATATTGACAAATAAAGATGTTCTGTCCTGAAAAGAACTAGGAAGGATTGGTGCAGTACTTCCATTAAAAGGCTAGGATTAAAAGAGGGAAATTATATATAAGTGAAATTCTATTGGAAAGAGGATTTGGCATCAAGCCAAATCTAGCCTGGAACACATCTAATCTTTGTTTGACTATAACTCTCAACATGAAAAGAAAGCATAGTTCTCCTCTAATAAAATTAACCTCATTACATGTGTGAAAATGAACACATATGAAAGGTTACAAAGATTTAATGTATAACTTGTAAGTCTGTAACATTTATAAGATGTTTCCTTGGTGGAAATACTTTCAAATTAGCTACACAAGGTAGATTGTTGTAGCCAAAAATATCCAGGACCATACTGGATTTTAAAATAAGTTGTCACCATTTATGTTTCCCATATGTATAGCTATTCTACAAGTATAGCCATAAGCAAGCGTTGCAGTAGATAGCAATACGCAACAATAGTCTAGCAGATAAAGTCAAAACCAAGGTCTGTGAAATACAGTTCAGGATTTCTGGTAGTTTAATGATTGGCCTGGGTACTGTTCAAATTATGCTACTGATTAGACCTGGAGAAAGAATGTTTATGGGGCTTTTACTCAAAAGTTATCTCCATTAAATTTAAGGTGCAATCCTGTGCAATTTATGCAGAAAAAGGGCCTGCAAGTTGCAGCAGACTGGCCAGACATGCTGGAGCTTGTAGGCCTTTTTTCTGTCTAAACTTGCACATGATTGTGTCTTTAATGGAGTTTATTCCGGCAGCCTTAAACTGTAATCCCATACCTGCTGCTGTGCCCCATTCTCACCCCCCCCACACCTCACTGGGAGTTACTTCTGAGTTGACAAGTATAAGATTGCATTGACTTATTTATATAGTGGCAATCTCTGTAGAAGAGGCATCCTTTCCCCAAAAGCCAATACAGTACTTGAATGACAAAGAGGACCAAAGCATTAGAAATAATAGTATAAGGCACAAAAGAAATAGTTAATGGCAGGAAAGAGGAAATACTTTCCATTTCTGCACTCTCATTGATTGTTTTAGCTGTTTAATATTGGTAACACAAAAGTTAACTTATTAAATTCAAAGTTTGCTTGAAAATATAGTATATGATGTGTGAAAAATGTTCTACTTATTGTAGTTATTTTTAAAGAATTTCCAACAAGGAAACATCTAGTGAAAGTTACAGGTTTAGAATTTATACATTAAAACCTTGCAAGCTTTCATATGTTTCAGTTCATACTTTTCTTGCTAAAACATCCCCCCCCCCAAAAAAACTTATAACTCTTTCTTTAGCTTTGTCTCCTTGTTAAATGTTTTACTGCTGTATTTTTTGCCAGTTTTGCTATTGAAAAGAGCCACATATAAACGTTATAATTTAAAAAGCATTACCTAAAGACTGATTCTCCTCCTGCCCTTTTGTTGACTTCCCTTATTTAGACTGTGAAGATTTATGCTTTCTCAGCATATGCTTCTATATTACAATAAAGCTGCAGTTATTGTGCAAAACTCAAAAGCATAGCAGTGATCATAAGAAATAGGCGGTGACAGGCAACAGCCTGTAAGTTAGTTAGTTCTTTCTCATAATGGTGGATGCAGGGACAGAAGTCATGAAGTATTTTGTACAAAAACAGACAATTTGAAAAGAAGTAATTGAATATATTAATTCAGGAACAAAAAGACAACAGAGGCAAACATGCCCTAGCAACTGTTTTCATGTGTGAAAATCAGTCACTCATTTATCTTACACAAGTCAACTTTGTAACACTGTTTGCCTTGTATAGCATAATGAGTGACATTACCAGAGACCTGTCAAGTTAAGAAGGAAAGCAGTCTGGAAGTAAAGTAAAATGGGATGGCCTAATGACAGGATGAAAAATAGTGTGAAAAAAGAATTCTAGTTAAATTAACTTACTTGCATCAATTCACAATACAGTCGAACATCCTGGGAATTGTGAGCATTTAGTAATGCATCCATGTCCATTTGGCAACGTGTATGTAACTTCAGGTTAAAGGGAAATTGCTGGAAATGTTTTCATTCTAGTTCAGTCTTCAGAAATGTACCTCGGCTGCATATCAAACCAGAGCCAGGCACATGAGTATCGAAGTGCAGAAATATGTCCCAGTGCAGCATTAGCTACACCTTATTATTTCAAAATGTTTCCAAATTCTACTGGATCATTGTTTGTAGCTGAGTGACATAAATTGTGCACCCTGACATTCCACCAGACTGATTGTCCCGGACAGCCATTTATAGGCTCTGTGCAAATAGATGCAGTAGATGGTCTTCTGAGTAGCTGTCAGGTTCTTTGTAATGGAACTAAGAGCTAATAAAATAAACAAGACTTTTTCTATTGACATCAATTGAATAGAACTATATTCGTAATCAAAATGTTAACTTTTTCCATGTGACTTTTAAAAAACCTTACCAAAATTCAAGCCAGAACAATAAAAGTTTCATCAGTTAGAATTTAGAGAACAAAGAACACATCCAACAAAATCACTCAGAAAGTAGCTGTTTATAACCTTAACAAGAATCTCTTGAGCTGTGCTTCTCTCCCTGCTGTGATCTATGTTGGATTTATGGCTAGCCACACTTTCTTGACAAGAAAAGTATTCTCTGGAATTCAAGTACAGATTGAAAAATTTAGTGCAATTGTTTATATTTTTTCATGTATGACATAATGATGAACAAATGATAAGCTATCTCACCTGCACTGTTTACTCTTCCTCGCTGCCTTGTATTCTGTCAGGAAAACATAATGTATTATTCTGCCAAACTGAACTAATCAGTTGGACATGCAGTTTAGAAGAGGTGAGGAAGAAATTCTTCGATATGAATCCAACTGCCAAACCCAGGGATCCTCAAACTTTTTGAATAGGGGGCCAGTTGAAAGGCTGCGGTGACCGTTGTGGACCGGTGAGGTAGGGGTGCCTGGAGGCACGGGCCAGTGAGGTGCCGGAGATCTCCCAGCGAGTCCAAAACCATCTCCGAGCAAGTCACCACCTCCCCACCCATGAGCGTGCGGCGGTGGCTTGCTCACTTGGAGACCATCTCCGAGTGAGTGAGCCACCACCTCTCCACCCGCTCTTCCAAGGCAGTGGTGAGCGCTTGTGTACAGGAGGCAGGCGGTGGCAGCGCGCTTGCTTGGAGACCATCTCCGAGCAAGCAAGCAAGCCACCACCTCCCCACCCGCACAGCAAGCGCGGCGAACAGCGGCGTGGGGCGGACGGATGGCCATGGCGGGCTGGATCCGTCCCATGGGCTGTAGTTTGAGGACCCATGTGCTAAACCATTTGCCCCATTTGGATGGATGAATAGGCAATTCAAAATCTATGTAATAGCTTCATTATATAGCTGGCACTCATCAACTGGGATTACTTCTTATATAACTAAAACAGCACCTTGTTCATTCACCTTCTTGGAAAAAGTACCAGAGAATTTGTGGGGGGTGGGGGGTGACCCTAAAGGTGGAAGTACAATCCCACGGCAGCTCATTGAGGACTAAGGAGGCCGGCGGACATAGAATACTGACTCACTATTGGGAGTATGATTGGTAACTGGGCAGAAAGGAGAATAGAAGGTGGTACTCATGTTGCAACAGTTTGTTGCACTTGTTACTACCTAATAGCATAAAACAGCAAGCATTCCAATTCTGTAAAATACAATAATTTATAAAAATGTAAGTATTGATGGTGCCTTAACTAGAAAAAAATACCACATTGCGATTCAGTATTTAGCATTTTTGCAAACTATAAAAGGTACTTCATTAAACATTAAACTATTAAAGGTGTTTAGGTACTTCATATGTATCATCTCTGTAAAACTTACAAAAGCCCTGGAAGGCAAACCAATGCTAGTATCCCTATATTGCAGATGGGGAGTTAAGGCTGAGAAAAAGTGAGTTTGTAGCTTAATTGCAGACTTCCCAACTTGACAGTTCATAGTCTATCATCCCATAGCAACTCTCTGCAGAACATCTTTCCTCTTTAACCAGCTGTTTCTTTTATTAAGCAGATGTGCCCATAACATTCTATTCAGCAGGGTGTTATGCAAATACGTACCAGATACATTCTGTGCCCCATTGAGTTTCCAGTTTAAGATTCTCTTCCCAAGAATTGTTGTACATGTTTCTCCCCGAAGGGAGAATATATTTTTATTTCCCAAGCAGTAGCTACAGTTCTTTATGAGTATCATTTGTGCAAATGAATCCCAGCACTGGGTTATTGCCTAAGCCTATTTGTCACAAACATGAGAACTAGGAACCTTAGGGGGTCTGAACAAGGACGCTCTATGGGAGCTTGGAGATGGGGTCTTTTGCCTTGATCAGTCTCCATCTATTCAGCATATTCTGTTTCTAACCATCTGAACAGGGCTCCTGGCCCTGTATGTATGCCCTGTAATTACAGCAATGCTGGAATCACACCATGTAAGGAAGCTATCAAGTCATCTAACTGGAGCAATATCCTATCTGAGTCTCCTGTACTGTACAGAGCCTGTGGGAGTGTCTCCAAATCAAGTGACATCACAGGGGTATAAAGCTATCTGTCTGCCATGTAAACTGTAGCAGTCAAGCAAACTGTAGTACTCAAGCCAATTAGAATAATATTGCACAATTGTTCAATAAAAACCAGTTCAAAAATGCACACACTTGGATTGCCTTCATAGATGCATTCATAAAGAACATTAGCATGGTCTTTATCTTACCATCCACAATTACTTCCTAAAGATATTGAAGGGGTAAAGATAGGAAGTAGAGACATTCATCAGAATAATTGTAAAGCACATGTTTGGAACCAGCTATTGCATAGTCTGTTCCAGTATTGGCTTCCTGTTCCACTGATGGTATCTTTACCATCTAGTCTGACTCTGTAGCATGTACGATTCCAAGGATTGCATTTGTGAAGGAGAAGGTCATTCTTGCTTACCACTTTTACTTTTGAACCAAAATAAATCATTGAAGCTACAAGGTATATCCTGAGAATATTAATACTGGAAGCAAGAAAAAGTGCTGCATATATGGAACACACTGTTTAAAAAGTGGAGGTCTAAGCCATGATTGTTTATTTGTAGAAATAAATGCAGCCCTGCTACATGTTTGCTATGGGAGAAGTAGACTATTGTTTCTTTGGGACGTGTTTTTCATGCTCAAACAGTAATATGCCATTTCTGTAAATATGCATTTCTTTCAACCAGAAATAACCTCATTATTGCAACTGCCACCTGAGGCATTTCGTGTTCGGCTGTACAGTAGTCCACATCAACTATTTTCCTCCCGCTATTCTGCCCTGCCATAGTCCTCTGCTTTATTATTCAAGAAAGAGCACTTATCCACTGTCTGTGAGTGCAGCAGGCTCCCCCTCCCCCAGTTTCCCACAGGAGCTGTGAATTCCCTTTCTTTTGTGAGCACAGAGCCCTTTAGGTTGTTTAAAAGGACAGTAAACAGCATCTGCTATTCTGTTGCTTAAAGCTAGATATTACTCCATCGAGAACTTTGTAGAACAGAACTGGGGGAATGCCTTTATTACTATATGGAGAATCCCTTGGGCATCTACTCTCTAACAGTATGGTTTCAGGTTCAGTGGGCTCTAGCTTACCTAATTAGCACACAGCATCTGAAAATAATACATGGTAATAGACAGATTTGCACAATGAACTATCTGGACATGGCACTGCAGCTGTAATGGTCATAATCTGCTTCCCAATGTTAGGTTCACGGAAGATGCATGTGCAAACACCATACTGCAGGAACTCATTGTCAACATTGTGCTCCCCTCTACAATGACCAGCCCTGGAAACCTGCAAATGGCAAAACCGGAGCCCCAAATGAATGCAGATGTAAGTATCAAATTCAAATTCATGGAAGTGCTTCTAGGCAATTGTGGATAAATGGAATTCCTTTCTATGCACATTCTCTTCTTATATTCCAAAATGCTAATGACCCTGTGTGAAATAAATTAGCAAGACAAAACTAATGCCACCATCCACATCATGTTTAAACACTGGTGACAGTTCAGTTTACAAAGATACATACATTTTACCAAGAAGGTAACTATTTGCTTGCTTCCTTGTGGAGTCCAAGATCAGCCATTAAGAAGTAAAATTTCACAGAATACCTAAATAAATTGTACCAGACACTAAAACACCCAATATTCTGCATTTTTCATTTAAACAAAACACAGAATCAGCAATAATTAGTGAGTCTAAATATATGACATAAAAGCAGGTTCCCCTGAATTTTGATGAGATTCAACATCTTTGAATGCAATTGGGTTACTGTCTTCGAAAATTTTATCTGGCTTCCAAAATACTTGGTTGGACGTTTCTGTATTCTAACAAAAGTAACACATACTGCACTTCTGAAGGCTTGTGGTAGCTGGTAGCTGTTTCACTCTTTAAGTCAGTTGCATCAGAGGAACTAAATACAGAATAACAACCTGCATAATCTAGAAACATCTGCCCGCCAGCATATGTTTTGGTTTCATTATTTTCATGCCCCTCTACATTCTTTTAAAAACAGCAACAACATCTTTAATTTGTCTTTTCTTCTTGACTGTGTTTCAGCCTGTAAGTGCAATGGGCATTCTGATACTTGTCACTTTGACATGGAAACATGGCTGGCATCAGGGAACCGAAGTGGTGGCATCTGCGATAATTGTCAACATAATACTGAAGGACGACACTGCCAGCGGTGCAAACCAGGCTACTACCGAGACCTCAGGAAGCCCTTTTCTGCCCCAGATGCCTGTAAACGTAAGCCAATATCAATTTGTGAAGTTAAATACTTAAAGGCAATGTCGTTTTGTCATTCATTTTCCTTAAACATTTGTTACATTTATTTCACGATACAAATTATGCAGCTGAAACTGCCTGCAAGAGGTGGATTCACAGAGGTTTCCAACACTTGGATGTGGGTTTGTTAAGCCATTGATAAAACAGTTCTTTGTTTGACTGCCTACAGGACTTTTCATTACACTTTGCTTCCATTTGTTTCCCCTACCAATCTGTTAAATGCAAGTAGCTTGCAGTTAGAAGATACTAAAAAGGGAACAGATTAAAATAACTGTTTACTGTATGACTTTCAGACCAGGAATGAGGAGATTTGGCTTCTAGTCCCCACTTAGCCACCCTCCTGTTCAATCATAAAGCTTACTGGGCCATTAATTCTCTCTCAGCCCAATTTATTTCAAAGGGTTTTTAGGTTGCTATGATATTAAAAGATAACTGCAGGGCTTTGCAAACATATTTATCCCCTTTCACTCTCCACATATTGTTGTGTTACAATCTGGAATTGAAATGTATTTAACTGGCATTGTTATGTCAACATACTCAACACAACATACAACATACTCAAGATGCATTTTTTAACAGTGGCATAAAAATTAAAGAAACAAAAAGCAAATTGGCACTTGTTGGTTGATTTTCCCTCTCTATGCTATAACATGGTTAAATGCACTCTGTGCAACCCACTGTCCCAGAAGTCACGTTATAATTAACTAGTGTCCACCCAAGTTCCAAAGTCACATGATCTCAGATTCAATAAGCCATTCGTGGGAGACCTCAGAGTTTGGTGGAGTGGATACCTAACAAATGGCATTATGAAGTTCAAGGATAAAGGATAAGGTTGGATTATAAAATAACTAAATCCCAAACTGGGAAATCTTCTGGATTAAAAGCACCATTAAACACATTATTCCAAAGTGGAAAGAATATGGCTAAACCACCACTCTGCATAAACAGTATCCACCAAAACTCAATGACTAAATAAGGAGGCATTAGTCAAAGAAGCTACTGAGAGACCAATGGTAGTTCTGAAGGAAATGGAGAGATCAGCAGCTGAGATGGGAGAATCATTCATGGAACAACTATCACCCGAATCCTCTAAAAGCTGGGTTTTATGGAAAAGAGTGACAAGAAAGCCATTGCTGAAACAATCCATATCAAAGTCCATTTGGAATTTGGAAAAGGTATATGAGAGACATAGTAAACATGTGGGGAAAGTGCTACAAAGCACAATCTGAGGTGCAAAAGCCAAAAGTGCTCATTGTCCTGAGCACACCATCCCCACAGTGAAGCACGGTGGTGTTAGGATCGTGTTGTTGCCAAGTTTTTCTTCGGCAGGGACTGATGAACTGCTCAGGATTGAGGGCAAGATGGATGGAGCCAAATATAGGGGCATTCTAGAGGAAAATTTCTTTCAGTCTGCAAGGGACCTGGGTCTCAGGCAAACTTTCACCTTTCAGCAGGACAATGACCTTAAACATAGAGCGAAAGTAACACCGGAGTGGTTTCAAAACAAAAACCCAAATGACTTAGAATGGCCTAGTCAAAGCCAAGGCTTCAATCCAACAGAGAATTTGTGATGAGACTTGAAAGTTGCTATTTACGTACCAATGGTCTTTCTCCAGTCTAACAGATCCAGAGTAGTTTTGCCAGGAAATAGCGGGCAAACATTTCATGACTGAAATGTGCAAAGCTGATAGAGATTTATCCAAGAAGATTCTCAGCTGTATTTACTACCAAGTCAAGCTACCAAAAATGACTTAGTAGGGTGAGTACGTATGCAACCAACAAGTGCCCATTTCTTAGTTCACCTCTATGCTACAGTTAAAAAATATTGGGCATCAGAGTAGCCTGTGTTCTTCAAGTTGTTACTATATCAATTAAATCAACACTTGTCTCCACCCTGTCCCTCCAATCCATCTTGATAGCATTCTGTTTCAAGGATAGTGTTCTAAGACTTCTTGTAAAAAAAATAAAAATAAAACAGCTACAGAGCAAGGAGGAATAGCATGGTCAGAGTTGTTGTTTCACTCAAATTTAAAATATAGAAAAATGAGTGCTATGGGTGAATGAAGGACTGGATTTCCATCCAGTTCATCACCCCAGCCTCTTTCTACCAACTGAGAAGCAACACTGCCCACAGGAGGTGATCATAATTGGACTGATGACAGTAAGCTTCAAGTCCCAGACAAGCTATGGGCTCTCTCAATGGCCCTCTAATTTGACTCTGCCTCAGGGCCACTACACCCAAGAAACATACATCTTCCCTAGTGTGTCCAGTTAGGGATTCTTTGTAAGCATATGTGAGAATACTAGATAGCAGCAGTTCCCTTGATTATAACAGCTGGTAAAATTATTGCTGTGAATGTAATCATGAAAACTGTTGCTGTGCTTAGACGGATCTGTGACTGACAAGGTCCCAAAATACATTTTGCAAGGAATGGCAGGAATACATATGTGTTTCTCTAGGAAAAAACTATATGCTTTATAAAAGCATTCCATTTGCCATGAAAGAGATCCTTCTTGAAAGTTGTCTTTTCAGACTTTCTCCTCCTGAACAACTTACATTTCTGAACTGTTTATTGATACAAAGGAAATTCTTCTCAGCTGTTGCCTTCAAGCCACAATGAGCTTCATTCCTGGGCAACCATCCCAGTTTCATCTTCAGCTGCTATCATCTGTACGAAGTCCACAACAATGGAGTCAGAGGGACATAGGATAGAGCCAATAGAGGAGACAGACATTTCGTGCATGAAACTGCTCAGTCACGGCCTTTTGGAGAGCTCCAACACAGAGAAAGTTTGTGCTTTCAGGAAATCAAGCAGAGATTTCAGTCTCAACAGAAAACAAACTGTGCCCTTACGTCATGCTTAGTTTTTGCTGATAATGGCATTTTTGATAACCTCTTATTCATAAAGGGTTCAAATAGTCTGTGGCACAGTATAATTATCACCAACACTGTTGCTCAACTTCTGGAAAATCATGAAAATGAAAAAGCTCCAAGGTCAAAACAAATGAAAGAGCTGTTAAACCACAATTCTTAGGCTACCTAAACATACTCTTTAAGAAACAATGTGTAATATTTGCTCAGGAGCCTGTATATACT
The DNA here is from genome assembly GCF_004798865.1 of Varanus komodoensis. NCBI lineage: Eukaryota > Metazoa > Chordata > Lepidosauria > Squamata > Varanidae > Varanus > Varanus komodoensis. The sequence continues at coordinate 23,429,849 of NW_025336481.1, forward strand.
AAATAAAAACACGGCAGTATCTTATTTAACATGGTAAACTGTGGCAATCTGCTTTAAGTTTGGATTCTTCTCCCTTTCCTGTTTTTAACAATGTTCATGAGTTTTTAAGGCTTTGCTATAGTGTAACTGGGAATGATAGAAAGATCCATAACAGGTCCATAATAGTTTATGATAATAGTTTTATGATTAAAACACATGTTGCAAGATTGTAGAATTTTGGCTTGGTATCCAAAGCTGAACTAGAAAGTAATCACAATGAAATGACTTTATTTTATTCATTCTGTGCATATTACATTTGGAGACAGAAACAGTAAAATCTGCTGAACATTCAGAACTGTTTATCATACTCTGAGATTTCAAGTTACATTGACTCTGAGCAGTTTTGTTGATTTTCTAAATAACTAAATAGCTATTTTGATTCATTTGTTACTTGTGTGTTATATTTCTCAATTTCTCTCTCTCTCTCTCTCTCTCTCTCACACACACACACACACGCGCGCGCGTGCGCGACCTTCAAACTACAGCAGCTGGTGTGGCAAAAGACCAAAGAGAATTCAAGAAAACTTTTCATACATATTTAATACCTTAAAATCTAAAGAGGCACACTTACTTAACAGAACTTAACAAAATATTAACATATTTTGTTCACACAATCAAGGTAGCTAAAAGGTGACCTTTTCTACTTCCAAGGAGTGCCATAGTGACTCTTAGGCAAGAAAACAGGTTAATTAGTATGGAAAACAAGCCAGAGGGCTAGGGTAGGTATGACTGGGCATTTGTTGCTGGGCCCAAACCCAAGTGGGAGCCCATTGACAAAGCCTCTTCACCCACCTCTCACCCCAGCCTTCTCCTTTCCTTAACAAAAAGCTTTCCTGGTAGATCTGCAATCAGCAATCCAAGAATATTCACATTTCCTCACAGAATAGCACAAATGGAAATGACTTGATTATTTGGTTAAGAGAGCTTTTTGTTAAGGAAGGAAAAAGAGGAAATACAATACTGCTATACCATGCAAGAAGCACAAAGTGCCTTCCCTCACACACACAATAAACAATTTTTGCCAACCCCACAAAAATCATTCTTCCTGCCTCTCCTTCCCTCTCTTTCACTACTTGCATATGTTCACCGGAAAAGTCTTCTGTGTCTCTGTTTTTGCATGATTAAACTGAGAAGGCATGAACTTGAAGGAAAAAATATATGACTGTGCAGGGATATGCACCCCATACTACATGAACCCTTGAATTTATAAATACAAAACAACAAGGATATGAAAGATGGACTCCTAAAGAGTGATAGCAAATCTATGTATCTACCATCAGTATTTAGTTTCCAGATTTTATTCCCAGAGGCTTTTATATTCGAGGCTGTCTCATACATATTCCTTAATATTGCAGTATGCGCCTGTCACCCAGTTGGATCAACTGCACATCCCCTTAACAAAGGCATCTTCTGTGATCCCAGCAATGGTGATTGTCCCTGCAAACCTGGAGTGGCTGGTCCTCAGTGTGATAGGTGCATGATAGGATACTGGGGCTTTGGAAGTTATGGCTGCCGACCATGCGATTGTGCTGGAAGCTGTGACTCATCAAGTGGTGACTGCATCAACAGGCAAGTGGATAAACATTGCTATAGATGGCCAGACACTATTATTTTCTTAATATTGTACAAATGCATTTTTGGCCACTCTGTAGTTTTATGGGGCCTTTCACCAGGTGCCAACCCCTTGAGAGGTCTGGAGGGTAGCAACTAAATGAAAGGCCTTCTTGGTGGTGGCCCTCCATTTTTGGAACAACCTTCCTGCTGCAGCCTGCTGGCTCCAAATTTGCCATCTTTTCTGCACCAGGTTATGATGGTCCTCTGTGCAGACCTTTAAAGGAGTGAGTCCTTTAAAACAGAGCGAGTCAGAAGGGGTGTCTTGGACCATCTAGTCTTGACCCCTAGCTTCAGCTGGTTCCACTCATGACATGCCCACCATGTGCATGTACAGCCTATCCTTGAACACTCTCACCGATACGGCTTCACCGATAGGGGTCCTAACTGGGATGCAGTACTTCCTGGCATCCACCTTGAATCTTGGTCCATTGGAACGCACCCTGCCCTCCTCTGCAGGGGAAAACAGGTCTCGACCCACCTCTGTGTGGCACCCCCCAACATAAGACCAAAACCTCCCTTGGTCATTCAGGCCCCTGAGCCCGGTACCTTTCTTTTACTCTTGGCCAGGTCTTTTGAAATTCTTTTTATTGTTTTTTAATGGTTCTTTTATGTTATTTCAAATTAATTTTTAATTCTTAATGTTTTTATTTTTTGTATTTTTTATACTTTGTTGTAAACCACACAGAAAACCTTGGCTATGGGTAGAATAGAAATGAAACATAGATTAATTTATGGAAGTCACATTATTTCCACAGTGAATGTAAAAGAAATTTGGGATGAACTTACTTGACTGAGGAAAATATGCACACAAATTGGGAATGATCAGGTTTCTATCTTACCACTCACCTTGAAGTCTTCATGGTGCATTTTCACAGACTTTACCTGGATTCACTGGAAATTAGATGAGCAAGTGACTTACACACTTCATAATATCCTATGATGGACTGGATTTACACAACACAGCAGCCTGTTATGTGTAACTAGCCACAGTGGGCTACCACATTGTCCAAACCTAGATCACTACTTGCAAAATGGCTTCTTTGGAGGCAATAAACCATTTGTTATGACCTGTTCTATGGTTTACTCAATCCACCTTTTTAAAAAGCAGCCCCAGAAATGTGTCCAAATGTTCTCTTGGAGGTGCCCTACTGGGCACTTCTGGCTGTCAGTTGTAGTCTCGCCTGCACAAAGTCTCTGTCAATTTCAGCTTTCTAAGGGATTGAAGTGTAATTGGTAACACAGATTAAAACTGGCAAGGCAAGAATGTGCACACAATTGCCAAACTGAGTATTGGAAATCACTAGTGGAAGTTAGTGCACCAGAATAGTGGTGAAAAGTTCTTCAGTTTAGCAATGTAAACTTCAGGATTTCATGTATTAAACTGAGAGTTCTTACCTTTTGACACTTTATCAAGGTCTCCAGCTGCTCTAGAAAGGGCAGATTTTAACCCTTCCCTCTTTTGAAACACTTACTGCTGTAGGCACTGGAGTTTTGGTCTAGTAGTCTATGTAGTCTGGCATTTTCAGGCTGAAATGTTAGGTGATCCAATATAGTTCTGATCTGACTGCAAAGAGAATGTCAAAGAAAATCTAAGGGGTCTGATGCACTTGGACTTCAGGTCAAAATGAAATTCTAGAACACTGTGCTAAATATAGTGTATAACTATATACAACAGCTATACAGAATCATTTCACAGAACTTGGAAATCCAGACAAAGAAAATTTAAACACTATCTCTCTCAGACAATGTTTCCACAATATATGTTATATAGCTACCTATAAAATACATTTATATACCAAATTACAGATTCTGTAGAAGTATTAATTTGTAATGTATTTCTTGATAAAATAATCCACAGGAAGTAAACATTCTTCATTTAGTCTAGTCCACATAAATCTAGAATTACGTACTTCAGCCTTCTCCAACATAGTATCTTCCAGATGTTTTGGACAACCACTCCCAGTATTTGTAACAATTGGCCATGCTAGCTGTGGATGATGCAAGTTGGACAGGAGTCCAAAACATTTGGAGGGTGCCAGGTTGAGGAAGGCTGAAGTGTGGTTCTTCAAGAACTGTATGTACATACACATAAAGCCACACTTCTTTGAACTTTAAATTTCTGGATGCTTATTTTACCAATAAAGTATTCTTTCAGAGTAAAAAAAAAAAAACCCAGAACCAAGATTGGATGTGTGTGCATCTCCATGCACAGCCACTTCCTGTTTCAAGCAATTAATTCTGGGTATATGTTGATCCTTGATACTCTGCCTGGGGATGCTAGAAAATTCTTGCTAATTGTTGTGGGAGAGCCATCAAAGAATTACATATAAACTGTTTTCTGACAACTCTCAGAAATGTTTGAAATATGCTTGCATTAACACAATATTGATTTTTCAATGATGCTTCTGATTTCCTAAGCTTTATAAAGACAGTTCTTTTGCAATGAATAGACTCGCGCTGACCTGATTTCATAAGAAACATTTCACATTGTTCCGGTAATTTCAGCAGTGCAGACGTAGACTGGTACTATGGAATCGCTGGGTTATACTCTGCATATAACAAGAGTGAGCCAGCATGGGGCTGGGAAGATGAACAAGGATACTCTGCCCTTCGTCATTCAGGTAAGAATATGGTCTCTGGACCATTTGCTATCCCTATTAACATTTTTATGTAAATCAATGGCTAGACAATAAAAAGTTACTCTGGCTTTGAAATACAAAAAGGGAAGTAAGTAAAAGATTCCAAGATCAATGTACAAATCTAAGTTAATAGACCAGGGACTCCAACTGTTGCACCCACAGGTGCACCCATGAACACATCCTATAGTGAGTGCCCTGTGAAAGGTTCACTTATGTCGTGCCCACAGGCATCTAACCTTTTAAATTAGGAAAAAAACCCATGTTTTAATATATCTACATGGATTTGTATGAGAAGCTCAAAACTTTCCAGCAATTCTACGTACATAGGGCTCAGCAAAAGTAAACTAAATATCTTAATAGGGCTCTTTCTGAAGGGGGGAAGTCCATACCATACCCATTCAAATATTGAAAGCAACGTCCTCAGTCTATCCTTTCAGTGTTGTCATATCAGTCTTTAAGCTGTCAAAAAGACACAGAGAATCCAATTACACGGAGCAATTGAGACTTTCCATGAAGCATGAAAAATTGCAGCATTCGTTATACATGTATCTACCATTTCTTTCAGAGAGAAATAAAGTTAAGACCTTAATGAGCAAGCACTAGATAATTTGCAATTGGACTTACGATATACCAAAATGTAAGGGGCTTTAAGGGCTGGCTCTTAAAAGACTTAAAAGTTTTGAACAAAGTCTTGTGACTTTGCTTAAAAGTATGCTTGATTATGATCAAGTGAATCTCAGTTAATTGTTAATTGGGCACTGCTGCTTCCAAAAGAAAAGAAAAAAGAAAAAAAACCCATCTGTTTTCCTTGAAAACATTCTCAGATTAAGTTTTAAGCACCCCTAGGTATCACTTGCATATTATCTGCAAAGGAGATTTAAAAAGTAGTGGCTTGATTCAAGTTACATTTTCCTTAATGTCAATTTTGGAATAAACCCAGTGAAATGAATTGCATCAGAAAATGTTTATTTTTATATTTATCTAACTCTAAATAGCAACTTCTAGTTTTCTCTTTCTGATTTTGTATATAGTGATTGCTTTCAGATCTAGACCTTGCATCAAATATATTTAACCTAATCCTTTATTTTAGGAAAGAAAAATGTTGGTATTGAGCATTCTGCTATTTTTAGATACTAATACATTTATTCTCTTTGAATTCTCTGAACTCTTTTCATTCTGGAATACTGGATTTAATGGTGCTGAGGGGATGTTCACAATTTGGGAGGGTGGAGTTTATAGCACAATCCTGATTGGTGCTTCTGCATTACTTTAACCCAGAACTCTTTTGATAACTTTTTCTTTTTCATGATACTGCTTGTTTAGATATGCCCTCCAACAAACTCTGGTTCCTTCTGGGAACAGGTGCATTCAATCTGTGATCATGTGGCGGTGAGATTGAATAGACTCCATTCAGCTAGTTACAATATGTGACTCCTGAAGGCAGTAGAAACAGAGAAACAGAGCGAGTCAGAAGGGTCCTCCCAGGCCATCTAGTCTGACCCCCGGCTCCAGTCAGCTCCGCTCATGACATGCCTTTGTACCAGTAGCTTGCAACGCAGCTTACTTACGCATCTCACAGCAAAGGAGGTGAATACATATGCAGCCCGAAAGTGCCAGTTTGTTTTGGCTTACTTAACATTTGTGCCACAAGAAAAATATTTCACAGGCTCACACTTGAAATGATTCATGGTCAGCAATGAGTTTTGCAGGACTGCCACACTGAGGAAGAAAAGAAGGTAGCATAAAAAGGTCTTCCTCATACTGCAAAGAAGACTGTCAGCAAGGGCCATTGGCACAACCTCCACTCACTGCAGGCTATTGTGTTGCCTGTAAGTTAGTACCTGGAAAGCTAGGGAGGAAGGAGTTAGATTTGCCTCTGCTACCTCTGCTTCACAAATCTGAAACAACATCTGCATTATCTTATATGTACTCCACTTGTGGGCATGCTAGTGCACTTGATTTGCCCTTCACTTATTGCAGTGCAAATTCACAGCATAGCATATTTTAAATTTTCTACTATGATTACCATGAAAATTGCAATGCTTTACAAATTCAAAAATCTTCTATATGTAATTAATAAGTGATAGACAGGAAACCTTTTCAAAATGCCTGTGAATATGCAGCTATATAAATGGATAGTTTTTTCCCATGAAACCAGGATCACTGACTTCCCAATGACCTGGAGGAAACTTTCTGTGCAAACATGTATGTGCAAAGGATCTTCCAGACATTATAAATGTATCAAGTTAATATACGTGGGATCCCTTTCCTACAATACATTAATGTGATATTTTAAAGGAGTTCAGTTAATACTTTTTGTTGTGAAATTATTTCTGTTCATTGATCAGATTCACTGTATGAATTTAAGAAACCTCAAAATAAATTCTTAATCCAACAAAATTTTATGTACATCTCAAATAAATGTTCAGGTTCAAATCAGCAATTACACCCATTCCGATCCTTTCAGTACTTGCAATATACTTTGTGTACCACCATCCATTCACCACAATGTATCATGCAAAAAGAATCTAGTTTCCTTGAAAGCCAGGGTTAGGATCTAGATGACCATGGGCAGTATCCAACTGCGTCATTTTATTCATGCAAATGATGTTGCACAAGTGGAAACCAAGTTCTGAATCTACACAAAAGGAGAATCTAACTAAAGTTATAGTTGTGCAAGTGATTGTGCTTTGCACTTGCTCTGCTAGCACTATCTGAATTTATAGAATGTCACCTTTGGGTACCACCCCATGAAATTCATGTGGTGAAATCTATATGAAATACTTTGTACTTGTAGGAGTTCATCAAATGATAATGATATCAATTATCAAGTATTATCAATGATAATTCAAAGATGGAGGCATTTTTGTGTTTTGATAGGAAAATGTGAATGTAAAGACCAAGCTTTACGAAATTCCAAGATCTTCTGTGGCATGAAATATACATATGGTGAGTTAAAATAATATATATTATTCAACAACTGTATTATTTCCACAATTGCTAGTGAAAAATATCAGCAGAGCTGCTCTGATTGGAAAAATGACAAGTCAGGTGAGGCCACTTGTGCCAATTTATAAGAGCCGTTGGTATTAAGCCGAAATACTGAGGCAAGTTGTACAAAACAACTCTAGCAAAAAGTTATAGAGTGGAGTTGAGAGGCAGGAGTAGCAATGCTGGAAACTCATTCTCAGCTGTCTCAAAATAGTCCACCTCTGCATGCAAAGCTGTGTATTACCATGTTGTGCCACTACAGCTGGCAAATTCACACAAATGAATATGTCTCAATACAAACAAACATGCACACACAGAATTTGCTAACATTTGGGGCTCTACTGATGTCCAGTTTTCTTTATATGGTGTGTGTGTATGTTTGTCCTGGGGATGGTTGTCTTTATAAAGAAGAATTCAGTAGGGTAAGCCTGAAGCAGAATGACACAATAACAGGTTTTCCACCTCATTTCCTGTTTCTGAGAATCACATCTATTCTAACTCTCTTACAGAAAATAACCAACCTAGAATATATTAGAAAGGAGTTTTCAACATTATATTGAAAAGCCCTTTGGTTGAAATAACACAGGGCTAATGTTTCCTGCTAATAAGAACTGTTTAATGGAGCATTTTGATTGTTGTGTGTTCTAGCAAGAGCTAGAACTACCAACTTTTTCTGGCAGGACTTTGTAACTGGTGGTAGTTTTACATGTAATGCTTTTCTTGACATGCTGATGAAACAATTAAATACACTTTATTTGTATATTTATTTAAATACCCTTTATTATACACTGGCCATATCAGGAAAAGACACACAGCCATGAATAATCATAGTAAGAGCACAAAGGAACATAAGCTTTCTTTCAAAGACTTGATTGATTAATTAATTAATGTATTGGATTAATCATTAATGTATTGTACAGTACTCATGTAATTTTATCATCTTTCAAAAACACTTGCACTTGTTACTTGGGACATAGCTTATAATGTACTAAGAAATAAGAGTAGGCTTATTGTAAAGCTTATTGTAAGCTGGCCAGAAGCCCTTGGGCTGGTATCACACACCTCAGCTGAGGTGCCATTGTGTATGACAGGGCCTAGCTTGGAGAAGTAGCTTGACTTACTGTCACCCTCTCCAAAATATTGCAGGAGGCCGTCGTGTTTCAGCCAGCTGAATAACTGCTGGCTTTTTATGAAAGTATGGCTTTCTCCTTCAGACTGGTAGGGTGGCCACTTTTGAATCACCAAAAAAGAGATGTTTTGCATCAAATGTGCACATTCTAACTTACACAGATGCAAGTTTAAAAAACATTATAATTTAGATAGAAACATAGGATATCTTATCATAGCACAGAAGACTGTGACCAGGTGAACTGCACACCTATGGATACACCCCTCTGCATAAATGTAACACTGTAATGTTAACATGATTAGGATGAGTCAAAGTTTTATATCTCCAAGCTTAAAACAAACCTTTGAGTTTGTTTATTTAGGCAGGAAAGTGGGGGAGACTGTTGCTTCTGGACATGATGAAAGCAATCTCTTTAATAGACCTAAGATGGAGTTTTTTAATTTAACTAGATTACACTCTTAGATTGTACTAAGTAAAAAGGATCTCACATTGCAACAGATCCTGTTGGGATAAAGAAGTGATGGCTGCTTTTCTTCTGACAATATAAAGCCAGCAGACCCATTCAGACCTACCTCTAGTGCTGGTCTAGCACTACATGGGTCCCATCAGTATAAAGCCAGCAGAACTGAGGTGGATGCATTGTACCTGGAAATGGTGCCCACACAATTGCTGGGGAGTGGGGCCTGTGCAGCTGACCCCACTCACAGCACTGGGCACTCCCTTGGCCCTTCCCCTGCACACTTAAGTTCTTCTGTGGACTTCTACAGGGAAGAAGCCTATGCGTGAGCCTATGGTTGTATAAGGCTTCTGTACAATTGTGTGTGCCAAGGGGCATAATTTTAAGTGGTGCACTTATCCACCACTTTAACAAAACTACAAAACAAACAAACAAAACAAAACAAAACACGATTGAGACTTTACCTATAGAGAAAACATGTCTTCTGACTTCTAAGTAATATTAGTAACTTTTACTTTTGGATTTGTCTACTGTGCACAATTTTTCCACCAGGTTTTATCTTGCAGTATTTGGGTTCTGTCAGTGAGGCATGTTCTGTTAGCTAAGCAGTGTTTGTTACTATGTGACAAATCTCTTTTACTATATATCATCAATATAAAGTACTTACAGTACTATTTCAATTGTGGCAGCAATTATATGCTTACTTGAGAACTACTGATAGGCTTCTAACTTGAAAACTATCCATGCATGGCTTAAGTAGGGAGGAGGAGGAGAAAGAAACATCCAGGAATGTTTTAGTTATAAACTAAGAAACAGGCTAGTTTGGAATAGCAAGATTATTACTCTTTCCAGAAAATATAAGTACTTTAAATAGATAAGACAACATGACTAGGTGACAAGAAAGCTTTGCTTTATTTTGTGGTTTTGTGCAAAGATTTCAAATTATGAGTAAGCAGTAGTTCCCAGTAATCCCAGTAGGAAGAAGCAGCTGTGTGCACGTTCCATATTTCCTAAAAATCAGGTCACTGAGCATCTCCCTGCACCCAGCCCTTGGCAGAGACTGAACAGGCTCATCAAGTAGAGGTACTGGCACAGTTTCTATTCAATTAAATCTAGTTCTGTTCTCTTTGCGTCCAATGAATATATGGTATTGCTTTATCAGTAAGACAACTACACTCATTCTGAAAGTGCAAGAAGGCTGTATTGTTGGCACTCTGCATTATCACTCAGCACACAAATGAACACAAAAGATATATTATTTCTTCTGAAATTTCCTCCCACAGTGTTGAAGGCAAAGATTTTGTCTGCTCATGATAAAGGCTCCCATGCTGAGGTTAATGTGAAGATTCAAAAAGTATTGAAATCTACAAAGCTTAAGATTTTCCGAGGAAAACGGATCCTTTACCCAGAATCATGGACTAACAGAGGTTGTACTTGCCCAATACTTAATCCTGGTATGTATTTGTCATGAAAAACATGACTCTATTGGTTCAATACCAATTTTGTGTTTACACTTCACTACTTTTCTGCAGCCCAGTTAGTTTTGTAGTTCATAAACACAATTAAATTAAATTACATTTCATCCTATCATATACTCTTGCCTTTTTAAAAAATTGCCTTTTATGCAAACATTTCCATTTTCTTCCACATACTGGGAGTATAATTAAAAACATATGAATACTTCAGGAAACTGAGCTGCCAATCATTGTTCTTACCAATTAAAGTAATTTAATTTTATGCTAAACGATCCTTTCGATTTTAGCTTCACTTTGGACCTATTAAATCATGCATAATCTTCATGTTTAAGCTTTCCCCCCAAAAATGGTCAATTTGAATCTTTTCTCAAAGTTTCATACCGTTAGACTTCATTCCTTAACTGAGTTTAAATTAGAGATATGAGATAATGAAAGCAGGGAAATTAAAGGCACTCCTCTCTGTATTTGCTTTGCATGTCTAATAAAGCAACATATACAGACACTGAAAAAAAGAAAAAGCCAAACTTGTATAATCTGATCCTCACACACAATATATATATATATATATATATATATATATATATATATTCATATATGACCAGCTGTGTCTCTCTCTTGTGAAATGGCTTCCCCAGGAAAATAACTCAAAAATTACAACACAAAATTTGTTGCCAAGCATTTTCCCAGATGTGATCATTTTTGCAGTTGTAATATTACAACTAGATCATGTTATTAAAAAATGTGGAACATACCACAAATAAAATCCTATCATGCTTTAATATAGACTAATATGCTTAATATAGACTATTAAGCATAAAAGAGGTCAACTACTAAAATATAGCTTCATTTTGAGTTATACGAGAATTCAAGCCCCTGTGTAACCAGAGTGGGATTTATTAATCCATGATTTGCTGTAGTGGGTGTTGAATGTGCTCTGAATATCCACCTCTCTGTCAGACTGATCAGGGGTTGCTACATGATATCCAAACCCAGACACTATAGGTAAATCATGGGTAAAACAACACTCAGTCAAACTAATTACTAACTGCACAATAACTCTGAGTTATTTAATCCATGATTAACCTACTGGACACAATGTAGGAACCCCTAATTGATCCTATCAGGGGTTGATTATTCAAAATGCCCACAGAAAACACCCAGCAAGTGCCATGGCAAATCATGGGTTAATTATCCCATGATTTGTTGCTGTATCACATGAATCTGCTCCCATGAAATTAATGTTAACCAGTCTTGATTTCTCAACCTATTTTTACAGGGTTGCTATGGCACAGTACTTAAATATACCACTCAATAAGTCTTGGGAAAAGGGCAGAATATAAAAGCTAAAAACACATAATTAAAACACACTGGACTAGGAAATGGCCTCACAAATATAAAAGCAACTTTTCTAGGAATTCTGAAAAATATTTGTAGCATTGAACAACCGGATATAGCATTTTAGTTAACTTTTATTATCATACTTTTAGATGCAAATTATTTAAAGCAAGTTTTAAAAATTAAAAGGTAATCTAAAAATTCTCTCAAGTGGAATTTTTTGTGGCATATCTTGGAGAAATAACAAATGCATTTCTTTGTAAGTTACATTTGCAATGATACTACAGACAGTTCCAAGGTCATGAATGTGTTACTAACCCAATAAATATATTCCTATTTTGTTTGCAGGTTTGAAATACCTAGTTGCTGGATATGAAGATGTTCAAGATGGTAAACTGATAGTCAATATGAAAAGTTTTGTTCAGCGGTGGAAACCAGCTCTGGGGAAAAAAGTCTTGGAGATTTTAAAAGAATGTAGCTGAAAATGCCAAATATGGCATCTTTATGCAAAGTTAATAGAAAGAAGATTTCTAAATATGAAAACTGGAATGTAAGGGAATAGTGCCAAATGTGTGTCAAGATTTACCACCTTTCACCTTGATTCTAGACACATTTGTCCTAATTGTTAGGCCTATGAAGAAACAGTGTTTGTGAGAGAAACTCCCATTCAAGAATTGGGGATTCCTCCAGCAGCCTCACTTGCATGTGCAATTGAATTCAGAATGTGTAATATATCCAGCAATCAGCGAATGCAGCTGCTCTTCTGGAGTCTCTCCCATTCCACTTTCCCACCATTCATCAGTTCGTTGTGGGAAAGCGTCTTTGTAAACAGAACTTCATTCATAGGTCTTCTCTATATTGAGCCAACCTGTTCTGCTTGGAAGTAAGGACCACTGAGTCAGAAAACATGGTTTATAATACCTTAAATTAGGTATTAATAGTCAATAGTGATTTGGTGACCAGTTTTATAAGTGCTTTATTGGCCCATACTGAGGTATGTGGGACTTGCACCACTTGAATTATTTGAAAGTTAAAACCTCCATTTTCATTTCCTGCAAAAGGATGTGTGTAGACCACTGTTGGACAAAATGACTATCAGAGTTTGTTTCAGTGTAAATCTTCAAGCAAATCAGTGAAGTCAGTAGAATATTACAGGCATGGACACTACACATATATTAATGGGAAAACTCCACTGGAAACTTATGTCCCATTGATCTCAGTGTGACTAAATTCGATCAGACCCAAGCTGTAAAGCCTAGTTATGTCATACCTTTATCAGTAAAACAAGCCCCAATCCCTCTGTGTGACATTCTTTAAAAATGTTTCATAGAATTTTCATTTCCAGCAGGTAAAGATGCTGGATCAAATTATCCAGTTAAAACAATCAAAATTTGTTAAAGCTAGAGTTTATTTTCCAGCTTTTAAGTCAGCTTTCATGAAAATAGAACTTCTCCTTTCATCATAAATTTGGTTTTAAGGAAAGACTGGTTCCATTAACACACCTAAGATGCATTACACACACTTAAGTATTTAATTACATAAAGCACTTTAACTGTCTGGCCCATTCCAGTGTGAACATTCTTATTCTGGAAAACAGGCTACCTACAAGTGCAGAACCCATAAGTATAATGCACAGAGACCACAAAGAAAAAGATGGCACAAGAAAAAATAATATTAGCACAGGAGCACTCCAAAAATGGATAAAAGATGTTTCTTTCATCTGGCACTGGCCACTCCAAAAAGCTAAGTAATTTTTGAAAAATGAAAATATTTGCACTGAAACCCTAATTTCAGACTAATAATTTAATTCTGTGGATATCAGCTGCGATGAACTATATAAACTACAAAAATCTTAAAATTTTGAAATGTGATGGAGTTGTTCATAACTTATGCTGGACTTAGCCTTTGTTTTATAGTATTTAAACTTGAACAGTAAGTTTGTTTTCTTATGTTTCTACAAGCAATGCATACTTATCCAAACTAGTGTACATTTATGGGATATATCAAGAACTATGCCATTTTCATCACTAGATTGTGCACTTCTGTTAATATATCTTTAAACTAGCACAGAAATATGGGGTGTGTGTATAGATATATATGAAAAATAAGGAAGCACTACAATGTCATTTAAAACAAACAAGATGTCACATTGGTCCATGGATTGTATGTGTATAGTCTATTGTGTTCCTGTGGATTCACAAAAATGATGCTGTTTTCAAATGTTTTTGTATGTTATGTACATAATAAATATACTATATTTAAATTGATTTGTATTATGAATTTACAATTTACAATATCGTGCCCCATACTAACAGATAAAACACTAGGCAACATTATACTTTTTCCTGAAACTAGAACTGCAGTTTGTTTGTTCAGAAAAATGGCATTCTTTCCACACACTTCACACATACAGTCCAGTTCAAACGACTTGGAATGTAGTTGCCCAAGTATTATGAATCTGTTTGTTAGTGCCTATAACATGACAAGGAATAACACAGCTCCTCCCCACTATTTTGTTATCTTTCAAATTATTTCAAAGTTACTACCTGAAGCCTCTGTACTCCCTAAATTGTTAAATTCACACAAGTCTGAGGAAAAAGCCTTGGCATGTTTGATTCACATAGCTAAGTCCTGCCACATATATTGGTCTTGTTACAAATATTATCAGTGTAATGATAAAGGAAATTTTGGAAAACCACACTTAGTTACTTCTGTGAAAAGGGATTGCCACATTTTCAGTGTGTTTACCTGAAAAAGTTTAATTAATTCTCAAATATCACATGTGAGGAGAAGCTTTCCATAACAGAACAGTTAGCGCTGAAAGAGTTCCCTAACAGCATGAAATAAAATATATGCTCTCTCTTTCCAGCTAGATGTCTTGCTCTCATTTGGATAAGCTTAACAACATAAGCTTTTCTGTTTTAATATTCTGTGAGGCATCAATAACAACCTCTTTGACTTTGTCAAGGGGCATGTGACATGATTATTTAAAAATTTCAACAAGTGGTATGAACATGATTCCCATGAGCGTATTAATAACTCCTAAGGGAATGTGCTAATTGACAACAGGACCAAATTCAAAGACACAGAGCTATAGACACAATCTAACCCTAAAAACTGCAATGCAGGAGTAGAAAGTTGTAGTTAAGTTGTATGAAACTCATAAGACACTATCCATACTATACAGTAATTGCATCATAATTAACCAACCAAATAAATTCTTTTTTTAAAGTGCAAATGATATAGGTTAGACTCTGATCTAGAAATTCAGAAAATGGCTATACATTTTCTATGGAAAGGAAATGTTCAAATGGGGTTGGGAGTAAGTGATTCACTTCCCTAGTTCATTCAGGTTTTTCTTTTGTTTGCCGTTTGCATGAAGACTGGTAAAGATGTCAGAAGAATAGGTGCAAGGACTAAGTTTTTCAATAACTGGGAGCCGGTTTAAGACTTTTTTGTTTGTTTCCTACTCAGTTGGTGCCAAAGTGCAATGAGACAGGCATGGATGATGGATGTGAACAGACAAGTACAGTGGCAGAGGAGAAGGACTTAAACATTCAATGTTACTCCCTTCCAGGCTGCACAGACCCCACCAAACCTCTCCCCACCTTTTATAAACCTTGGCACCTGATGAAGAGATCATGAGATCGTGGAAACGTGCATAATTTTTGTGACCTTTTGGTTGGCCTAATAAAGGTATTACACTAATAATTATAAGGCTGTATTTTAACAGAATTACTGTGGGTTAAATCTTCACATCGCTGAAAATGCTATAACATCTGGTACTACAAAGTGCCTAAAAACAGAGCTAGCTGTGGCATCAACCCAGTAATTTTGGAAATACAGTCTATATTTTTAGGTAGGTTATCTGCTTCCATAACAACAGGGAAGTGTTTTGTTTTGCTTTGCTTAAAAAAGCCTTCCTCAACCCTTTCTAGCAACCATTTCTTAGTACCTTGCAGAACTGGCTTATTGATAATGTGCTGGTCCCCAAGGTTTCTGTATTTTCTTGTTTATTTTATTTTCAATGGCAGTGAGTTCCAAAATAACGTTACAGAAAGGTCAAAGCAGCTCACAGCTCCTTTCCCACAGTTCAGTAACAAAAATATTTATGAATGTCCCTCACTAATCTGAGGGAGGGCAGGGCTAGAGAGAGAAAAACAAGCAAGAAAAATATTTCTGGAAATATCCTATATATGGAAAAACTTCAAGGCATGTAGAAATAATGCATAATCTAGTGTTTACTGCAAATGATTACACATGAAAACAATCTGGCAGACCTTGTTTTTGTAGTTACATTGGAGCCCTAGGAAAATATTCACTCTCCCACTATTTCTTGAGTCTGGAAATTAGTCATATCATGCCTTCCCCATCTCAAGGTGATCTATTCCCCAAGCAGCATCTTTAATACAGAACATTTCCTGTTGGTGCTTCTCACCATCATCCTGTTTCTGCCGGGCCATGGTACCTTGGATCCTGATGGGGGATGTTCAGCCATCCACTCAAGCAGTGTATTTTCTTCAATGTTGCCCATTGTTGTCTGTTTCCCTTTTAGAAGTTCCCTTTCTTTGCTACATCTGGTTAAGCATGTCAGCCTCTGCACACTTTTAATGACAAGAATCATTTAAAGCAGCCATTGATTCAATGCCTTCTTTGCAATGCCTTTTTTAACCTGCTTGTCTATATAGCATTTATTCAAGAATAAAAATAATGAGCTACAATTGAACAGACATAATATGAAACAGAAAAGGGACCGGGACGGAAAAGAAATAACTTGGCCACTGCACAGAACAGTTCTGGGAACTGTGGGACGAGCCCAAAGGCAGTGGATCCCAGCTGAGGTAATGGAGAGGCCCTCACCCCTCCCTCCAATGCAGCTGATTTTATGTTTTCAGGCCTTCATGCAGATTAGGTGAAATAGTTGCTAAGTGTTGCCTTAAGACACTTTCATAGCATCATTTTCCCTCTCACATCCTCCTACCTCCTCTTCCTTGCAACTCCAGCAAGGACTATTTCTACTCCTGGCTCACCCAGTAGGTTTTAACAAATGCCCTGTCGAATCAGACCTGGATCTTTTTTAGTCCAGTATCATGTTTCCAACAAAAACTGACAGTGCAGAAATGGAGAGGAGAAAAGCAATAGGTAAATATTGAGAGAAAGCATGAGAGCAAGGCAGGTGAAGGGGAGTGGATACGTGGGTGAGTTCCTCGTAGGCTGTTGCTTAGGAAGTTTGGGTACAGTGAAATGTAGAAGGGTAAGGAATCTAGTATTATGTCTCAAGTGCCCCGCCTACAAATATGTGGCTGGTGCTAATAATAAGCTTTTAATATCTACAAATAAAAATTACAATGTTTTGGTGTGTAATATTTTTACATTGGCTGCTGGAGTGGAGACATCTGAGAGTAGCTGTTTGACAAAGTAGATGTCCTATGTTTTATGATGCTCTCATCTTTATGTAAATGTTTAGAATGTAGGAAAACATTGTCTTAATTCTTATAAATATTGTATTTTGTTGGATAAGCTTTTGGAGTGTTCCATTTGGTGCTTTGATTCAAATATATTTATTTTGTATGCTTTTCTGTTTCATTTTGGGCTCCCTTCTGGAAGGAAACTGGGGTACAAACAGCAGTATGAAAAATAAATGAAAAATATTTATTACATTTTTAAAGCATAAACTAGAGAAAGATCATGTGGCTTTTGCTAAAAAGGGGGACAGCTGGAATTTGAGATTCCCATTGTCTTTTTGCAATGTATATGTTCCTCTGCCACCAGCAATAACATAATGTGATGTGCAACAGAGTAAGGAAAAGTAGATCATAATGACACAAGAACCTAGGATTATACTGAAGATAAAATATATTAGAGCTCTGGAGGCAGGTACTCAGTATCAGGCTATCATGACTCAACCTTTATTTAAGGTTTCACTATTCAAAGAGGCTTATTCCATGCAAACTTTGGACACTTTGCCCCTGGGCCTAAGCAGAGAATTAGGAGACTTGAACCAGGCCCTAACTGCAGAACTTTCCCTTCTGAGCCACCAATACTATACTTCTGTTCACACATTTGTGTCAATACATGAGAACTTCAACCGGGTAATGGGCTGATGCTGTGCATCGTGGCCCTACCCCTTAAGTCCACTTGAACAACAGGCTATTGCCAGCTTTGTGCTGAACATCCAGAGAGAAAAATCTCTCCAACATTTCTTGCTGCCAAGAGGAGACACTGGTGTATTTTTTGAGGGTTGCTAGAGATATTTGTGTTTTTTCTAGATTTATGGGGGTCCTCTGCCCCTAACCCCCACAAATTTGGAGGACTGACTGTCTGTGACCCAACTTACATACAAATTCGACTTAAAGACAAACTTCCATATTCTCAGGAATGGAACTGGTTTGTAATCCGGTACCTGCTGTACTGGATAAGAAGTGGCCAACACCACATTTCTTTTATCATTCACAGAAAAGAAGCCACAGATGAGAAATCCATCTTTGCCTTTTTGGGAAGCAAATTTATTTATTTATTTATTAAAACATTTCTATGCCGCCCCATTCGCCGAAGCCTCGGGGCGGCTCACAACATAAAATATAATACAAAAATAACAATATAAAACTAACAATATAAAATAAATAACAATATAAATCTCTCTGGAACCAATAATATTCAGGAAAAATAATCAGGTTTGCATTTATGAAGTACAGTAAGCTGTAGGGTGAGTGAAATAGGGATAAAATATATGTGGTATAGGTAATACAAATAGGGGTAAAATATCTGCAGTATAGGTAATGCAAATGCAGGAATATTGCAATCAAGGAAACTACTCTTTATGGTCTTAAAGGCATTACTTGATGGAAATGATACTTTAAACCAGTAGCAAAACACTCACCATCTCCTCAATGTTGGACCATTTCATTTATAATTACTAATCACGAGTGTGAATATTTCATAGCTCGTTCCTTTTTGACCTCTGGGCCTTTGTAATAAAATGAAACCAACATTTATCAGCTTTTGAGTACCAATTATCAGACATTTCCTGAGTGAATGCCGATTTACACAAACCAAATTAGTATGGTAAGCATCTGTGCTGACAGCATAAGGGCTGAATTCCGCCAAGGGTGATGGGACTTCTTAAAACCCTTCGTCTAGGTTATAGTCATTGCTGCATTCACTCCCAAGAAAAAACCTGCCGAATGAGGGTGAGGAATGTGTGACTTCCAGTCATTGTTGGACTATAACTTCCATCGGTCATAGTTAGCATGTGCAATAGTGAGGGAGGGTGGAAGGACACTGCAACGCCTTCTATAGTGAGTGTTATAGTTCATTTCATTTCAATTCCAGTTCCAGGTGATTGTAGCAAGTAAGATCCTAGCACGGAAGTAACCCTACATTCAAGAGGGCAGTTATGTCGATACAGAAGCAGAACTCAGACAAGATCTGAGTTCAAATGGACTAATACTTACATGAGGAAAAGGGAGCAGGAGTGGAAGGCCCAGTTAAGGGATAGAATCGCCTGGATTGCATGGAGGGGCTTTGTGAGAAATAAGAATGCAGGAATAGACCAAAGAAGTGAAAATACCTTGTTATACTTTTATGCTTTCATCAAAATGGTATTAATATTATCATATTTTACTTGAATTTGCTTTTTTATTGTAGACCACCCAGAATCTTGGGGATACGGCCAGATAAAAGTCAGCATAATTCAATCTTACGAATATAAAGTTGTGGTTAAAAATAGAGAAATGAAGCAGACCCAAAAAATAATAATAGTTTAAAAATCCCCAGAAGATTAAGGCTGAGGATCTTTAAGCTCCAAGTTAACTCACCACCCACTAGATTACAATGAATGTCAACAGACTGTGGATTTTTGTCTACCTGTTACCCATGTTTCATTTTCTGTTTTTCGTGTGCATAAAAATAACTCTCATTGTTTGATCAAGTCAACAAATATTTGAATGTATTTTGTTTGTACAGTACATGCCACCCTCATGCAAAAAGTAGATTCTTCTAACACGAACTGTGATTTGTTTTAGCTCCAATAGCTACCTGATTACTAAACATTGACCTGAAAATGACTTTCCTCTTGTGTAAACAGCATATAACTACTTTTGAATGTATGCTGAAGATAATTCATTTTTTGCTGTAAATCAGAAAATGTCCATACCAGGAAATTTACCCTAATATGTTATGCTTCTGTACTGTAAACTAAGAAACAGTCATCAAAAACCTATATTGAAAAACCAGGTTTGTGAGCTTTGCATAAACAGTGCTTTTCTCAGTGTACATTCCTGAAGTTATGTTGCTTTTCATTATAACCAGAACTTTATGGGCTCTTCTGTGCTGAGCATAACTGTGTCCTTTCTTCTTCAGTGGGAGGACTATACTCAGTGACACATCTGGCATTAGTTAATGCTAGTTTTGATTGGTGAAAGCTTGGTTAAAACACTCTCACAGATGGAGACTCCAAGCCCATTACATTTAAGACTAAGAAGAAAACTGTCCTTTTGAAACTGAGGAACCCAGTAAGCCCAATGACTTATTACTGATCACAGAAGGGAATGGCACAGTTTCTTTCCCTCTTGCTTTAAAAATTAAAGTCCAATAGCCATGTATTGATAGATAAGCAGACAGGCAGGCAAGTCTTGGATGCTTGTGAACAGCAGAACAGCAATAAACATGATTTTATATGATTCACATTTGATGAGATACCAATAATTGATGTTTTTCCCACAGGAATAGTACTTATGGTCAAGCAAAAACAAGAAGCTCATTCACACATTCAGCTGAAAGCACATCCAAGTGACCTGAAGCATATCACCTGCTTGACTTATTGCAGGGGAAAGGGTGCATAATCATGAAAATCAATGGATAGGTGTCTTTTATCCAGTGATGTATTCAAGTACTTTACCCCAAATCTCAAGTCAAGCCTCTAGTCTTTACTTTCAAGTCTAGGTTGGGTCTCAAGTCCTTGCAAGAAATTTTTGAGCCAAGTCTCAAGAGCCAACTTTAACAAAACGAGGGAGGTGATGAAGGGGGGGGGGTGCGGGGGAGGTTTAGTTATAACCCTTCCCAATGTTCCCATCTGTACTTCTCTCAGTGATGCATTGAAGTCCTTTGCTTCAACTACAATTTCTTTAAATAAATAAAATTCCTATTCTGCTTCCACCCCGTTGAAACTCCCTCCTCATGCCAAAAAGAAGAGCTGAAACCCTGCTTTCCCCATCACAATCTCTTCCTCTCTATCCTGCCCCTGCCCTCTTGAAATGCTTTCCCTCCCTCCTTCTCCTGAATTGTTCAAAATATTGACCATTTCAGCATAAATTACAAAGAATCAGCTAAGTTTGAGGGCTGTTAGGCTAGATGCCTTCTGGGGGCTTCCTTCTCTCCAGACTATTCCTCCCTGTGGTTACTACTGCAACTATCCTTGCCTGCTTATTTCACTAATAATTTCTACATTTTTATGACCAAATTGCTCCAGGACTTACCATGGGACAAGATATCCTGGAAGGCAGGCACAAACACAGCAGGGGCAGAAGCAAGCCAGTAATGTGAGGGATAAGAGGCTCCATACATTTTTACAGACATTCAGAATCCTATTTTTCTATGCTCAAAGCCAAACAAGACCTGCTAGCAGTCATCAAGTCAACCACATAGAAGTGGAATTCTTTTTTTTGAGGCTCAGGCCAAAAAGGGTGCCCGTTAGCATGATCACATAAGTTAACTGTGGCTTATTTAAGACATGGTGAGCTGGGTGGTAGCGGCAAGTAGCTTATTTGAGTATTGAATGTCAGCTGAACCCAGCAACCAATGATTAGTCAAAGGGTTGTTTAAACCTGTTACAACCCATGCCCATTGGTTTGGATGACTTGACAAGCCACAGTTAGGCCTTGCACGTTAAAATTCCACACAGCATGCCCTATAGCCCATCATGGCTTAAATAATATATGAAGGTCTGCAATGATTATGCGAATCAAATAATTGTGAAATCACACAATTAACCTCCCCAAGAGCTTAGAAATGACTGACAGAAAGCTATTTGTGAGAAAAGATACTCAGGAGAAGAGTTTGAGGTGCACGGAAGGTTCAGTACTCCACCCACACAGCCATTTTTGCTCAAAATAAAATATTCATCACTTTTATAGTTTCAGGCCGATGGTGTTTAAACTGCAGCCCTCACATCTAATTGGGTTTTAAGTCACCTGAACGTCTCACATACTTCAATGGAATTGACATGGTGAGTTGCTGAAGCAAGACACATATCTATTATTCTGAACATTTGTCACACAAAAAGTAGATTTTCATAGCATGATAACATATTTGAGGTACTTTGAGGTATAAATTCTTGTACATGGTTGCATGTACAAGAAGTTGGCTTCTTGTGTTCAGTACTTTATTTTCATTCTGGAAAGCTAATTGTAATTTTCCACCAGTGCTCTGCAGGAGGTATGGAACGTGTTTACAGTGCCTAGGTATTTGCATTTAAAGAATTAATAAAAATTCCTGGCTGGTCAAAAAGCTTCCACAAGCATTATGACCTTGACATTTTTATCACCTCCTAGCTTGTTTTCTCTTAGTTGGCCAAACAGATCAAATACAAATCTGTATTCTGAAGTATGCAAGCCCAGTCCTCTCAGAACTATGCAGTCGCCCTGCCGCAGAGCTTCAGAATTGTGGAATGAATAAATAATAAAGAATAAGGGCAAGAATTCACAGCCCTAATTTTCACCCCATGCTAGGACACCATGCTAACGACTGCCATTTAAAGCAGCACCTTCCTACCTTAAGGAAATCATTTATATATCCATGAGTCAGTCTCTCTCTCTCTCTCTCTTTTGTGTGTGTGTAAATATGTAAAGATCAACAAACTGAGCATTACTTAATGTTATCTGATTTGCTTATTTATATGTCACTCCTTCCTATAGTGTCAAGGAAGATAATGATTAAAAATAAAGTTTGTACAATATGAACAAAATATCCTGTGAAATTAAAGTTGCTGAACACCTACCGAAGTCAAACCACTGAATGTTAGCCCAAAGAGGAAAGTTTTAGAGGATAGTTTTACAGCTGTGGACACAGCATCGAGAAGGTGCCCATGCAGTTTGAATGGAACAGTTAAAAAGTGTTCTCTGGGGCAGTTAGGATCCAGAGTATTAAATTTGCAGGGAAAGCCGTATGAGATGAGACTGAGGGAACTGGGTCTTTTCAGCCTGGAGAAGAGGAGACCCTGAGGGGATCTGTTGGTGACATATAGGTACATAAGGGGGTGTCACATGGTGGTGGGTAGAGACCTGTTCTCCTCTGCAGAGGAGGGCAGGATGCGCTCCAACGGAGCAAAGCTCAGGGAACCTAGGTTCAATTTGGATGCCAGGAAGTAGGACCCCAAGGGTATGGAATGGGCTTCCACGAGAGGTGGTTGAGGCCCCACTGGTGAGGGTGTTCAAAAATAGCCTGAACATACACATGGTGGGCATGTCATAAGTGGAGCCAGCTAGAGTCGGGAGTCAAACTAGATGGCCCAGAAGACCCTTCTGACTTGCCCTGTTTCTATGTTTCTGTGTTTCTAAATGTTTTTATGGGCCCAGTGTTGCACCTGGACGTCAACGGGAGGTCAATGCAAATGCTGGAGTATTGTGCTTTCTGCAACCCAACTTGCAAAGATATAGCAAGTTGCTAGGTCCTAGAGCCTCTACAAAGGCTCTAATGCTTCTTGGCATGGTTCTTGACACTTGCAGAGAAGACATACTGGGTGCGCCCCCATGAAACCTATGGCTTTCTGGGTAGTTTTTAAGCCCCAGTAAGCCTCCATCACTTGGTCTGAATGCTATGGCAAACTGTGCCTGGTGAGAATAGGTATATTAATTAGGAACTTTGGGACCCACAAAGGAGGAGGAAAAAGCCACTGTGGTTACTCATACCTTAGGCATGTTTGTAAAGCAAATATAAACCCTGTTTTCAGAATGCAATTCCCCTCCCTGCCAACATCACTACACCCCACCACTCATCTGGTAGAAGCAGTGCAATCAAGAAAACCAAGGTCCAAAGTCACAAGGAGAACTTGAGATCAGCAGCAAAGGCCCTCCTCCTGGAGCCCTCCGTGAGAGACATCAGGAGGCAAAGTACCTGGAGGAGGGCTTTCTCTGCGGTGGTGCCCCATCTGTGGAATGTGCTCCCCAGAGAGGTCTGCCTGGCACCGTCGTTATTTGTTTTTCGGTGCCAGGCTAAGACCTTTTTATTTAAACAATATTTTAACAATGTTTGATAATATCTATAGGTCTTAATTGTGCAGCCAGGGTGTTTCTGGGTTCTAATTGTATTTGTATTATGTTTATTTATTTATGTGAGCCGTCCTGAGGCTATAAGCGATGGGACAGCATACAAAAATTCTAAATACATAAATAAATAATAAACTTGCACATGTACACCAGGCTCCCCTTTCCAGATGTTCCCCTGTCACATGGTAGGAAGGGGCAGGAATGGCTGGGGTGGCTGGAGCAAGACCAGAGAACACTTTTTCCCTTCATGTTGAGGGAAATGTCTGAATAAGGATTATATCTTGCTCAGAAGCTAGAGAACAGTATTTCCTAGACTTGAAGAATGTGAAACTTTATGAAAAGTTTAAATAAAAGCTAGTGTTGTACTCAGTGCTAGTCCTACTTAGAATAGACACACTGAAATTAATAGGACTTAAATCAGATTGACACTGGATACCACTGTTAATGTGTTACAATCATAAATATAAAATATAATAAAATATAACATGATAGTCTTGTCACTGATTATATTATCGTTATTGCTACCCTGTCTTTTTTTCCTCTTATAAGGAACCCACAGCTGCTTACATAGCACTATTTTATCTGACCACCCTGAGAGTGAGATACTGACCCAAAGTTACCCAGTGAGTTTTATGGCTGTGCAGAGACCAGCGCCTGCATTTTCTAAGTAGCCAGTCCAACACCCTAACCATCAAACCACATGTGCTCTGGAACTGCCTAAAATGGTTAAGTAACATGCACAAGTTATTTTCAGATTCATAATTAATTATTTGTATGAATGTTAGTCATGATGATATACACTAGCTAAAATTATTATTGTTAGCCCTGCTGCCTTGCTTTCTCTTTTAATGCTATCCTTTATGTGGCTGGGAACACTATGCTGCTGGTTGCCCAAGGCCACTTTTGTATGAAGGTTGAGTCATATCCATATGTGACTGGCTATAAATATTTTATCTGGGTCTTGAAAAAGTAGCATGGCAGACAGAGAAACAACCTGTTTGTATGCAAGATGAGATAAAAAGTAGGAGTTTGGAGAACATTAGAATACGGATCCTGTTTTAGGGTGGAGGCACTGCCACTGTATCTGTATGCTTTTCTTTGTATTCAGTCCCTTTGCAAATAAACAGAAGATTACAAGGACCTTATATCTCCCCAGTGAAACTGATTTCGTCTAGACTGTTAGAAAGACTATAATGTACACAAAATCAGGCTGCAAAGCAATACTGGGATACTAGAAAGGGTATCCAACAGCCCATGAACTAACTCAGGTATCTCAGCACACTTTTCTATAGCCTACGGGTTCTTTGTGGAATCTGGACTATTCCACCTTTTGCTCTAAAAATATTTATAGCCCTTAAGATTGTGGAACTGCTGAGAGAGAGAGAGAGACAGACAGACCGGGAAAGGGACATGTAATACAAATGCCACATTCATTAAATTTCATGACCCTCAGTATATGTGCTGAAATGAGCCACAAGGGCACAACAGTTCTGAATTTCTGACTAGGAATAAGTTAGTTCAGAATAAATAATGCTGAGTTTAATTTGGCATGCTTCGTAGCTACGATAACAACAAACAAAATACAAATCTGGCTGCAACTATCCAGCTCTGCACTTTTTGAACATAATTGTTAGATTTAAAACAAGATGAAAAACATTACCAACAGTAGCCTCTCTCTGCTACAGCATAAAGATTTTACAAGTATGTAATGTAAGGCAAGCATCTGGACATGCTAAGTATAATTACGCAAGCTATTTAATACATATTAAAAGGTAACATCTTGGAAAGGTAAATTGCATTTAACGATGTCTGTGGCGGTTACTTTTTCTGAAACATTCCACTTTCATAGGAATGAAAAGAATGAGGTCGGAAGAGTTCTAGTGTAATTTTAATTGGATGTCTTTTAAACTTCATCCTTACACTGCAATTGTGAGATATAATGAGGTAGTGGTGCTGCTTCTTTCTACAGTTTTACATAATGGCATAATATAAGCTCTACATTTTCTTTATTCTCTGATTTGCTTTTGTTTCTTTTTTTAAAGTCTAATCCTTTTAGTTGGCACAGTGCTGCTCGTTTCCTTTACAGGAATTTTAAGGCCAAACTAAATGTGACTGTATGATTTATTTACTTTTTTCAAATAAATACTTGGTGTAGCAGCCCTGATTGAGATCAGGATCCTGGTGGGGTTAGAGGAATCTAACCCTTTGCCACCTGCAGTGATCCTAATTGGAATCCCAGGTCCCTCCTGCAACTACATAAGATTATAAGAGGAGCTGTGCTGGATCTTATCTAGTCCAGCATTCTGTTCTCACAGTGGCTAACCAGATGGCTAGCCTAAGGAATGTGCACAAGTTTGACAGCCATCCTTCTGTTCATGTTCTCATCAAGTGGCATACAAACGCATATTGCCTTGGATACTGGAATTAAGTTATAATCAACATGACCATTAGCCACTGAATGTGTTATTCTCTATAGCCCTCTGAACTGCTGGTGATTAATGCATCTTGTGGAAGGGAATTCCATAGTTCATCTTTTATTTGTGCTGTAACTTCTGCGACTTGGGTTCAATGAATAGTCCTGGGTGTGCTATAAAGGATGGGGCAGTGCAAACTTCTTTCCACTACTTGCACTGGGAGAGAAAGCTCTATTCATGCCAATGGCCAATTTCCTTCTAGTATAAATAAAGGCCTGGAAGTAGTTGGCAGTGCCAGAAGGGGAATCAGATTGGGACCACAGCGTGGGGGAAAGTGTGAATCTCCCCTAACTCTTCTGCCAAAGTCTTGGACTGGATTGTCACCCCTGACAGTATTTAATATTTAAAAACAAGAGTTATTCACACAGCTGCTTGCTGGAATCATGTCAGCATAGCTCTTTTTGGCAACTAAGGACCTGCTTCTGTGACCTCTTCACAGTCAAGTAAATGTTTACTTACTTTGGGACAGTCACCGACTCTCAGCCCATCCTACCCCACAGGGTTGTTCTTGTTATGAGGAGGAAGAGAATTATGTAAGCCACCTCAAGTTCCTTGAAAGGAAAAATGGTGGGATATAAATATAATATAAATGGGAATGCACAGATTACTAAACCAATATAACCTAATTACTATGGGCATTGTATTGGCATTGCAAACTGAAGTAGGACAAATATCAGTCAGTTCCATTTCAGACATGACACAGCAAGTGTAGCATGGCACAGAAGTGGAGAAAGAAACACAGAAACAGAGCAAGTCAGATGCACTATAATATAATATGATTGCAAATATAGCAATATAAACTTTCAGAGAGTGTTCAGACTAAATAAGGTTTCAGAAGCCTGCTTGCATTTGGAGGACAATTTCTAAACATTTCTGTATTGCTGGCAGACTGATCATTTCCTTAGCATTCTACTACATCCACCTTTTAAAACCTCTGAATATAAATATTACCATAACATCTGGTCATTTGCAGACACCTACATACTCACACTACAGGAAGTCCCTGGGTTATGAATGTCTGAGTTATGAACAAACTGCCATAAGGCCTATTAATTTTTAAAAATTGCCATGGAAATTGTCATCACCATAGATAGATGCAAAAGGAAAGAGAGGGAGACCTCCAAAGTATGCCTTTCTGCCCTGCCCCAGCTCTGCCCATCTGGAAAAGGAAATCTCTCCAGAACTGGGTACTTTGAGCCTTGAGAAAAGAAGACTGAGGTGGTGGGGGGACATGATATCCCTCTACAAGTACCTCAAAGGCTGTCACAAAGAGGAAGGTCAAGATCTCTTCTTGGTGATGCCAGAGTGTAGGACACAGAATAATCAAGTCAAGTTGTGACAACCCAGATTCAGGCTGGACATCAGGAAGAACTTCCTCACTGTCAGAGCAATACAACAGTGGAACCAGCTGCCTAGAGAGGTGGTGGGTTCTCCACACTAGACACATTAAAAAAAAAAAACTGGACAGCCATCTGAGTGGGATGGTGAAAACTGGTATCCTGCAACAGCAGGGGCTGGACCCAATGGCCTTCATGGCCCCTTCTAACTCTATGATTCTATGGTTTCCTTGCTGCAAAGAGGATGCACTGGTGAATTTGGACAGTGTGGGGAGGGATAAAGATATTTGCAGGTTTTCCACTTTTGCAGGGGTCCTGCACCTCTTATCTCTACGAATGTGGGGGGCCGACTATACGTGATCCAGCTTATATATAAATTCAACTTAAAATTGAATTTCCATTTTCTCAGGAACAGACCTCATTCGTAACCCCAGGGACTGTCTATACCATCATATTTTACTCATATAACAGGCATAGGAAACATTAACATAGCAGAGATATTTTTAGCATTAGTATACATAGCCTGACACCCATTACGTTTTATAAGACCAACATTATCTTAAGTTAGATGTTTCATTTTACACAAGTAAAACAATTTGCAAGTGGATCTCATAACCATAATGTAAATTACATTATCATAAAGTTTATTAAGTAAATGAGAATGTATTCTCACATCTATGTTTCCCTAATAAGTGTCTGTTCCTAGACTTATTTAAAGAGTCTCAAGAAGATACTATTTTCTACATTTCTCTCTACCATCTCATAAATTAGGACAGAATCAAACATCTCAAGGGTCTGTGAGTTAAACAGGCCACAGTTCATCAGGGCTATATTGGAGTGATCAAGCGTTCTGCCTCTTGCCTGCTTGTTGTTTCTGCTTCATTTACACTTATGTTCATTGAGATCTGCAAATCAGGAACTTTGGTTTGTTGAGAGGGAAACAACACAAGTTTTAACCCATTAACTTGTAGAGAAACTACCTGTAGCAACTGTAAGTTTCTGTAGCAGGTCTAAATGGTACAGGCAGTGTAGGCCATAAGTTGTCTGTGGACCATGTATTTCTAATGCTATTCCATAAAAATAAACTTGAATTATCAAGGTATGATCCTCTGTCCAGAAAATTGCTAGCTCTGAATTACTGCAACTTACCTAGATAGAATGTTATAACAGGTTCTGAACAATTTTTTCACTCCTGTGGGAATGCTCTCAGATTATCCTCTCTTTTCCTGGGGCTGATGCCACCAAAGGGAAAAAATCAGGGGATAAAAGCGCTATCCATCTAATTAGATAGCAGTCTGAAGGCTTCATTCCTTCTGCTGCAAGACTTCATGCTGTCTGTCTGAGAAGGCTATGCTGTCGCTGGAATATAACAGAAAAGTCTAGTTTTAACACACCCACAGAATAGTGCTCTTTCAAAGAATTATTTATACAGTTTGTGCCAAGCAACTTAAGCAGCGGGTAAGTGATCTGGTAAAAGTGTGAAGGGTGAATTTGGTTGGTTTAGCAAAGATCTTTTAAATTAAGACTCCACAAAAAGAATAAGGCCTCTTTTCTTTATTTATCTATTCAACCAAGGGGCAGAAAGGGCAGAGAAGCTTAAAAGGTCTATTCATGCGGACTGAGCTGGTGCTTTGAGTCAACTATTTACACATTGTAAATGTATTTCATTCACATTAACACAACATTCAGAGGAAAATGGATGCAAATGAAGCATCTCTATCTCTACAGAGAATAATATTTTAAGAATGAAAAGACAAAAATGGTTGTCATGTTGGTCTTTTTGGATAAAATGCCCATCCAGGCAAAATCAGAAAAATAGACTTTTTTGCCTAATTATAGAATTTTGGCACATATGGAAAATTCAGAAGTAATCTTGACTTCTGTATACAGTGTTAAAATACAGTACTGAATTAGGATCCTATACTGTATTATTCGATGCCACTTAGAAATTTATTTTAATATAAATAATGCATAACTAACATTAAATAAATAAGTTTTGTTAAACTATTTTTCCAAAATGCAAATAAAATGCTCAATTTTAATACTATGCACACACTGTTCTATCTAATACTTTTCTTCCCAGAAGTCATATATAGGCTCCCATATTTGGTACTTAATGCTCATAGAAGTGAAGGAAGAGTGATCAAGGTTGCAGTGCTTTCACTGAGACCTTTGCACGTGTGATGGAGAGGTTTAACCTTCCAACCCTGGTCTTGATGACAGTCTCATCCTCCACAAGACATTAAGCATAGGAAAGCCTGCACTGGTACCAAGAGAAGTTTCCATCTGGGAGCTAATGCTTTTGGAAAGCAATATGGTGTACGAAAACGTCTTCCTTGGATAGTTTGTTGCGATGGAGGCTGATGGCTCCAATACCAGTGGGCAGGGCAGCCTTTTTGAATTTATAAGGAGCTATCCGTTGTGCTGAACCTATTGGGGGTGGGGGGGGGCTAAGACCTGTCTCAGCTTTTCAACTGTTGTTGGAAGTCCCCTGCATTTCACATCACAGGTTAGTATGCATTCCAAATACAGAGTTTCTACTCTCTACTAATTGTATTATTTTCCAATGGTATCTATATGGAAAATATCTCTCAGATTTTTAAAAAGCAGTTCAAGTCTGAGGTGTCTTTTACATGTCCAAAAAAATATTTCCTGGTTCCTGTTCCTTTGTTCATGAAGATGACATTTTTGAGGTGCTCCCAGAGCTGCAGCATCTGCACTTGTTGCTTGTTTGGTTTCCAACAGTACTACAAATTATTGTTTCTCCTGCTCTTTCTTTCATAGGGAAAACAGAGCTATTAAACATTTCCAACAAGTTTGAATTTTAAATACTGATCAAAGATTATATTAAATTTATGCCACTTTCCTTTGAAAAAAAACCCCAACTAGACTCAGTAAATGTGGTTTTCAAAACAAAAGGTTACAAATCAGGTGTATATAGTTACTTCTGCAGAGAACCTAAAAATCAGCTAAGAAAGGAGACAGGTATGACCCTTCCTTTAGTCTTCTCCCATCAACTCTATGGCAGATTTACAGGTGAACATTTGAAAGATGCAGGGTCAAAAAACTACAGACAAGAAAAAGGAATACTAGGGGGAAAGGTTTTCTAGGCCTGTTCCTTTCTGTCTAGTTTTCTATATTTGTTTGGAACTTGAAAATGATACTACTTTAGAAAAAAAAAATAGTGCAATCCTCTAGCAGTTTGCAAAATGTGTACAGGATTTAAATAAGATTTGTTGATCTGCTTCCAAGTGCTGGATATGCCTTAAAAAGCCCTAGACAATTTGGGACCAGGGTATGTGCAAGACTGTATTCTCCCATATGAGCCTGCTTGGGTTTTAAATATCTCCTTTTAGTCCTATGGTTATCTGAGACACATTGGTGGGGATGCAACAAAGGCTTTCTTGGTTGAGGCTTAGGGACCTCCTGCAAAGGGATAGGATGGCTTCCATCCAAAGGCAGGCAACGCCAATTTTATTTGAGTAGGCATTTGACATTTAAGCAGGTCTGCTGCTAATCCAAAGTGGTACAGTCAAGACACAGAACTTTCCATACCAGTAAGGACAAAACTAGATGAAATTATGGAGATCTGTGATCAGTTCTCCCAAGGTTTTGAATTTAGAGAAATGATCACAGGAGAGAAATAGTTTAATGTTAATCTCCTCCATGAATTTCTGCCTATGAAAATTTATGAAAATAGCTGCAAAGGAGCTATTATTAGGGGAAACTTAGAGTGCAGGTTTGAAAATATGGGGCAATTAACATATTCAGGAGATGATTCTTACAGAGAATATTGTGTTGGATGAAAAAGGTTATTGTGGCCAGTTTTGTTCTGGATCAGTCCTTTTCTGTTGCTAGTTTGCAAAATATATAAGGATAGGTAGCATTTTTCTCCAGTACTACAGGTGGAAACAGGTAGTGAGTCGGGGCCATATCTGCAGACACCTACATGAATTGCATGTACATGCACACACAAATATTCCTTCACAAGCCGTGCCTCTGAAGTTAATGGGATTTATTCCCAGATAATTAGATTGTCACTTCAGAAATGAATCTACAGTGAAAACCTATACATATCTACTCAAGTGTATGTTCCATTGTGTTCTATAGTGCTTATACCCAGGTAAGAGGGCAGAGGATTGTAGCCTAAGGCTATAATTTGACGGAAGAAGTCCTGCAAATCCCATTATTCTTCCTGTCAGCCATGATAACTGGGCCATGCTGAAAATTTAAGGTCTTTTCTTGTCTAAATATGCATCAGCTTGAATCCAAGCAGCATGATCCCTGAGCTTCTGAACCAGAAGGCATCCTATCTAGGACGAGACAAGTATAGTGGCTGAAATCAGCTAAGTTTTTTGTGGGGCAGGAGAAGCATGGAGGCAAATGTCTTGCCTTGTGCCCCAGCTCACAAGGGGGGCAGGTTGAGGTGCCACCAGGATACACTGCATCCTAGCAGAACCTTGCTCCTAGCTTTGCTGCCACCCAAAACACCCATCCAAGTCTCGTGCTGGCTGTGAGGGCAGTGGGAGGACACTTGGAATTCAAACGCTTCTGACCTCAGCATGTATTTCCAAAATGGGAGCTGGGACTCCAGAAATGGCCATCTAGATTGTACTGAGCTCCCTTTATACTGTCACCTGTCTTGGGATGGCTATGCCATGAAAGGTGTCTATAAATGAGAATATAAATAAAGATTCTATAATATAAGAAAAAATAAGCTATATTATTTTAAAGAATCATTAAGTTAGTTACAATCTTACCTTTATTTTTCAACATTTTCACATTCTAACACAGCTTAATAAACTAATAAACATGTTTTAAAAGAGAAATGGTCCATTCACCACTGGTGCCCTTTCCCCTGTCCATTTATGAAGCAATATGGGTAAGTGTCCTCTGTAATCTGCATCAAGTATTTTCAATGTATGTTAGAAATGTTAATATAGTGACTGGAATTTCTCCTGCAAGTATGATGCCTTAAGGTTATTTACATTTCACATAGAACTGCAAGTAGTAGCATGTTTTAGTGCCAGGAGTATCTAGTTGTTTGTAGCTGCATAGGAGCAATTAAGTTGAAAAGCTGTATCAGTAAATTTAAAATATAATATTGGAATGAATTATTTTTGCAGCTATGAAATATCTGAGAGGGATTTATCTCAATTCTAACATGCTGAAATTATGTTAATGCATTATGTTAACAAAGGATGTGAGTTGACTCAACCAGCAAATAGGCTCTCATTATTTATGTATATTTTACTATCTCAAGGTATAATTTATTACAAATATGGGCAACTTATTTAAAACAATTTAATAGATGACAGGCTCATGTTCACACTCATATCTTATAGCAAGCATTATTTAGCTGGTTAAGTAGAATGATGGACAAAGAGGGTATATATACTGTATTGGGTATAGTTTTGTACCTATACCCAATAGAACAACAAAAGAGCAACTCTTTGGTACAGTTTAAAGTACTATTAATAGTTGCTATCATTTTGTTAATCTATACACTAGTTGTATATAAATTAAATTGTATATAAATGTTTGGGCAAATAAAAGGTTATATATTGATGTTAAATTCAAACTCAACATTTCACTGTTTAATGAATAGTTGTGTGAAAAATGTGTCTGATAAATAAATAAACAGGCATAGTCTCTTTACAAGGCAATTCTAAAATACACAGCACAGAAAGTGCAGAAAATCAAAATTGGATCCAAAGCTAAACTCCCCATAGGTATTTGACAATTTTCTAAGCTACACTCAAGTAGTTTACCCAATCCTTAAACTTCATATCTGAAACATTTAAATGAAATGCCACTTATTCAAAGTTAGACTTTGGTGACAGTGGTAGCACTGTTAACATTGTACTTAAACAAAGATGCAACATTACATTTTTAGTGTTGAAGACATAATTAGCAACTACAGCTGCTTGAAATGGTAGTGCATCTTACCCTGGGAAAAGGGTCCACTTTTCCCACTCTCATCTGGAGACAACTCAAATTCAAGAGTTAAAATAATCAGTAGCAGGTGCAATTTGTCTCATTTTGCTGCCATTGTTTTCAAGCCCCTGGCTCCATTTGCACACATGACAGACTACAGAGAAGTGGCTGTCTCATGGATGAGGTTTGGAAGAGTTATGAAAACCCTTTCTTTCCTCCATCATCATCATCACCACCAGCACCAGCACCACCTCTACACTGCCCCCTAGCCAAAGCTCTCTGGGTGATTATGAACATATCAACTCAAACTATTCAAAACTAGCAAGCTGGATCTACATAGTAATTTTAACAAGATCCCACTATGTGAAAAAGAAAAAACATTTCTAAGAGTATGGGCATTCAATAAATTAGATCAACCTGTAGGAAGCAAAATTTTTGTGTAGTTATCCTGGGGCGCCATCTCCTGGCCAGATGGAAGCACACAGAAATTTATCATGGAAATATTTGGGGTGATCTTAATCTTGTATTACTCCTCACAAATTCCAAGCATCTGCTGAATTATTTATTATTTATTCGTTTTAAATACTTATATTCCACAATATTTACCAAAAAAAAAAAGAAATACAAGATAGCTAGGAAAAACAAGGACTTCAGGTAACTTTTAAAAAGGTACAGCTCACACATCCCATTTCGAACATTTAAAATAATTTTAGAAGCCAGTATTTGACATCCAAGTTAAAACTAAACATAAAATATGAAGTAAGGCAAAATACAGGCAGGTTATGCATCTCAGGCATATTCCACACAACTTCTAATTATTATCCAGGTTTTCACCTGAATTATGAAACTTTAAAAATAGCTTCACTTAGAAATATATTAGTCCTCTTCCTTCATACAAAATGCCAAGCAAGCACTGGTTGCTGTAACAGGTAAATGCTTTAAAGAAAGTAGGATCAAACCCTTTCTAACTCCATAATAATATTTATGAAAACACATAAGATGACAAAGTTTCCTTGCAGCCCTCATCCCAAGGACAATTTTTTTCAATGGGATCCCATTAAACTGGCAATGCATTTATGTTTCTGGCAAAGAATTATAGCAAGGCAGTGTATATGTTCCTTTAAATTTATGTAGGGAAGAAAATTTCACTATTTATTAGTCTGATAAAATATCCAATTACCCAATCTCAAGTACACCAGGATGAAAGCAATAACTGAACAGGCCTCCATCTCCAGAAATTCCTTAGACTTGAGACTACTGTTGCATAATAAACTTACACACAGAAAGAAATGTGAGTACAATACTAGCAAAAATATCTTTTAAAACAACCTAAAGCTCAGTTGAAAGTTTAAAAATGGTTTTTACCAGCTGCCAAAAAAAGAAAGAGGCAAAGTGTTCACCAGGATAGGTGCTATTACAGATCAAGCCCTGCCGACAGGAGCCATTCACTGCACTGTTTGGGGGACATGGGATCTCAAGAACCCCAGATAATCACCAGGGAATAATAGAAGAGCAGCTATAGAAGAAAGTGTCCTTAAGGTACTTGGACTCCAAGTTATTTAGGTCTTCAGTGGCACATGGGTATGGTAATGGCCATAAGCCAGCCAAATGCAGAGGCTTATGGTCATCCAATGTAAACGGGAGGAGGGCAGAGACTCTTCATCTGCTTGTCCTCTCGCTCTGCATTTTCTGCTTAGACAGGCCTTTTAACCATCTAGTTGGAATGTTTTGGAGTGGGGGGATGAGGTTGGAGAAGTATCACAGTGGCTTATATCCTGGCCTTTCTAGTCTTCCCCTCCCTGCCTGCTTTCTCCCTCAGCTCCTGTTGCTTTTCCAACCTCAGAGAGCCATCCAGTGGTTCTTCCCATGGGTCTGTAAGGCAATGGCAGGGCAGAGTTCTAATTCCCAGATGTAGGCTGGAGTGCTGTATCCAACCTCAGATCTGAGAATCTGCAGTATCCTATGGTCCTCATAACCCGTTGTCCAGAGGCTATAGGGTAGTTCCCTAAAAGTAAAAACCAGCACCTTGACTTGAGCATAGAAACATATCAGAGAAAATCAAATGGAATACATACAACAGGGCTGGCCAGACTTGCTCAAAAGAAGATTAAATGACAGAAGTTTGACTTATGTATTATTTATGTTGACCAAACAGACCTTGCTACAAGTGACATATTGCAGACAAGACACAAAATTTTACTTGCTGCAAAGATATTATCCACAACAAACCCTTCCCCAAACCATGGAATAACAAGGCACCCAATCAGCTTGTCTAGTAAGAAGACGCTCTTTACTAATTATAGGTTACAGTTGCATTGCCCTTTTTAAATAAGTAGCCCAAGATGGTGTTCATGAACTACTGCCATTTTAGCATCACAGCAACCCTCTGAGGGAGGCTGAAGCCAAATGAAAGCATTCAAACCACCTTTGTGGTGTCTCCTGGCTATTTTGCAACACGGGCAACCTAAGAAGCACATCTTTGTCTTTCCAATATGCTCTGCCTGTCCCACCACTGTCTGCCTTGGTCGGCATCATTTCTCTAACAGCCTCTGCAAAGGTGAAACTGAGCTTTTTGCACTAGCTGCAGCTTTGGAAAGTTTTTTTTTTTAAATAAAGTTATAATGTATTACAGTCGTCCAGCAGAGAAGTCAGTCATGAATGACTGTGGAATGCTCAAGTGTCATATGGAAGGGTCATAATTGGCAGTCCAGCTAAATCTGGAATAGTCAGGCCTCCCCTGTGGTATTGTGGGGACAAGCAAATATGAGTTCACCATATCAAATGCATCCTTACAAGTTGCAGGCTTTGCACTGGATAATATATTATACCTTGCTTGAGATAACTGCAGGGCAGCAACATTTTGTGCCAAATGAAGTTTCCAGGCACTTTGTAAAGACAGTTCATGTGCAGAATACTAAAGTATGAATTACTGCGGCTGAGATTTCCTGTATCAGTCAAAGCTGGTAAAACATAACCTGAATATCTAAAAGCAGCACTGAAGAAAGTTGTAACAACAAGCTTCGAACCACGGGTTGTGTTCACAATCAGGGTTTGTTTGCTCTAGAACAAAGAAGATGCCTGCCTTATCTGGATTAAATTCCATCTGCTTTCCTACATCCAGCAACTCACAGCTGGATAAGGTGATGATTTA
Source organism: Varanus komodoensis (assembly GCF_004798865.1). Taxonomy (NCBI): domain Eukaryota; kingdom Metazoa; phylum Chordata; class Lepidosauria; order Squamata; family Varanidae; genus Varanus; species Varanus komodoensis. Next base: position 23,466,690 of record NW_025336481.1, read on the forward strand.
AGGTTTTCCCTGAAGTCCTAGGCAAAGGGTAGACAAAGCTAGGTGTCATCTGATTAAACTTCTCAGACCCAATCTCCAGGTGACTTCATTCTGTAGTTTCATTTACATGGTAAATAAATAGCAAATTAAACTATGGGGTGTGTGAAAGAATGGGGGGAGGGGAAGTGATTGATACTGACTACATACAAACTGCGTAACTTCAACATCAGTCGCTCCACCTGACTTTTATTTGTTTGTTTTTGCTTTATCAACTATCTTAGAAAATGCTCCAGAGAACTTGAATGCTGGCATGAGGTCAATGAGCTCAGAGAGCTTTTTTGGTTGATGGATGGCATATAAATTAAAAAAATAAATAAATGTAAATAGATTTGTTAAATATCTTTCAAGCCTTTCTATATACTGACTGGTCCACACATGACCTACCCAATCCTAAATTCAGGGGATCAGAGCTTCCCTGCAGAGCTTCTATACACAAACAGGAAAAAGTTCTTGCCATTCTTGTCAAGTGGCTCCTGGTTATCCAACAGTGCCAGCCACCCCTGAAGTACCTATGCAGAATTTGGAAGTAGCTGGCACTTCCTTCTTTCACTCCCTGCTATAATCACAACCTGCTTGTCATGACTTCCCTTTCCCCCTTTTTTCTTGTGATCAAAAACCCAGTTGGACAGCCACCTGATATGATCTCCATGTTGACAGCCACTAATAGCACCTTGGAAGTAACCAAGCAGCACCTGGGGGGACAGTGACTTCTTTTCTTAATTTTGTTTTAAGCAAAAAGTATTACATAAACATTAGGAGCAGAACTATGAAGGCCTAAAGGTAAACTATCAAGAGAAACCATAGGTGGGAGAGATCTTTGTACATTAAAAGGGCTATTTTAGCATTTCCCCCCACCCCACCCTGCTTTGCTCCTAATCTTTCCCTGTCCTTCCCCAAACTAGTTCACACATTCATGCACTTCTTGCACTTTCCCGAAACCACTTAATGCTCAGAAAGTTGCAAAAGTGTACACACACTTTTTCTAGGGGAAAGGAATTTTGACAACTAGCTGGGACCTTTTTAAAAGGGAGACCTGACAGGACAATCTGTGGTTTTGACTGCTTGTATTCCTATAGGATACGGTGGGATGCCTCAGGACCATTAATATTAGTGCAGGTTCTCTGGAACCCAATTAATTTAATGAGACAGAATAAAGAAAAGGAGAACATAGTATGAAATTGTGCTGAGGTATACATGTAGCCATTTGTAAAGACAGCTGGCTGCAATGACTTTGCTGAAGCAAAAGCTGCTACAGCAAAGTTCAGTTTGTATGTTTGACACATCAGCCTGATACATTTCTTATTTTTAAATAAGACTTCAAATCCTATTATGCATAACCAAAGAACAATAGAAAATTATGATGGATACATTCCTATTGCATTAGAATCTGTCTCCAGCTTATTCCCTAGGGTTATAATTAATTTAATTTACATGACAGACTGTTAATATGATAGAGGAACATAGCAGAAGATGACATTTTTCTTGTGCTCACAGAAGAAACAGGAATACATTCAAGTTTAAGAAAACAGAGCTTTATCAACAGAATACCTCTAGCTTTCTTGGTGAGTAAAGCCTCTTCTAAAGTTTCAAGGCAACCCTGGTTAATCTGGTCTTCTTATTGACAATATGTATTAAAAGCAGATAAAAGTTAACTTTCAAAGGGGCTGTTGGCAAAAAAAGAAAAAGCGAAGTAAAAGGGAAGATGTAAGAGCTCTCAGAAACTGAGTGAGGAGGGGCAGCCATTAGGCATGCTCCATACAAATCAGCATCAGAATGGGTGGTTACATTCATCTTATTCTTAGGTAGAAGAGGCAGGAAGATCTCTGGAAAATACAGCACCAATTCAATTACCCTACTTAGTGGGATTTCAGTAAGCAATCTGAAGCACCTCAATCATGCTCAATTGTTCAGCAGAATACTTAAAAAATACTGTGCAAGGCTATATATGAGCCGTCCCAAGGTTATATAGCAAGGGGACGGCATATAAAAAATTAAAATAAATAAATAAATATCTCTGTTCAAAAGTAAGTCCCACTGAGTTCAGTGGAGCTTGTTGCTGTTGCTATGTACCCTCAAGTCATCTCCAAATTCTGGTGAATTTCTGCCAAATGTCCTATTCATGACATCCCATCAAGGCTGTAGCTTCCTTTATGAAGTCAATCCATCTCTTATTTGGTCTTCCTTTTCCTCTTCTGCCTTCAATTTTCCCTAGTATGATGTGTCTAAAACACGACAGCCTCCATTTTGCCATTTCTGCTTCTAGGGAAAGCTCTAGGACCCACCCACTTGTTTGTCTTTCTGTCAGTCTAGGATATTCACAAAGCTGTCCTGCAGCACCATGTTTTGAACAAATCAATTTTCTTCCTGTTGGCTTTTTTTACTGTACAGCTTTTAAACTCAGGCACAGTGAATGGGAATACACTGGTGCGAATGATTTCAGCCTTGTTTTCCAGTGAAAGATCCTTACATGTGATGATCTTTTCTAGTTTCTTCATAGCTGCCCTTCCAAGTCTCAGTCTTCTAATTTCTTGGCTGCAGCGTTCCTTTGAAATGATGACTGAGCCAAAGTATACAAAATCTTTCACAAGTTCTTCATTGTTGATAGTAAAGTTCTGTAATTCTCTTGTGGTCAAGATTTTTGTTTTCTTAGTGTTTTCTTAGTGTTCAGCTGAAACACTGCTTTTGCACTTATTTCTTCCACTTTCAAAAGGAGCTGTTTCAATTCATTGCTGCTTTCTGCCAGTAATACAGTTATCATCTGCCTATCCATCAGTTTGCACTCCTTCTTCTGAAACCCATCCAGCTTTCCTTATACTTTCTGCATGCAGATTGAACAGATAGGAAGATAAAGTACACATTTGCCTGACACCTTTGCCAGTAAGAAACCATTCTGTTTCTCCATATTCTTGTCCGCTATGCAGGCTACTTACGCACAATCAAGTGCTGAGGCACCCCTATTAATTATTTAATAGCTAGTTAACTGTTTCCTAATTCTAATAGACAATTATCCATGATTTTTTAGAAGCAGCTAATTCTTTTCCAAACTACGAATAATACTAGGGCTCAAACCTCAGCAAGTCCTATGGGCTTTGCATGCATAAGGCCCTAGGTTCAGTCTACTAGGTTAGATGAACCAATTTTCTGACTCAGTATAAGCCAACTTTAAGCTTTTATTTATTTATTTAAATCTGATATATTAATAAGCATTTTGGGAGGTATCACATGGAGGATCCAAGTAAGAAATCCCTATACAAGAGGGAGGGGTCCATTGTTTCTTCATGCATATGAAGTTCTAGCGCTCACCGTTTTTACCTCCTTGTTGTTGCTGTTCAGCAGTCACTTCACTTTGCTGCAGATTTTGCACAGCCTTTTGCTCATAGCTGAGTAGCTATCCCAAACTATTTCAGTCCTTCAATTTATCTCAGAGAATTCCCTCCATGCAATTCCCTGTTATTAACTTTGACTATTAAGGGCATAATTCTGTGCTAAACAGAAAAAAGGCCTGTAGCTCCCAGAATGCTCCAGAAAGCATAGATGCTGAGACATGCTGAGAGTTGTAACCCTTGTCTCTTTAGCCTTGAATAGGATTGCACCTTAAATCCCAATAATGATTTCATCTCTATTCAGACACCTAAGGAATTCTAGAGAGATAGCTATTGATTCTTTTGCTTCTGTGTTAAAGCAGCACTAATAAAAATGTTGGGGAAACCACAATAGTAGGTAGGAAAACAGAGAATGGAATCAATAAATTAATTGGAAGTGTTTCAGGGTGGCATATATAACCAAAAATGTCTTGATAGGCTGCTCCATTTCCATAGGAACTTCAGCAACTCAAAAATGTTATTAATCCCTCCAAATAGTCTCCCTTGTCAAATTTTAAGTTGAGTATCACTATGTTTTTATTAGCCAAATTTAATGTTGCACACATAATCCCTGAAAGCTTACTAAAAAGCAAGGTATATTATTTACTTAAAAGTCTGATTGATTAAATAGGGCTTATGCCCAGATACATGCCTACAGGACTGCAGCCTAAATTGACTATGTTGTCGATCAAACAATAATACAGTACATACAAATGCTACTTTCTAAGGCCAGAAATATATATAACTTCATATATCATTACATATCTTAGACCCCAAAGAAACGTCTAGAGTAGGCAGTGGTTGCTGCTTCTGATTCCTCGCAACCCTACTACTGTGCCCTGGGGCTGTTAGCAAGATAGTTGCCTCAGCTGCTGGTTACAGGAGGCATCATCACTTGCACTTGCTCACCCTCGGTCTCCCTGGTGCTGCAGGAAATTTGTACTGTGTCCAATATTGAGCAGGGCTGTCTCCAAGAGAGTGCAGCTAACGTAGATACCATCACTCTCTAGGCAGCCCAGCAGGAAGGGGTGGATCTGTGGAGTGAGGAGGGCAGGGCCCTCATCCAAGGCATGTGTGAGCCGAAACTGACAGCCTCCACCCCCCCTTTAGGTCAGGGCATACGTAGGAACTCAGTGATACAGCTATGCCCGCTGCTACAACTTTATTGTTGGACTGCAACTCCCAGAATCCCCTACACAACATGGCTGGCAGGGGAAGCTTCTGGGAGTTGCGGTCTAACACATCTGGTAAGTACCCACCCGGTTGGGGAAAGCTGGCATAGCCCATGTATACGGAACATTCCAGATTTAAAAACGTGATTATCTCCTGATAAGGATGGAAAATACCATTATCCGAACTCTATAGGGTAGCCTTTGTCTCAAGCTGGTGCCTTCCAAATATTTCGCGACAGTTGCTAGCATTCCTGATCGTTGAGCATGCTGGTTGGGGCTGATAGGAGTCCAAGTCCCAAACATCTGGCCGGCACCAGATTGCGGAGGCAATCCTAGGACCGATTTCCAGAGGCCAATGATCTGACTATGCTGCACCTTGGTAGCAGCGGCTGCAGCGTGAGCAGGGTCAAGTCTTTTCAAACTTGCCGGAGGGAGCCTGCAAGGCGAGCTGCGCGAAAAACCAGACACGAAGGACGCTTGGTGCGGCAGACACTTTGTCCCAACTTCTGTAGCGGCGACTGACACAAGGAAAGCGTGGTCCGCCGGCTGCACGAGGACACCCCGCGGCAGGCGGGCGGGCGGGCGGGCGTGTGCGACAGAGAACCTGCCCGAGGGGGAGCAGCGGCGGCGCTGACGCCGCCGAGGGGGCGGCTGCATGCGACGCTGGAGAGCCCAAGGCGCACAAGATGGCGGCGGCAGCGGCTGCTGGCGAGTGGCGGTGGCGGCGGCGGCGGCGGGGACGACGGCTGCGCGAGGTACTGAGCAACTAACTGGGCTTCCCCGGCGGCGTGGCTCAAGCAGGTCGGGTGCAAGTCGGCGGGGTGACACACTCAGCCCACCGGAGGTAGAGGGGACCAGGTAGGGGCATTAGGGGGACGGGAAGATGCCCTGGGGAACCCGTTACTTCGAATTGCCTCGGCTGCCCTCGTTCCTAGGTCTGGATTTCGGTTTTGGCGCGTCTCCGAAGGAGCCGGGAAAGGGAACTTTTCTCACGCCCGCCCTGGGAAGTCCGCTAGCCCGTGTGCTGTCCCTTCGCTGGTAAAAGAGGAGTCTCCTGCTCTTGTGCTGATGCCCCCAAACAAGGGGGCGAAGCTGAATATCCCCGCTATTGAATCGCCACCCCTATGCACACCAAAAATACTTTATGTATAACGAATCAAGTGGAGACAGTCACTATGTTGTCTGCCTCTATAGGTTGAAACTTATTCTCGTTGCGTAGTCGTTTTGGCTTTGATGGGAGGGAAAGGCGTTAAAACTTTTTATATGTTAAAAAATGGATGTCTCTCTCTTCTACTTTGATCTCTGTAAGACTGGTGTGCTACACACAGAAAGCGGAAAGGTTTTTGTAGACTTGTTAAGTCTTCCATTGTCAGGGATATAACTTTTATCTTCCAAAGAAGGCACTTGTTGCATCTGAAGTAGGGTTCTGGTAATTTCTGAAAAATAAGGTTGTTGGATGAATTCCTCCATACACATGCACGTGCGCGCACACTTTTTATATGCACTTATTTTGGAAGTTAACACCTATTTTTCCTACTTAATCTGGAATACTTCCTGCTTTGGTGTGTTTGCTAACACAAATTAGGTAAACCTTGACTACACAATTAGGAAAAACCTGACTTTTTATACTGTTCTTTATCTATCTTGATTGAGAATACAAAGAACTGTAAATGTGTGTTAAGTGTGCTTGAATACCCATATGAAAGCTGTGGTTTCAAACACAATTTCTTGTAGATAAGATCTATTGGAATAAGTGAGTTTCACAATTAAATGTGTTCAGGATCAACAGCCTGTGGCTAAAGTGAGCACAGGAAATGTCTCTTAAATGTACTAGGATTTGAAGCATTTAGGTATATTATTTTCTAATATTGGAGAGTTGTCAGGGTAAGCAGCCAAGTGCATCCTTCAGGCCCCACACTTGGATTCTTTTGTTGAGTTTGAATAACTGACAATAAGATATACTCATTCCTTAGGGTTTGTGTGCATAAATCTAATTGAGTTTCAAAAGATAGGAGAGAGAGAAATCTCAGGAACAATGTGAACTAGGAGATTGTTAATAGGTCAGCAAGGGGCTACAATTAAATTTAAATTGGAATGAAACCAAATCTTGTATGTAGAAAGCCAGCCCATTATTTCCAGGATTTGAATGCATAGTTTGTTAAAAAAGATTATGTAGAGAGGAGTCATTCAAGGTATATCTTACTGAGAGTGGCAGTTAATGTGTTCTGATGAGAGAAGGTGGCAATAATGTAAGCCGCCCTGAGGCTCTGCAAAAAGGATGACATATAAATATTCTAAATAAAATAAAATAATACTAATAAATTCAAATGTTTGAATTTGAATATTTGAAATTAGTGGAGTTTGAAAGTACTTAGATTACTGTGGACTTATGACATGAGGCCTGCAGTATCCCTACAACTGTTAATCGTTGCATTAAAAAGCTTTTAGTTAGGTCTTGACCATATCACATAGATAGCCCACCCCTAGTTGACCTGACTGAGAGAAATTCTGCCAAACTGAAATGGGGCAGCACAAAGGGTGGAAATGGGAAAGGATCCATTAATCCATAAGCATGAGATTCTTCATAAGACACAAGGTCAGTAAATCAGTCTGCAAAAATTCTGTTGAAGTATAGGAAACAAATATTTGTTCATAGTTGGTTTGTTCAGAGAGAAGTGTTTTCACTTATATGCATCCAATGCCAATGGAATATTCTTTTCCTCATCTTTCATTTTAGTATAAGAACTTGTGGTTCAGAACTGAAGCAACTTTGTTTGAACTAGTGATATTGAAGGGTAAGACGGCAGGTGCTTCATAAGGCATAGTTGAAAACAAGCAAAAAGAGTTGAACAATGAATTTTGGGCTGACAGGTTGTGAAGGCTGTTCTAGCTTGCTTAGTGAGTCAGTTCACTAAAAGACTTGCTATATCTGTAAAAATACCCTTGCCTGCAACAAATCAATGGAACTCACAAGCCTAAAACAATCTTAAAATTCTCTCAACAGCTCTGAGCTGCTTTCTAGGAGAGCTGGAGAAAGTTGACAGGAAAGGGATGGGCTCCTTCAACATTTTCTCTTTCTCATTTTCTCCTATATAGTGGGGCAGTCTCAGGTGGGCTATTTGAACAAAATTTCTTCCCTGTGGTCTTTACAAGCCTGCCCTGTACTTGGAGCATCTTTGCCATAGCCCTCAAAAAGCAGCAGCAGCAAAGCCACAAGCACAAGGATTATTTTTAGATAGAAAGAGCAAAAAGAAAAGATTCAGGAGCCGGAACAAGAAATTGAAACTTGGAAGTTGTTTTTGGCCTCTTAAGGATTTTTGCAGAAAGAACCTTGCTTTCTTCTGGATACTCAGGCACAGGCTATTGATGTGCCAACTCTGCTGCTGGTCTCTCCACATAATTTGCAGTTGCACTCATACCAGCTAGTGTTCATACATGCAAGAGAGGGTTACTATGCGTGCACAATCTGTAGAGGGCTGGAAATCTAGCTTGGCCAATGAAGGTGGCAAATGAGCTTATCACAATGCAGAGAGCAGCAAACATGTAATTTAATGCAAGTAAAATTCACACCATAACTTTAAAGATGTGCTGTGATTTTTCCATTCTTTATTGTGGATGCTATGGTCAGGGCTTTCACATTTCCTTAGTCATATTTGGGCCTGGGCATCCTCTGATGTACCATTTTTCCTATTCCATTCAGTTAGTAGAATTGTCTTCCCATCTGTATTATGTTACTGGTGGGATAACCTGGCTGTAAAGATAAAGGAAACAGATATTTAGGAATTATTTTAAAATGCTAGTACTAATTTATGAGGAAATGAATCTCAGGCTTTACCATAAGAATGTGATATATTTGGTGGGTTTTTCCTGGATAAATAATTCCTTGACAATAGTTATGTTGTGACTTTGAGAAAGACTAGGCATTACATAATCAAATTAAATGATCTGAAATTTGTAAAACTGAATGCTGTTTTATATTTCATTAGCTCAATACTAGCCCCTATAAAGTTCTTGGGGGGAGTGATCCCCTAGGCAGTATTGGAGGGTCATAGGATAGTTTAGATTCCCTGATATGAGGCTGGTGACAGGACTCCAACTTTAGAGGGGGAAATCAGGGGTCTGCCCCCCTTGCAACCAGTGTGCTCATTTGTAAAAATAATTAAAGTATTGATTGATATTAGTAGGCATTGGAAATTTCTGACAGTTGCCCAGCCTGTGTTTTTTATAAGGGGTATTAAAATGCAGTTTCTTTCTAATATTTTAAAGGTATTAAAATATACTTTCATGTTCTGAATATTTTGTGATGAATACGACAAAAAAGGAATGAAATTCTTGCTGTTGAATTTTACCTTTCATTAGTGAAGTATGGAAAACTGCTGAAACTAAACTGAAATAAATCAGGATTGTTTAAATGAGTGATAAAAAATTTAATATACTCAGATCACCAGTAAACCTTGACGTGCAGGATTATGCTTGTACTTGAATAATTTTTAAATGAGATTCCCTTTTTTTAAAGCCAGGAACACACAGCTAATTTCTCTGAGAGCTACTGTTATATTTCTCTTAAACTTAAGAGGAAGTGTATATATTTCTGTTGAATTGCAGGGAAGCATTTTCATCATATCTTAAATACACAAAAATTTTGTTTACTCATTCTTTAGTAGATCTTCCCTAAAAGGAACGTAAACTATTTGGTGGTGCTTAGTTAACAAAAGAAGCTGACCAAACAGAAAAGGGCAGGGCACACAATACAAAAAGAGGTTTATAAAATTATGGATTGTGTAGAGAGAGAATTTCTTCCTCATTCAAAATGTCTAACCATGTGGTCATGCTGTGAAATTGATTGGCAGGACAAATACTTCTCACAGTATATAATGAACTTGTGAGAATTTATTATAATGATGTCTATTACCTGATATGGCTTTTTAAAAATTTGTTTGGGTTGATGGAGGAGAGGCATGTCAACATATAATTAAACCTCCAGGTTGAGAGGTACTATACCGTTTAGCACTAGATGCTAGGGTCAATCTATAAGAGAGAGCTGTTGCTTTCTAGTCCTACTAGTAAATTCCCAGAGGCATTTTGCTGCTTCCTGTTGGAAACAATGCTACCCAAGGTAGTCTCTTTGTCTATCGAGGTTTTTCCTCTAGCAAGGTTTTTCTTAGTTTCTGCTTTAAGCACAGCAGCTATCAAGGTGGTGTACAGTAACAGATACACAATACACCTCTTATCAAAGCACGTTATACTTGTAAAACTGGTAATAGGTTTAACTTATCAAACAGTTTTTCAGGTTAAAGTGCATTGATTCATGTATGTTCATTTCACGGGCCTTTCTTGCAGCACCATAATATGTAGTAATATAAACATAGTATTTGGTGATGTTATGAACAATCTTTAAGCATTGGGCCATGAGTTTCTAAACTGAAGTCTGCTTCAAACTGATTGCTTTAGATAAGTTATGGCAAATTTTCAAATGTGTATAACAGAAAATACTTGGGACAATTAACCTTTTCAGTATATGACTTTAAGAAGTCATATCACTATCTTCATATCTTCAGCTATAGTTTGGAGATGTGTTATTCTTCAAGTCCTCACATGCTTTCTATCATAACTCCCGCTGTGCTGCAAATGAAGACACAATCCAGTGAGAGCCAGTGTAGTGCACTGGTTAAGAGACTTGGGAGGTCTGAGTTTTAGTCCCCACTCAGCCATGGAGGTAACTGGACGACTTTGGGCCATTCACAGACACTCATCCTAATCTACCTTACAGGGTTGTTGTAGTAAGGATGGGTTTGAGAGGAGAAGGAAAAGTACTTCCTGACAGTTAGGATCCCTAGGGCCTGTCATGGGAGGTGGTTGAAGCCCCATTGGTGAGGGTGTTCAAGGATAGGCTGGACATGCACATGGTAGGCAAGTCATGAGTAGAGCCAGCAGGAGCGGAGGGGGGGGGGTCAGAATAGATGACCTGGGGGACCCCTACTGACTCACTCTTTTTATGAATTCCTTAGGGGAAAAATGGAATAACCATAGAATAAATAAACTGCAGAAGAGGCCATTGCTCATAAAAAACAGAAAACATTGCTAGAAAGAGGCTGAGCACTTAAAGAATATGCAAAGCTGCCACTGCATTTGGATGTAGATGACATTTGTGTGAGCCAGTGCCTCCGCATGAGCAGTTTATAAAAGTGTATTGCCATTCTCCTGATGATAGCAATTAACATTACATAGCTGCAGTCCCATTCTGTGGGAAGCAAGCAGGACAGAAGCTGCCTTGATGCCATCTTCCTGAGTCACAAAACTTTCCCATTTATGTGAGCAAAATCTACCTGAACTAATTATATTACCCTTCTAGTTAACCCTGATGTCCTGTATGAAGTATTTGAAGTGCCTCCTTCTCTTTTAACTAGTATGTGTCTTCAAAAAGCCTCTTGCATGATCCTCATGTGCAACATAAAGGTCTTACTTTAAGTGTTGTAACAGCTCTGCAGGTGATGGCTGGCAACCCAACACAGGAGAAGGGGTTATATTCCATTACTAAAGCAACAAGCCCTCTTCTGTTAGTGTTAGATCTTTACATGTGATTCTGTGCTTTGTTGGCACTAAAAATGCACTTTTGGCTAAAAAAACAGGCATCTCTAAGGCACGCATCTTATAATGATTGTGTAAATAACCGTAAGTACTTGAAGAACCTTGTCCTTGAGAGTCCTTTTTTGGGAAATTCTGAAGTGGAATTTGTTTATCAAGTACTAATATGAAAGATGGTACTGCTATAATCTAAACCTGTATTACTGGTATGTCTGAATCTTAACATTGGGTACTTTAATCTTGGCTAATTTGTGTTCCTTGAAGCTACCATCTGAAACTTTGGAGAACAAAGATTGGATCTGAATAGCTGGATTGATTAACTACAATTGAAGAAAGAGATTTGCTTATTGGGAAGTATAGATATAGAATGAATAAATAAAAATGATAATATTTAAAATAAGCATTATTAGTGAGCAAACGTATAATGTATTCCACAGAGTCTAACATAGCAAATGAAACTAATCTTTTTTTCTGCTTTCAGGTCAAAATGAAAAGACTCGAGAATTGTTTGGATGATGCATTTCTGTAGTATTTTGTCAGCATTGTAGTATTGACAATGGATAAGTGTAAACATATAGGACGGCTGCGGCTTGCCCAGGACCATTCCATTGTGAATCCTCACAAATGGCATTGCATGGTTTGCAATACTACAGAATCGGTATGGGCCTGCCTAGGTTGCTCACATGTTGCTTGTGGAAGATACATCGAGGAACATGCACTAAAGCACTTTCAGGAAAGCAGTCATCCAGTTGCATTGGAAGTGAATGAGTTGTATGTTTTCTGCTACCTTTGTGATGACTATGTTCTTAATGATAATGCAACTGGTGACATAAAACTCTTGCGAAGTACACTAAGTGCAATCAGGAGTCAAAATTATGGCTGTACTACTCGTAGTGGCAGGACTTTGCGATCAATGGGCACAAGTGATGATCTTTCACATAATAATGCACAAGCCTTGCTTCGTAATCAAGATCGTATGTTCACAGCTCTGTGGCACAGGAGGCATGCATTAATGGGCAAAGTGTTTAGATCTTGGTTTGAACTAACACCAAGTGGAAAGAGGATTTTAGAAGAAGAGAAACTAAGGGAACAGGCAGAAGAAAGAAGGATCAATGCTAAGAAGAAACGAGAAGAGCGGAAGCGCCAGTTGAAGGAAGAAATGGAAAAAATGCCCCCAAGGAAGAGCTTTCGCTTGCAAAATCAAAAAGAATCCTCAAAGATTCCACTATATGCACTAAAAATGCCACAACATTTGGATACTGCTGTTGATCTAAAAGTAGCGGCTACCTCAAATGAAGTAAAATTAAAAAAAAATAATGACTCTCCGGTTAAACGAAGACCTACTGTGACTCCTGGTGTAACAGGATTACGAAACTTGGGAAATACATGTTATATGAATTCTATTCTTCAGGTATTGAGTCACTTGCTCATATTTAGAGAATGTTTTTTGAAGCTTGATTTGAACCAAACTCAAGAGTTGTTAGCAGCTGCAGCCAATGGAAAAACAAGATCTTCTTCTAAACATCATACATTAACTGGCCCTGTTTTTCATGTGAATGAAAGCCACATGAAGGAGAAGACATCTTCTGTAAGGCGATCCAGCGTGTCATCAGGCCTAAGTGGTGGAGCATCACACAGTAGAAATATGGAACTTATTCAGCCTAAGGAGCCAAGCTCAAAGTACATTTCTCTTTGTCATGAACTACATACTTTGTTCCAAGTCATGTGGTCTGGCAAGTGGGCTTTAGTGTCCCCTTTTGCAATGCTCCATTCTGTCTGGAGATTAATCCCAGCCTTTCGTGGTTATGCCCAACAAGATGCTCAGGAATTTCTCTGTGAACTTTTGGATAAAGTGCAGCAGGAACTGGAGACAGCTAGGACAAAATGTCCAGCCCTTATTCCCACTTCTCAAAGGAAACTCATTAAGCAGGTTTTGAATGTGGTCAATACTATTTTTCATGGACAGCTTTTAAGTCAGGTATGTTATGTGTGACCAGAAATCTATGTAATTATTTAAAGATTGAAGTGAAAATACTATAAATTAATGAGTTGATAGTAGTATTTAAGAAATAATTTTAAAAGAAATTCAATGTTGTGTAGGTATCTTGTAAGTTGAATATAAGCATTTGACTCAGAATCTTGGTCTGTCTAGATCAGGTGTTTTATGCTGGATGGAAGTGCCATATAAAGATCTTTAACAGTGATCTTTTCCAGTCCTGCTACCTGAGATCTACCTCACCATCCAGCCTATGCCATAATGTTACCAGAGGAGTCCCTTCTTAGAATTCCACTATTGGGAGAAGAGCTTTACAAAGAAAGGGGCTTCTTTGAGGGTAGTGCCCCAACTCTAGAATGCCTTCATAAGGGAGGTATGATTGGCTAAACTTTTCTCTTTGATATTAGGTTAAAATGGGTTTTTTTTGCCCAATCATTTTACATGTCTTTCACTAGTTGAATAATTTTGTGCTACTTGGTTTTATTGTACCAGTATCTACATTTTTATTGTAATTGTTATTCTCAATAGGGATTCTCAATAGATGAAGGTCCATTTTAGAGTTTTAATAAATATTTATTAGCTGCTCTGAAAATGTTTTAATGACATATAAAAATAGAATTTCATAACAAACATAAGACATACTAAAGCAGAGAAAATGATACAGCAACACTTATAGCTTTTGAATTTTTTAAAAAAGGCTGGGTGAATTAAAATGTGTTGCTTTCAGTGAAATGGAAATTTAAACATATTAATAAAATTGTTTAATAAATATATTGATGTCATTACTTCTGTAGAATAGCTGTCAAATCAGTACAGCTTAAAACGATTAAACAAGCCAGAACTGTGGATAGTAACGGTAAAAAATACTGCTTTTATGGCAATTGTAACTATAGGTTTATTTCATGTGGGCAAGAAATCATTAGAGGCTAGAGGCTGGATTATAGTAAGCAAGGGTGTATCTCCATTCCTCTTCAAGAGAACATACTGATTATGACATGGACATATCAGGATGATAAGCCATAAGCTTACATGCACTGTTATAAATTAATATCTTCTGATGTTTGGCCTTTTGCTTCCATGTGTGACAGCAAGATATAAATCATGCTAGAGAAATTAGTATTTTTTTACAATCTACTTCATTTTTTATTCTACATATTGATAAAACTAAAAAGCATATTAAGACAATTGTAATGTACTACATGGAAAAGGCAAGTATAAGACTCCTAGTATAAGCTACAAATCTTTTAGTACCTTATACCACACAACTTGGTGTAGTTTGTTGTGACCTGAGACACAAATATTAGGGTAGCCATGAAGCTAACTGGGTGAATCTGGGCCAGTCATAGACTTTCAACTCAACCTAACTCACAGGAATGTTCTGAGGAGAAAATTGAGGTATGAAAGGCACTCTGGGTTCTTCACAAGAGGAAAAAAGGCAGGATGTAAATACAATTTAGTAGTAGTAGTAGTAGTAGTAGTAGTAGTAGTAGTAGTAATATAATATAGTAACTGTGAACTGGAACAGGAAGGGTTTTCAGGTCAAAGGGGATCTAAATTTCTATTACTGAATTGGGATGTTTGCATAATGCATTCCAGCAGACTTAGGTTGCTACAGATGTTGTGGTGTTTCTATTTCTTACTGAGTGAAATCTCTTCATTATAATGCACCTGTATTTGATATTGTGCTAAATAGGAAAAGTACTCTTCTTTTCTTGTCAGTTGGTTGCTTTAATCTTAAGGAAATAAGAATTACTCATAACACTGCTTGCACTTTTATCCACAATTCATTTACTCCAGAGTATTTCTTCAGGGCACAATAGTTCCTGTCCATGTATTTTATGTTGCACCACAAAATTGCAAGAAATGTAGAAAGTTAAGGAGTGTGAAGAATTAAGGAATCCATGGAGTGATTTACCTTGTGGAATCAGATCCTCGCATAGTGGCAACCATCAGTGATTTCCTCAAATTAATTGCATTATTTACACTGAAGCAGCTCTTTGCCAGTTGATCTAGCAAAAAGTGTTTTCCTGAACTGGCAATATAGCTTGCATTTAGGTGATGCATGATGCTGCTGTATATTTTTATTTTCAGAAGAACCCAGCACTGAATAACTTAGGGCAATAGTCGGCAAAAAATAGAATATCTTAATTTTGAACTTCAGGTCTCAGCATCTCTGACTGTTGACCATACTGCTAAAGGCTTCTGGGAGTTGAAGTCAAAAACCTTCAGAACTAGCTTTGGCTGACTACTTTTTTAGGGATAGCCTTTTCTCATACCTTCCTCCTAACATGAAACAGCTCTTCTCTGTGTCCCCACTATGATGGAACTGCAATTGAAGGGGAAAGAGCTACAGTCAACTCTGTGCCTGTAGCCAAGTGGTGGGTTTCTGTGTCTCAAAAGGCTGGGTGGACACCCTGCTTAAAGCATTTTTCTGCATGGCATTTTAGGCAGATATTGTATTAGCTAAGTAAGAGTGAGTATTCAGTGCCTTTATTTTATTTGTTGCCATCTTTCTGCTTTTAGTGTTGGGAGTATTTTGTTAAAAGCAGGGTGGGGGGTGTCATGATTGATTCTGCTTGTTGTTTTATAAACAGTTTTATACTATAGTTACTCTGAAGTGCATCTACTCTTTACTGTAGTCAAAATTTGAGGTTTAAGTATATCAAATATTTTGAAGTTTGACTCTCAGAAGCCCCTGCTTACATAGCAAATGGTAAAAATGCTGGAAATTGAAGGCCAAAACCCCTGGAGAGAAATTTTGCCAAAGCAGTTAACAAATCTTTTAATAAATAATAGCTGTATCTAATAGTGAACTTGGTGCTCCCATGCCAGTCAGCAGGAAAGAGGGCCATTCACAAAGTAGATGGGGGGTATTCTTGCATATTTTAGTAACTTTTCAGATTTGCCTTGTGCATAGTACTTTAAAACAACTTTAGATATGTTCCTAGCAAAGACATGTTCATTGCATTTATATAAAATGAAAGCTTTATTTCTACTCTCAACATACGTTATTTCATTATATGAAAGTATTTGCCTTGGTCTAGAAAATGTTGATCTCTTATATTTTTTTACATTTTAAGGAAAAAGTTTGTCACTGTATTAATGACATGATGATGGGTTAGCAAGCATTTATTTTTAAATAGAGTTAAATTTAACACCTATCAAGTAGAAAATAAGAACAGCATGATAACTGTGAGGTTGGTAAGGCTGAGAAAAAGGTCTCTTTTTTCTATTATTGGAATAGGTTTTTTTAGAATTAAATCCTATTTAAAAGCTCTTTTCAGTAACTGTGGGGAAACATGTAAGGGAAAGCAGTTGTAACCAGCCCTTAGGACATGTTTGTTTCTTCATACTAATGATAATGGTGGAAATGAAAGATAACAAAGAACTCACTGATCTGTAACCCTGTATAAATTACAGTGGCTTGTATTACTCAATACTTTATAGTTTTGATTTAGGGTTGAAATTGGTCTACTGGTTCTTATTTTCAAGATAAAGTTGAAGATACTTCACTATGAAAGAGGAAGTAACTAGTTTTCCTAGTATCTATGATACAGATCAGGTTGCTACTTTTCTTAACTTATCGGGAGGGAACAGAGTTGGAGTACTGGAGACACTAATTTGATAATTTGTCTTTGCAGGTAACATGCCTTGCATGTGATAATAAATCAAATACTATAGAACCCTTCTGGGACTTGTCACTGGAATTTCCTGAGAGATATCACTGCAATGGGAAGGAAACAACCTGTCAGCATCCATGCTTGTTGACAGAAATGTTGGCCAAATTTACAGAAACAGAAGCCTTGGAAGGAAAGATATATGCTTGCGATCAGTGCAACAGTGAGTAAAGGCAGTATGTATGTACTTTCACATCTGACTAGCATGTAGTATGTAAAGTAGCTCACATTAAAAATATACCTGATGTCCAGTACATTTATAATACAATAGGCTATGAACAGTACCTGAGCTCACATTATTCCATGTTTCAGGTAAAGGAGAGCTCAATAAATGAAGTATCTATTATATTAGTGCATTAACCATTCCTCACTAGGGCTGTACATTTTGCATATTCACCAGTGTGTAAAATCATACAGGAGAGTGGAGTGGATGTGTTCAGTCTGGCCTATGGAATCTTGCGTACCGTCCACAAGCCACTTCTCCCAAGCCTTGTCTTCTGGTCTGAAAGTATGAAGAAGCAGCTAGAGAGCGAAATGCCTTCCTTTGTAATTGAAGATTACCTGGATATTCTACAGACTCAGCTGAGGCGTGCAGGAGCAGTTTCTACAGGCCTCAGTTTGAGACCCTTTCTCTGTTTCTCATACCCTAATAGGAGGTAAGGGGTGTGGGAAGGAGTTGACTGACTTCACAGGAGTCAGCTAGTTAGGAACTAGTTCTGCAAGCACTGAGTCCCTTCATCTGTATAGAAAGGGATCCAGAGAGGGGGAGACAGAGGGTGTAACAGCCAGATAGTATCATAGGAAGGGGGCTTTGAGGCATCAGCCCTTGATTCCTGGCCTGTTAGCTTGATCTCAGCATACAGTTGGGAGCCAAAACCAAAATAGTTTGCCCACCCTGCTTTATAGTCTAGATTTATTATAAATGTTCTATTAGTCAAAGTAATCTTTGCAGGATAATTCCACAATGATTACCTGCTAAAATGACTCTACACACAATGATTTGTATAAACTATAGGCATATAATAAATTATGTTTACTTACTTAACAATTTGAGTACTTGATCTATTATGAATTTCTGTGGGGGATCTTTTTACAGCAAAACGAAGAAAGTTTTCTTCTAAGCCTATTATACTCACAGAAGCACAGAAGCAGCTTATGGTATGCCGACTACCTCAAGTTTTGAGATTACACCTTAAACGGTTCAGGTAAAATAGTAAACTACCTGTTTTGTAGGATATTAATGTGGGCTGGCAACTTTGTTTCAAAAAATTTTACATCTCTGTGTGTGAGATCTATAGTTCGGCATGAAAAATGTTTATTGAGATTCCAGCAAAACTGTGTACTCTATGGTGTGTCTATTAGTTATATAATAATGTAATTAGGGAATGGAATTGGTAATTATGCTTTTTGTAGTGATGCAACTGGTATGGATGTTGTGAAATGTTTTGAATACTTTTAACTGCTCAAGGAACAATGCTACTAGTATCTTAATGTTAGCAGTTTAACTTCTAGGAAGGGACACTAAGCTGTCATTTTTACTAGAATTAAGAGCTCATGTAAGAATTTCAGATTAATTGATCTAGAAGAACCTTTAGCCCTCTTGATGTTGGACTCCAGCTTCCATCAGCTGCAGCCAACAGGACAAACAGCTAAGGACAATTGGAGCTGGTGCAACATGTGGAAGTCCACAAGTTCTCCATCCTGCATTAGTGACACAAAGAACACTGTGAAAAAGAATAAAATGTTGAGTGAAAAGATGTTGCAAGAAGTATAGAATCCATAGGCAAGACAGGCAGAGCGGACAAGGGAGCAATATTCAGGAATATGAGGATATGAGAACTGAGGAAAGTGGTAGGTACCAAAGCAGCCTTCCCCAACCAGGCAGCCTCCAGTAGGGCTGGACTACAGGTTCCCTAATTCTTAGACAGGCAGTATGGCTAACATATCTGGAGGGTACCAGGTTAGGAAAGGCTGTACTGAAGATGCCATAAAGGACAATGACTTAGGGCATGATGATCCAGTAGGCTACATGATTTTTATGGGTGCAGAGTGATGAAGGGGAGCATAACTGACTGGACCGTATACAGATGCTGTGATAACTAACTAGACTTAAACAATGAAAGTGAAGTGGGGGACAAAACCCACATCAAAGCAATAATAGCTGTCAATGTTTGGCAGTAAAGGAGTTGTTGAGTGAAGAAGCATTGCTTTGAATGAACTGCCCAAATTTATCATGGAGGGGGCAGTTGAAGCAGAGCAGAACCCTGAACTCTGGGTAACTTTCCATTGCAGAACATAAAAAATTAACTTGATGGGCGGGACAGAAAGGAAAACTACTTGTAGAAGGGGAAGAATAACAAGACAATCCTTCGGGTATTTGAAGTGTGCCGTCACACATAAGAGGGGACAAATACTTGTACTAAATCTAAGCTACAGGAGAGCAGATTTTGATTGAACCTAAGGAGAAACCTCTCGGTGGTAAGAACAGTTTGACAACCAGCCCAGACATCATAGCGGTGGTGTGGGTCTTTGTGCAGAGCCTAGTCAGTCATTTGTTCTATACATCTGGATTTCCTGTACTAAGCAGTGGTCTAGCTTTAGATGACTTACATAGCATATTCCAAATATTCAGCAACTGCTGCCACTGGGAGCACTTCAAAATATAGAAAGGAAATTGAAGTTTTAAACCTTCATTACAGTAAAGATACTTTCAAACTAGAAAAGGAACTAGAAAAATCATTTAAGAATTGCATTTTCTTTTTTCTTCCCTAAGATGGTCAGGGCGTAATCACCGTGAGAAGATTGGTGTGCATGTCAGTTTTGACCAGATGCTAAACATGGAACCCTATTGCTGCAGAGAATCTCTAAAGTCTCTTGTACCCGATTGCTTTATCTATGACTTGTCTGCTGTTGTGATGCATCATGGAAAAGGATTCGGTTCGGGACACTACACTGCCTATTGCTACAATTCAGATGGAGGTACAAACAAGAAATGTAAAATTCAATTTTAAGCTTTGCATATATTAGAAATTAAAACTTTTAGAGATGAATTTGTCATAAACAGCCTTTCCAAAATCCCAAGACAGTCTTAATTGGAGGAATCTTTTAAACTGTAGGAAATGCCATCCTGAAAGCTCAGTCATACATGTAATTCAATAATACCAATTGTTCTGCATATAAAATCCTTCATTTTTTTAAAGATAAGCTGTGTTCATTCTGCAATGTCACTAAATTTTAATAAAATATTGTGATCTTTGATATTAACAGGTAAGTGTTGTGATGAATTTACAAGACTCTGCTTTTCTATTCTAGGAGTATGGGTACACTGCAATGATTCCAAGCTCAACATGTGCACTATGGAAGAAGTATGCAAGGCACAGGCCTACATTTTGTTTTATACCCAACGAATTACTCAGGCAAAAGGGCATTGTAGAGTATCAGGTCTTGACTCACCGTCTGGAAAACAGCCAAATACTGAAGTTAATTGTTCCAGTGTAGACAGTACCAGTGAAGCCAAAGCCAGTTTACTGAGCGCAGTTCAAGTATGAATTGGCACTTGTACATGTATTGATACAAGTGCAGTATTGTACTAAATTTGTCTTGTGAAATTGTATGTGTTCAAACCTTTTTGTACTTGTTAAAATACATTTTGGAAAAGGTTTAGTATAAATACATTACTGATGGTACAGAACTTCCTACTTTACTAGAAGATTGTATAGTTTTTTAAAAAAAAGAAAATTGCCATTTGAATTTTAAAATCTTACCTCAAGCTGTTTTTCAGCATTTTTATATTCTAGTGTAGAAATATAGGTGAGGAATTTTGGTGGGCAACTTGTGTAATTCTATTTTTTTATTAAAATGTGCATTTTATACCACATTTCTGGCAGTACTATTGACTTTGTCTGCAGGAGTCTCTCTTGTTCCCACAGAATTAAAAAAATGCTCACAGATGTATACATATTTGTCCATCTCTACTTGAAATTCACCTTCCCTTCAGCTGAAGAATCCTCTTGAGAGTAAAATATAATTCGTAACTACTTAGTAAAATATAATTACTTGACCATATGATCAGTAACAAAATGAACAAAAGTAGCAGAAGATCAATGTCATTTTCATGATCCCAAGGGCTTATGCTGTTCCATTGATCCAGTCAGGCTGTTGTACGAGATGGCATCTGGGCACAAGGCAGTTTAAACATTACAAATGCTAGTCTAAATAGAGCTGATAAGTCTATTTGAAGGACCAGGTGGCCTGATACTATGCAGATGATTTGGACCTAGGCAACACAGTGAATAGTAACTGATTAGAAAGTTGTAGTTCAAAACATCTGGATAGCACAGGTTGCCTATCCTGTTTCTAGTAGCTACGCGCACTAATATTTGTACTTATTCAAATTGGCCTGCCTAAAACCAAAGCTACATTTCTATCTCCTTTTGCCTCCCCCAGAATATAGTGAGTTGATTCCAGAATTGGGTTTCCACAAGAGGAAGGGCTCTACATGTAGAAGTACACTCTAGTATTTTTTTTACTTCCCTACACCACAGTTCCCCCATTTTGTAGGTGGAATTTTCAGGGCAGGGCAGTGGCTGCCATGGAAAAGGACATTTCTGCCAACCTAGTTTCTCTTAAATCTGGGTCTAAGTGAGGTGGTTTTTGTCTTAGCTCGTATCGCATTTCAAGGGAGATCTATACAACTTCAGAACAGCATGTACTGGGCTGGGGAAAATATGCTTGACTACTGCTAAGCATGCTACTGAAAATTTCTCTCTATATAAAATGCTTGATTTTATATATTGAGATAGACCTTTATCATTGTATCCCCTGTTTTGTAAATGAAAAAGTGCTTTAGCTATCTGGTTATTAGTTTACCTTACATGCACTGTTTTATTTATCATATGAGGGTGGTTATATAGACCAGCTTTGGCAAGCAAGAATGAGCAGTGACCACTATGTGCTACTTTCAATATGAAGAGGCCCAGTTCAAACTCCCACAAAACAGTATCTTTGACAAAAGAATAAAATAGAGATGCTGGAAGCTCTGTGCTTTCTTGTGGCTCCTGGTCAGATAGGGCTAAAAATGGGCCAGTGTACTTGCCACTGCAGTCCTAAACACCAGCTTAAACATTCTGTCAATCACAATCAGAAAAGGAGAAACTGAGCTCTTAGTTTTGGTTTAATGTTGTCAGCATAGCTGTAGAATTGAGCATATCAATAAAGTGCATTAAGCAGTTCTTATCTGCTCTTCCAACCTTCCAAAGCTGAAGAAAACTGACCACTGTACACTTCATTTCACTGTACACTTTAAAATGCTTCATTTTAAATTGTGAAATTCAAGCAATCCCTCATAACACCTGGGATGTCAAATGGGACTGGAGAAGCTGTTTTACAGGATATTGTGAAGCAGCCTATTCAGAGGTGCTTATAATAAGGCACATACGAAAAATAAACACTCAACCCCATTCATCCATTTTCTTTTAATCTAAGTTTTTCTGGGGTGCCAGAAGACTTCAAGCATGATTATACAATACGTAGTAATTTAATCATCATTCCTTCTCAGGGAACCTTGTAAATATAAGCTGGATTCTTGAGCTGAATTCGTGACACAGTGCGACATAGGAAATTGTACAATTCTTTGAAGAAAACCCTGTTGTATTAAACCAAAACTTGCCCACAGATGTCCCCCCCTTTTTGCTATAGTGATCTTCTTTGTCCACTCAAATATACTGAGACTGCATTTCCCTGAAAACAAAACTTTTCTCTTCCTGCAAATATTTAGTGTTATTCAGCACTAGTTTGCTAACTTAATTGCAAAGATTGTTTCCTATCAGTCTTTCTCAGCCTAGGAGAAAGTATACACTTTCCCCCTGCTAACATCATCCTTTGAGGACAGGCAGAAAGCAGCTATCAGTACAAGAGATGACTGAGACTATTCAGCTATAACCTACAAGAAGGAAGCAGAACCTCAGGCCCAGTGGCCAGATTTGGCCCTCCAGGGGTCTCATGGCCATATTCCTTTATTCTAGCTACTGACTGACTGCGGTCAGAAAATACAAGGACTGGACCTGGGATGTCCTTGAACTCTGTTGCTGAAGTATGAATTACTGTGTTTTTAATTCAGCTACACTTAAAAG
Organism: Varanus komodoensis; assembly: GCF_004798865.1. Lineage (NCBI taxonomy): Eukaryota > Metazoa > Chordata > Lepidosauria > Squamata > Varanidae > Varanus > Varanus komodoensis. The sequence goes on from NW_025336481.1 coordinate 23,489,652, forward strand.
TCAGGTCTTGTTAACCAAACATAACCAATGAAGACGAACCCATGATTTGTTGTTGGGTTGTTCCAGCTTACTATCTTTGCTGGATTCAGATAACACAATAACCCACATTTCAAGGACAACCTGCACTCAGCCTTTTCAGTTCTCTTGCTGTCATTGTTTCTTATGTGCTCCCACCCCCTCCATTCTAATTCCTCTCCCCAAACACTTAGTTACTGGCAGTAAGAGTTTTAAATTAAAGCATACTGAGAGGGTTCAATTTTTGCTATTCTTGGCTCAGCCTACCCTGGAAGGGAGAAACCCTGTTCTGAATATTTAAAGTATCAACAGTATCTTGTTCTAAATCTTTTGCCCACAGATGAGTGATCCATAAAATGTTTATGTATTTCTGTTAAGAAAGAGAAACAACGGAACAAAAATGAAAGTTAAAACAGGGAGTAAGAACAAAATCAGAAACAGGAATTATTCTCAAAAGTAAGAGATAAGAATTACCTTTGAAAAATTCTTTAAGATTGATCAAGATGGAATAACCTTTAGTTGCACTTGGGAGTTGCCTACTGTGGATAAGTTTATGTATTTTAAGAACTTAAGCTCATTTGGTCTCTAACCTCTACCTGGCAGTGTCTGTACCTTAACAACTACATAAGCAGAAATTCAGTAAGCAAAGCTTTTCCTTCTCTGCATGTGCCTGTTAGGAGAAAGTTTCACCTACCTTATTCAGCATAGCATCCTATTTACACTTACATGGGAGCAAGCTTCACCAAAAGAAAGGACTTGGTTTAAAAGAAACCTGTATAGAATTGAAGTATAAGTCTTCCAAGTTTAGATTGAATTTTAAGTTAGCAACCTACCAGCAAAACTAATTCATGTAAAATCTCTACTATAAGAAAACTTGGAAATCTATCACAAAAATACCATTGTACCTGAAATAATAGGAAAGCTTTATTCTATCCAAGAAAATCTACACAAGCTAAATGTGTACCTAAAAATTTCTCAAACTTTTTCTGCATCTGAGGGCATCTTCAGCTTCCCAGAATATACATTAAAAGAAGCATTGGTAAAGCATGTTTGCCATCATACATTTTTCCACCTACATGGGTTCTGTGCTTCTGGAGAACAGTACTTAGAACCTCACAGCGCAAGGTAAGGAAACATTCTGGCAGGAAGCACACTCACCTCTGCTGAGGAAAGCTCAGTTCCTTTCTGACACTGGCCAAAGGAGCATCATTCAGAATATTCTTTACATGACTGACAATTGGCCATTTTTCTTTTGTTTTTTGTGTGCATTTTGTTTTATTATTTCAGCTTCCCATAAGGCAAACAAGATTCCTGTGGCCCAACAGAAGCTAGACAGCATGCTGGCTACTGAGTCTGCCCACTTGCAACCTTACATTTATTTTCTGCAGAAATTCATGTTAGAAAGCAATCGTGCAGAATTAACTAAAAGATAGAACCACTTCTATTAAGTAGTACTTACCCAGTGCCATAAATATCTGCAGCTAGCAAAATTAAGTAGGAGCAGTGCTAGAAAGTAATGAAAATATGTGAATTTCATGGATAAGACAAGTGTTGGGTGTCTAGCTGTTGTACCCAGGCAAATGCAATGCAGTCAGCATCACCATCTGGATAGGAGTCGTGAACTTTTTGCAGACTCCAATTCACTTTAGGAGCTCAGTGGAAGGGGCGTTTTTTAAAACTTGGCAAGGCCAGAGATAAAGGTATAACAAAAACACAGTGTAGCTTAAAATTCTTACTGCCAGTAAACTTTAGAAGAAGCGTTTTCAAACTTCTAGAATTGAGGGGAAACGCTGTACAAGAGTCAAGAAATCAAATAACAGTTGCAGGAAAGGGCAATTGCCTTCTGGGAACCATGAAGAACAGAACTGTCTCTTGAGTCTGAGCCTTCCTTCTTCCCACTCTTGTCCTAAACAAGTAAGTCTGAGGATGCAATCCTTTTGTTTACACCCTAGATGTTGTAAGGCACTGCGCTTGGAAATCAAAGCAGGAATGGTGGAACAGGAAATTTCCTCCCAATGTAGTCTAGATGAAGTACTTTGCTGGGTGGGGACCATGGCAGGAATGCCATCAGGATGCCTTATGTCCTTCAGGCCCCCGTTTCCTCCCCTCCCCATCTCTCACAATGCCTTCCTGACCACTTCTTCAAAGTCCATTAACTGACCTTATAGGGGCAACCAGTATGGGTCTTTTTGGACCAGATGTCAGAGAGGGACAGAAACTGAAGGCAGTTTCCGAGCTGCAAGGTAAGAGCCATTTCTGATCTCTAATTTGGGAATTCAAATTATCCACTGGCCCACCCAAACAGGATGGGCCACAGGATTGCTCTGAATTAATCAAATGTTTACATGCGGTATCTCAGCTACTGGCCAGGCAAACTGGGCTGATAAAAACTGTAATCCAAAACTTCTCGACAGTGCTTGAGTTGAAGAAAGTTGCAACAGCTTAATGAGCAAGTCCTATTAAGCTTGTATATCTTAGGTCAACACATCCTAACAATTTTTAACAAGAATGTTGAAATTACCATCCCTTGTGTTACCCAGAATAGCCCACTTTATAGTCATTAATCATATAAACCAATATCCTACAGCAAGGCTTAATTGATTTCACTAATCCATTGACTGCATTTGTTTTAAAAGAGGAAAACACACCACCTATGAAAAGCTTTTTGTGTCAAGAACACAAGGACAGGCAACAGTTTTGAACAGGGGTGAAGGGCTCAGCTTTCACTTTGATAAGCCTCTGCCCTAGTGCCATTACATAGGTGCAGAAGAGCACCTAATATATATCAGGATTTTTTAAGCAGAGATTTCTAATTCAACTTGGAATATTTATAGGTAGTCTGTCACAACCAAAGGCTCAAATAATGGAAGGCTGCCAACACTGGCTAGTAATAAATGAATTGTAGAAGAGGATGGAAGACCTCCATAGACTCCTTCAACCAGCCCATGCAATCTAGGCTGCAGTAAGCCATAGACAAGAGCTGATATATTTCAGAAAGTTCATGGCTTTATGACTGAAAGCAAGGCAAGCTTCATGCCATTTAGGAAGTCCATGCCTTGTCTTGTTTTCAAGTGTTAAGCAGATACAGCAAGCGTATTCCTAAAACAAGGTTTAATAGGTCAGTTTTTTCAATGTACTGCTGGCTAGGATGGCAACACTTTTAAAAACCATATTTGGTTTTAGATCTGAAAATCTGTCTTTATTTTGTATTCCTTTTTTTCTTTTTTTTTTTACAAAATGGATTCCAGGAAGTTTAAAAGGCAATACCAGAGACAACTTAGGCGCAGAAATCAGGTGTAGTCATTCAAAGCATTCAAGTAAGAATATGGTAATATAAATATCTGAAAAGCCTTCTCTGAGAAATATTCCAAACAATATGTATAACTCATTCCAAACTAAAAATGGTATTTTATAGCATATCTCCCATGAAAGAAAAATATAGAAGTAACCTGAAATACTCTAGAGACCCCCCCAAAGCTGTTTTTCCTTGGTTAGTTACATTAGAGAACTTGCCTTTGATTAAATTCCTCTCTTCCAAACATGGAAAGTTATCACATTGGATCCACTGTTAAAACAGACTGCATTTTTTTCTGGCAATATGTGTTCCAACAGAGTACATAGGTGAGGTAATGGCCTTGAAGTTTAATAGTCATCTCCTCTACTGACAATTTCTTTGCATGTTGGACGCAATAATATGGTATGCTCAAACTGTGCTGTGTAGGAGCCTTTGATATCACACAGGGGAGGGTATGGATCCACTATACCCAAGTCACACAGGTTCTTCAGAGCCATTAGGTATTTACTTTCACCCAGACGATCTAGCCATCTGCGACAGAAGGCAAGGGTGCCAAAGTTTTCATTGATAACATTCAGCAAATGTTTAGCTCTTGGAAGTCTATAAGAAAAGAGTGCATTGAATGAGTAAGATGACAGCCTGATGCTTAAAATGTTTTTGCTTCGGAAATGAATACAACTAGCAGGCTTACTGAAAAACCTATGCTTATTTACTCATAAGCAAACCCCACTGTATTCAGTGGAGCTTACGCCTTCATAATGTGCTTAGATTTGTAGCACTAAGTCATCACTTGAGAAAATCTAGGGCAGTGATGGCAGACCTTTTAGAGACTGAGTGCCCTAACTGCAACCCAAAACCCACTTATTTATCGCAAAGTGCCAACACTACAATAAAACCAGAAAACTGAGGTTTTAGTTTAGAAAAAACACCTCACAGCCAGTCCAATTCATATTCTCTCTCCCCCTCTCTCCCCCTCTCTCCCCCTCTCTCCCCCTCTCCCTCTCTCTCATTCCTTGGCAGCGGACAGACCAGCCAAGCGAAAGCTCAGATGAGTTGCAGCGAATGAGTCACGGCTCGTGACATCGTCTGGCACCGCTACTCCTTTCCGAGCATGTGCATGGCCCCTATGTGCGCTGTTACCTGATGCCCAGCTGCTGGGGCGATGTTGGCATGACTTGGCTCATGTGCTGACAGAGAGGGCTCTGCAGGCTGGCTGAGGCAAGCGTGCCATAGGTCCACCACCACTGCCCTACCACTACCCTGGTGCACACCCCTAACGCTAATAGTTCCATTGAAAATAGGGCGATTTTGAAAAAGCCTTCCTTGAGTAGCTTTTTCTGCACAGCCCATTGTTTCTGCCCATTTTGAACACATTCCCACCATCAAAATCATGCCAGGACACCTCATTTTTCTAACCCTAACTCTGCTGCAGAATCTTAACCCAAATACAGGGCTAAAATACCACTGAAAAGAGGGTGTTTTTGAAAAGGCCTTCCTTGAGTAGTTTTTTGTGCACAGCTCATCATTTCTGCCCATTGTAAACACAATAAAACCTGAAAACTGAGGTTTTAGTGTAGAAAAAATAACTCAAAGCCAATTCAAGCAAATATATCCTTGGCAGCACACTGAGCGGCCATGCAAAAGCTCGGACGAGTCGCGGCTAATGTGTTGCGGCTTGTGACATCATCACCTAGCGCTGCTACTCCTTTCTGAGCATGTGCATGGCCCCTATGTGTGCCGCTGTCCTATGCTCTGCTGCTGGGGCAACTTGGCTCGCTTGCCGACAGAGGGTTCTGTGTGCCCGCTGTTGCACGTGTGCCATAGGTTCACCACCACTGATCTAGGGCATCATAATTGTGCAGTGTTTCCAGTAATGGAAGAGAGAAGCCATTCCACTTCTTCTACTGTGCTGGCACTATTTCCAATTAACACTAAAGCGTTTCAGATACTAAAAACCTGACACCTTACCAATTCTTTTGCATCCTAATCTTACTAAGCAACTGAATTTTAAACATGTTTTTGCTTATTGATAAAATGGTTTTCAATAAATGTTTTCAACATTTCTTTTCTAAAGTTTAATGCTGTAAGGTAAAAGTAACTATTTCCCCATGACATTAAGTTCAATCTTGTCCAACTGTAGGGGGCGGTGCTCATCTCCATTTCTTAGCTGAGGGAGCCTGCATTTGTCCACAGACAGTTTCTGTGGCTGTGTGGCCAGCATGACTAAACACCGAGACACACAGAATGGTGTTACCTTGTCAGTGAGGTGGTATCTATTTATCTACTTGTATTTGCATGCTTTCGAACTGCTAGGTTAGCAGGAACTGGGACAAAGCAATGGGAGCTCACCCTGTCGTGCAGATTAGAACTGCTGACCTTTTGATTGACAAGCCCAGCGGCTCAGTGGTTCACCTGCGTCCCATGATGTACCAGTACCAATGTTGTACCAGTAGCTAAAGAATATTTGGATTAGAAATCTCCATAGTAATGCCAACATTTTGCTTAGCTTTCAAAGTAAATAGACAAACAGCTCTAAGTAGTATGGATTCCCATTTCACAAGGGCATTTAAATCATGCTTCATATAAGCACTACCTACTTAACTGTAATTGTTTTCAAATTTTGCAGTAGCTGAACTATTCCTTTCTACAGGGCAGACAAACCTAAAGTTACATATTTGTTATCTGGGGGAGAAAAAGTAGGACTTACCGTAATGGCACATGTCCAACATCGAAGTTCTTCATATAATGAGAACATTCCATATCATCATGAACAACACCTTTTCCTGTACTGCCAAAAGTTTCTATAGCATATACTTCTCCCTCCTAACAGGACAGAAACACAAAGTAGATAAGGACAGTAGAGTTTATTACAAATAGAACAGTCTTGGAAGTATTTGTTCACCTCTGACAATGTGGACACTAAAGCACAAATGCTAATGTGATTATTTATTTTCTGTTCTTCAAAGGTGACACAAATCTATTTCATGATACTGCTTCCCCTTTCAAAGTTCTCAGATAAATGCACATTAGTGTGCATAACAGGTAATGTGTATGCGAAAGAGAGGAAATGAAATTCCTTTCTTTGAAATCACAATTCTCAAACATTTTTGAAGACTGCTCGAAAATTGCTGAAAGCCATGAACTATCACTATTTTTTTGCTCCACAAATCAAAGCACATGATAGCTCATATTTTAATTATTGTTTTCTTAATCACTGGCAACATGTTAAAATCCAACTCTAAATTCTATTTTTGGAGATGTAAACCTGAGTTATATGCTTTGAAATCACCAGTAGGTTATGCCTAAATGTTAAAGTGGTATCCTGTATGATAATGTCAGCAGGAAGCAGGACAGTGAAATCCAAACAGTTAGTTTATTATTTGGTGGGTAAGAACACATAATACAATGAATTTTCAGCAAAAAAAAAGTAGTTTGTGGGTTCTGAATGAACCCTAGAGAGCCATTATTAGTGAGATGGTTTGACAGGACTTTTCATTAGCTCTAGTAATAATCAGGAATGCATGAATCTCAGTCCCATCAACCAACCTGCCTTCCCTTTTTCCTAAATGAAGATTTTTTTTTCGTATTCCATATCCCATGTTTTATCTTGTATTAACTTGTACCATCTTTTGCTTCTAAAAATCATCTTTGTCAATACAAAACTAAGTAAGAGAAGAAACCTTTATGAATTGCAAGAACAAAATACATGTTATTCCTCTTCTATTCTTGAGATGCATATAAGTTTCATTTTAATAAAACTTTTGTTAACTGCAAGTAATACAAACATGTCTACAGCATTTCACTGTGAGCTGTAGCTACATACTTGTGGCTTTCAATCGATTTATAGTGCAGAATACAGATTTAAAATTTCTGTCAGTGAGGAGTGGCTGTGGGGAGACATATCAAGCCAAGACATGAAAGGGTTGATCATAAGCATTAACCAATCTAACAATATACATATATTATATACATATACATAATGCATATGTAAATATAATATACAATAGTATACATATACATATAACCATAAGCAATCATAAGCATTAACCATCTAATAATATACATATATTCCGTAAGAGTGAAGCCCAATGAATTCATATATGAGATCATGCTGTAGGAGTCATTTGCTTACTTCCATTCTTGTTGCTTCTCCTCCTTTCACAATGGGAACAGTTTTGCCTGCATGTATCCTATATGGTCCAATAGAGTGTCCATTCAGGTTGCGAATTGGTTTCACTATTACATAAAATACAAAGCACTATGAAATAAATGCACTGACGTATTTAGAAGAACTAACCTTTCTATAATAAACTACTCTGTTCTTGCAAAACACTTTGTCTGCTTTTAGAATCTGGAAGTCTAGAAGAAATTCCTGAAGACAAAAATCTTCCTGCTGAATACGAAAATCAAGATCTTTTTAACAGAAATTATTATCCCAATATTTTACTTTTATAAGTATATATAATGCACAAACATGTTCTGTAATGTACCACCAAGTCATCTCCAAAGTTATGACAACCCTATGAATGAATGCCCTACAAAATCTCTTGTCCTTGACAATCTTGCTCAACTCTTGTAAACTCAAGGCTATGGCTTCCTTTATAGAATTGATCCAATCACACATACCCTTCCTCAGTTTGAAAACTATGTGCACCAGATGGAAATACATATACCTTGATATGTTTTGCCATCAATTTCAACTTCGTAAGATTCCATGACCTCTTGAATAGCTTCACCAACATCACAAAGACGAACATCTATTCCAGCACACTGTACGCATACACAAGAGAGGTTGAAATTGAAGATTTTTTTCCTCACAAAGTAGTTAAGAATTAAATTTACACGTTCCCTTGTGAGTATACCTTTATTCCAGTATTAGTTGCATCTTTTACAGCGTGTAAGAGTCTGTCATATTTTGGATTGAATGTGACAGTAAAAGCACAATCAATGATACGACCTGAAAGTAGATACAAATTAGATAAAAACATTTGCCTTACACTAAATTATCTAACTGCACAATAAGCAAGAGAAAACTCACCACTAATGTGTGTTCCAAAATCTATCTTGCAGATATCATCATATTGCAATACAGTTGGATCTCCAGCATTGGGGGTGTAGTGGGCAGCACAGTTATTCAGAGAACACCCCGTAGGAAATGCAAGCCCAGCATTTAAGCCATTCTCTTTGATCAATTTCCGAGAACAGTCTTCTAGTTTTTCACTAGGAAAGCAAATGTCTCTGTTACATGAAAGGATTTGTTTTCCAACTTCTTTATTTAGCTACCTAGGAGCTGCATTTTGGAAATTTCAAACTGTATTTTTTTCCCTTTTGCTATGCATTCTACTGATAATATTCTTACAGTCTGATACTAATACTTGCTGCCCCAAGCCAAAAAAGCTAAGTATTCTATCTCCAGCTACATCACAACACAGTTTTGCGGCAACTTTATGACAGCTTCAGTTCCCACAGAAAGTAACACCCCAAAATATCAGAGCCCACAGAAAGTTTTTAAAAATGCAGAATACTGTGGGGATTTTTAAAATGAGGTTCTGGTAAACATGTTTTTTCAATTATTACCTATGTCTATGCAAACTGGTATAGGACCCAATCTCCTAAACAAAAGTGTGCCCAGCATGTTTAAATAAATGTATGCAGATTTCAACTCTTGCACAGTTGTTCTTTAATTTAAAAAAAAAAGTCTTACCATCTTCTATTCTTACCAGATTTCTATCATTGTCATTCCAGGCTTGATCCAGCTCATAACGTATTTCCTGACTTGTCTATGTGCTTCAGCAGCCTCTCTGAAATCATTCCAGATCTCTTCACTTGCTTGATCGAGCGCTCTCTTTTCATCACTTGTTGTTCTCCAAGCAGCAGTTCGACTTTAAATATTTAAGTACAGACAACGTTTGGCACTTGTCACTGCAGCATTAGTCCAAATTTAGATGACAAATCATACTTGAATTGGTCACCAAATAAGCACCCCATGTACCAGATAGGAAAAGTATTTTAATACACCTTTCAATGATCACTAGAAGTATTTCACCTGAAGTATTCTTACAGACTGCATGCCACTGCTCAAATTATTAATCTTCAGATAGTGCAGCCAAGTTCCAAAGGCTGTACATTCATTGCTTGCTGCCAGTTTATTCTGCAACAATCTCCCGAACAGTTCTTTAATCTCCTACTTTTAAAAAGTTATAAATGGCATGAAAACATTTCAAAGATAAAATTATTAATACTGTGCAATTTGTAGCATTAGAAGCTGAGATACCCAGTACCTAGAAACTTTTTGGAATTTAGGGGAATTTAAGAAACAGCTGTTCTGCCAGATTATCTTCTGAGAAGGAAGAATTTAGGAACTCCTCTTAATCTAAACTTTAGCCTATACGTATGCACTTGAATTGGGTGGTCAAGAGGATTGTGGAACTTCAGAATGCAAGCAGGACGGAATGTATTTTATAATATCTGCTATACAACCACTCTGCAAATGAAAAACCAGCACAGTACAGAACAAGCTGAACTGCAAATTTTCCCCTTGCGTTGTTTTATTAAATTAAATTATTGGTTACTATTGGCCAGTTTAATTTTATTGTATTCTATTATTATTGATTGTATTTATCATAATCTATTTATTATCATCTATTGTATTATGGTCTGTATTTTGTGTTGATTTTATGTTCTGTAAGCTGTCTTGAGACATTTAGTGAAAGATGGTCTAGAAATGTTTTATTAAATTTATTAAATTGCTACTCTGTTTGTTTTATCTGCAAAAAAAGTTTGCCTGGGGACCATTCAACCTGGCACCTCAACTGTAGTCACAAAATGTATGCTTTAGTGCAAGTCAACAAATACTGTATGTTCTTTTAAGTGTTACCACAGATCTTTGATCTACATGGTATACTTCATATGCATGGCTTCAGGCATGAGGGTGGCAAATGTCCTAAAGACATGAAGAATTTGTGCATTCACGTGTTGCATGCATTAAGAACAACACAGCTCTCCTTGTACATTTGTAAACTTGTAAAAAAAGATGAGCAGGCTTTGGGCTTGCTTCATACACTGCTGATTGTCCTCAGGGCTTGACTTTGTGGAGTTTAAAATATGATTTCAAAAGGCAACAACTATCTTTTGCAAAGAAAATACACACAAACACAGGCCTAGTAATGAGTGGGCCTAAGCTCAGATTTACGTTGCTCTCAAAGTGTGTTATGTACATCCTTGCCATTCTTAGTGTAACTGTAGGCAAGGAGATTCCTAAGTATCAAGACAGTGGGAGCATACAGAATACCCTAGCTCATAAATTATAGCAGCATTCTTAACAAAGTCAACTACCAACAAACAATGCAGAAACACACAACGTTCTACGGATGAGAATGTTATGATACACCCAGTTTCTGTTAAAATGATACTCCAGAAAAAAAAGTGCAGAGTGAAAAAACAGGCAATTAGGTGATCTTAAGATTAATTTTCTGTCAATACACACTGTCTGTTCACTGCCCTCTGCCTTTTAAAACTGAAGGATACTTACCCATCTTGTGTTGGTGGATACTCACACTCTTCACCTTTTGGATATATGCCACTAGGAAACAAATCACATATTGGAATAGATGGAGGATCTGTCTGGACCTTAGCTGTTGAGTGAAATACAGATGGTGGTGAATTCCTTATAATGCAAAATCTAGTTCTATTAGTTTCAAATACACCCATTTAAATCTTGCATCCTGTCTGGACTCACATCTAAAACAGAAAAGATACCTATATGTCCTCAAATAACCTAGCCAATTTTCAGAGTGTCTTTCACAATTGCCAAAAGGTCTCTAAGTCAGTCTTAGCCAAAAGGCCTTATCTGTTTCTTTTCAGCCTACCCTCTTGGCCAGAGGACCAACAGCTGCTAAGAATGCAACTGCTTTCCTTCACAGTACAGCTCCATTAAAACTGTTAACTAGTTTTAGTAAAAGGCTGTCTACTTGGCAGATATCTATGCAATTTATAGAAGAGTAGCTGTTAAAAAGTTGTTCCTCTTTTAAAAATAGTAATAATCTTAAATATACAAGGAGGTCAAAGCACAGTGATAAATCACTTGCTTTAATTAATCACTTCTATATCTAATAAAAAAAATTTCAGGTTACAAAGCTGGGAAAAATAAGTTGCCCATGAGTATTAAACTGATAAGCAATGACCAATACTATGGATCAGTGGTCTTACTCAATATAAGATAAGAGTCATACATAGGCTTCAGAAAAATGGCACCAATAGAAGTTTCATGACTAAACCATGTAGCCAACACCTACGTCCTTTCTTCTTTTTCTTCTTTTTCTTTTTCTTCCCTGCGGCATTATCACCTTCACCATCAACATCTGCAGAAAACAAATGATGTAATAAGAGGGATGTAAACTGCCTACTTTATATATAGAGTCTCCGTAATACTATTCAATGCACTGCATGTAACAACATGTATACAATGGCACATTCAAGTTATAATAATTAATGCATCAACATTAAACTAAGAATCAATAAAAATAGGGCTGCACACAAGCAAGTCAAAAGCACTTTGCCCTATCATTGATTACTACTTCAGACCACATATTTCCTCCTCTTTATTCTATTTTCACTACCAACATTAATATACTGACTTATTTGCTAAAAGACCATTAAGTTATAACAACTACCACCAGAAAAGTTGGAGTTAGCTGGCCAGCAGGTACTTTTCTGGGAAAAAAGAGATGAAAATGTATGAACGTATTAGAACCATGGCCTAGAAAGTTCTCTTTAGTTTCTATAGTTCCTCGAAACAGAGAAAGATGACGTAAAAAGAAAGAGAATGAGCAACAACTGGCAATTCAGGGAGTTCAAGTTAGCCAGCCAACCAGCAGTTTCTAATTATTGATATATACACTACTTGTTTATAATGACAGCCAGTTTGGTGTAGTGGTTAAGAGCATGGGGCTCAAAATCATGTGATCTGGGTTGTAGCCCCTGCTCAGCCAAGAAGCCAACTAGGTGTCTTTGGGCCAGTCAGACTCTCAGCTCAGTCAACCTCACAGGGTTGTTGCTGTGAAGATAGGATATAGAGGAGGGGGAGGAGAATGATGTAAGCCACTTTGAGTTCTTTCTTTAAAAAAAAAGTGGGTTAGAAATCTAATAAATAAATCTGAGTTTTAGATGAATCAGAGATTTTGAATAAAAAGTAGCATTTTGATCATTGTCTTGTGAAAAATTAAATGCAGGGATGAGTTTTAGAGTCAATTAAAATAATTGCTATCTTTGTTGGTAAGATAAAGCTAAGGTATTAATAAATGCAGATATAACTGTTTCAGAATGAGTTCTAGGTTATTTTTAAAGTAGTGCTATTAATATGTTTCAATGCATTCTAAAACACACACACACACACACACACACGTTTTTAAAACAGTCAATGTTGTTCCACACTACTGCTCATTCACCATTGCTGATTTAAAATTCTATCAGCTTTCTCTTGTCCTTAAACTGCTCTTAATTCATTTATACTACATCAGAAAAAAATTCTGGCATATAGTTAATTCATCCACAGAGTTGGAAAACTTTCCAGTTCCCTACACTAACCACTGCAATATCTGGCAATATTCAGTTCTACAGCTACTGCTTGTCACATTACGTTTTTTTCTGCTGGCAAATTTGCTGATTAGCAAGCCAAACCATTTGGGTTGCCATGTCCTTGAAGACTGTTGAAAGCTTTCTATGCAGACTATAACATGGTTTCTGTACAAGATCGAAATCCCAAGCATAATTATTAGGAACTAAATCCCATTGTATTAAATGGAAATTATAGCCTAATAACTTGTTTAAGCATGCTCACTATCAGCTATAAAATTACTGTTTCCTATTGCAAAGCCTATGGTACCAATAGATTCAAAATTGTCCTTAATTTGCTAAAGAAATATAAAAATCTTTATTTGCTATTATACTTAGAATACTGTCATTTATTTCTTAGAATTAGATAAAGCACACACTACAATTATAAAACAACATACTTAACTATTCCATCCAGCCACCATTAAAGAGACTGTTTGACTAAATGGCCTCTGGTCTGACCTTCAAAGCAATTCTTACTTCTAACAGTAACTTCTGACATTATTTTTAGTACATTCCATTTGACACCATCACTTTAACAGTCATTCAATATTTGCAGTCTTCCCTAAATTATAGGAAGCTTAAGTAGTGAGAAATGTGATTCATTAGAGCATAAGCCATCAAAAGGGAAGAGAGGGGAAATACTAGACATCTAATCTAACTTTGAGAAGAAAAAACACATAGGCTGCATTTAAATACAACTTCAAAGGAGCCACAGCAAGTCTCCAAGTTCAAATGCCCCATACCTTTTCTTGCTATGGTGTGGCTGTGAGAAGACCAAAGCTTCTGCCAATTAACCACAGTTTAGCCCTATGCACAAAATCTAAAATATGGTTAAAGCTATTTTCATGAACTACAGTTTAAGGCTGGTTTATGTTCACTAACTGTAACTAGCATTTGTTGTGCAGAAACAGTGTGGTGTAGTGGTTAAGAGAGCCAGTGTGGTGTAGTGGCTAAAAGTGCTGGGCTGGGACTTAAGAGATATGGGTTCTAGTCCCACTCAGCCATGGAGCTAACTGGTGACTCTGGGCCGATCACAGACTCTCAGCCCAACCTACCTCACGGAGTTGCTGTTGTGAGGGTAAGACTGAGAGGAAGAAGAGAAGTAAGATGCCTTGAGTTTCTTGAAAGAAAAAATGGCAGGATATAAATATAATGACAACAACAAATGTCAAGCAAAATCTTTTGAAAACAGTGAAGTCATGTAAGAGGAGTGGGCAGTGTATGAGTCTGAGGCTCAGTGTGGCTGATTCTCGTCACAGTAAACTATAGTATGACTACTGGCCATAGAAAGTAGAGCTCATAGGACCATATGGTAGCATGATACCTGAACAGAACCATTAAGTGTTGCTCTTGCCCAAACAGTATTAAGTTGTAGAGCAGTAGAAGCTGGGTATTAAACTTAATTACCATGTCCTATATAGGCTGCTATTCTGACCTTTTACAATACACAATGAGCCTTTTAACTAACATTTAAAACTTCACTCCCATCTTCTCTATCATGTGGCTTTTAAAGGTAGTGCATAAACAGCATTAAAAATGACTGCTTCATCTAGCTTTTCCAATATAGCTCTCTGGATTGAGCCATCAGTTGCAATCCTTCACACTTGTATAAATCTGATGGAAGTTAATAGTCTCTTGCAGTGTCCATACTTTGGCATGTTCAGAACAGTCAAACTAAACAGTCACTTTAGAGGAAATTAAGCTGGATCTTCATTAATTCCTTCTAATAACCAGAAAATATGAACTCTTTGCTTAGAATATGAACTCTTAAATGTTTCATGAACTGAATTTAGTGTCTATGACTTTTAAATGCTTCAGAGGACTGATGCAAAATTATAAGCTTTCTATAAGCTACTATGAATAGCAATTTGACTCTTTAATAATATTCCCCAACAAGAAATCCAATATAAGCCACTATAGTGCAAAATGTTGAACCTTAACCAGGGAGACCAAGGTTCAAAATCCCTGCCCTGCCATCCTTTGGATTATTTCCTGTATCTTACCTTGAAGCATCTTGACTATATACTGATGGATTTGATGTATAAAGTGTTAAACAGAAATATAATAAATATTACTTTCCTGGTTCCAAGTTGCAGTTACTTAAATAAAATCAATTTTTGAAATCATTGAGCAAACCAGTAGATTATAGTCCTTAAACAATGATAAATCTTTTCAATCAACTAGATAGTACTGTTTCAGCATGAGCATACTTCTTATTCTAGTAAGTCCTTAATTAAAATTTCTACAAACATTTTGTACATTAACATACAATATACATTATACATTATATAATGCACCTTATGCATTGTACACTGTAAATGTAAATTATGCTTACCTTCTTCTTCATCATCTTTTTCCTTTTCCTCCAGTGTTTGTTTATCCAACTGTTTTGTTACTTCATCAAGTGTTGTCTCCAATTCTCTTTCAGTTTCTTGTTGTCCTGTTTGCACAATATATGGGTTATTTAACATCCATACAAAGTATGACAAATGACACAAGATGCTTTTAATATCTTACACATGTTTTCTCAGTTCTACAACTCTTCACTAGCCTTGTTTTAGCACTACACAAGTATGATGCGCTTTTATCATACAGATAAAGTATGATGTGCTTTTAAATATGCACATAGATTCAAATCTCTCCCCCACCCATAGGACAGGTGCCAAATGTTCCTTTAACCGAAAGGTTGTAAAACCATACTTCTGCCTCATGTCTCAAACACTTATATCTCTAATTCTGCCTGCAGTTCTGTAGGAAAAGTAGGCTATTACAATGTCTCCCAAACCCACTAACTCACACTCCCACATTTTCTCCCATTGAGAAATCCTTTATTCCACAAAGTGTATTAATTCTAAATCCAAGGTACCCAATATCCTGTCTCTCATTACATGTGGATTTCATGCAGACATGCTATTATGCTTGGATAACAGTGTTATTGCTCTCCCCCTCCCATATACGCTTATGACAACTTTACAGCCAGCCCTCAGCTTCTCCAGTAGGGCTGGAGAAAGTCCCCAGCAGAGCTCTCATAAGCAAGATCTTTCACACAGTAGCACTTTTAAGGTTTCTTAACCAGGTATCGTGCACAACTATGCCAAAACGCGATAAAACTGACATGATTGGCCCATATCTAATACTATCCTCATGCTCTTACAAAATAAAGGAGACTCTAGAAACATTTTGTAAAGACTTCACCCACAACAGCAACTGCCACAGCTCCCCTGAATAACCCGACAGACACGTTAATCACCAACCAGGCAAGTAAAAGGGCTACTAATCCCACCCCATTTTTCTCGGTCGCATCTACAGCCAACATGGCCAGCTTCTCCTCTTCTCTTGCCCGTACTGAGACGACTGCGCACTCACTCCTGGAAAGTTACTCCAGTACCTACCCCAGCTTTCCCCCTCACTCTACCACAGCCTCCCCCAACCTGCACTCGGTCGCTCTATACCTAGCCCGGCCCAGCTCGTACCAGCGACGGTGCCTTTGCTCTTCTTCTTCTTCTTGCGCTTCTTCTTGGCACCTTCGTCAGCACCGGGCCCCACTGCGCCTTCTCTCTCCTCAGGATCCAAGGGCAGCTCTCCGTTCAGGTGCTTTTCCTCATCGGGGCTGCCTCCTCGCTCCACACCCGCCATGTCGCAGAACCCACCGTCGTTCTCGCACGACAGCCGCCGACAGACCTACCGAGGGAGATCGTCGCTCTGGCCCGAGCTCCTCTATGGCACAGCACATAGGCACGCCGGGAAAGCTGGAGGACTCGGCCCGAAGGCGGGAGGGAGGCAGGCGTGAGGCGGTAGAGCGTGCGCGAGAAGAGCGTCGCTTGTAGCGTAGCTCTGTGTGACCTTTTGTGTGGCACGGCCCGTGTGGGTGAGATTTGTGCGTGCCTGCAGTCTGGGCTGCAATGAAAAGGATACCCAGCTCAGGGTCTTGTTTACAAAGTGTGTTGTAGGAACAACGTAACGCTGACTACGGCTGGAACCTGGTACCAACCTACCTGGAAGTAAGTTTCATTGAAGTCAGTGGAACTCACTTCCGAGAAGATATGCATAGGATTGCGGTATTATGCATAAGCTTTCTTAGACTATCCTGTTTCCCCGAAAAGAAGACCTAACCGGAATATAAGCCCTAGCATGATTTTTCAGGATGCTCGTAATATAAGTCCTACCCCCAAAGTAAGCCCCAGTTAAGATCGTCAGCCAGATGGACACTTCTAGTATGTCTGTTGCAGCACAATTTGGGGTTTGGAGTTGTGACGATGTTCCAGAAGACATGACTGTATTTGAATAAATGTAGATTTTTGTACATGAACAAATGAATAAATGTAGATTATTGTGCATGAAAAAATAAGACTTCACCTGAAAATAAGCCCTAGTGCATCTTTTGCAGCAAAAATTAATATAAGGCCCGGTCTTATTTTCAGGGAAACATGGTAGATGGTCTTACATGAAGACGTTTGCCATAATAAGTTGTAAATTTTGTACACACTTTAACTAGGAGTAAAATCTTAAAAGCCAGTGAGGTTTTATGACAAGTGCCTGTATAGGATGGCACTGTAAGTTGCAACAGACAATGCATTTATTGGCTATGGTAAAACGATTTGCATTGAACTCTAGATAAACCTAAAACTTGCCATCATGTTCGATGCATCTGATGAAGTGGATCATGTCCATGAAAGCTTATGCTAGAATAAATTGGTTAGTCTTTGAGTGCTGCAAGGCTTGGTTCTTAAAACTTAAGACTTTTTGGAAAGAAACCAGAACAATGAAACAAATCTAGATAGAATCATAGTGAGTCAGAAGGGTTCTCCTGGACCATCGAGTCTGACCCTGGCTCCAGCTGGCTCCATTCATGTAATACCCAACACAATGGGTGATTTAATGTTGTGAACCACCCAGAAAGCTTCGGCTATGGGCAGTATAGAAATGTAATAAGTAAAAATAGTAACAACACAATTTCTGCCAGTGCATAATACATGCCTTACCAAGGTGTTCTTCAAACTAACAATGCAAGCTGTTACCTGCTAACCAGGTTTGAATCCTACCTGTTCACCTGGAGTCCTGTCTGAAATTGATTTTCTAATTTGTATATGTTAATTGTTCTTTTGTTTGTATTGGATTTAATAGAAGGTCTGAATGTCATTCAGACAAAAAGACAGGGTAAATAGAGTTTTAATAAATGTAGAAGGGAATATAAAGCTGGGGTGGAGAGAAAGAGAGAACACATGAGTTGATGCAAAGAAGAGTAATTAAATATTTTATATAGCAATTTCCCCATCTGGAAATGATGGCCATAGCTATACATCCATACCTCAGTGCTCTTTCAGCCCTCATTTAATTTAATGGATGATCACATCTGTTGATGTGAATGGAGATATGTGAACCTAGCAGGGTTGCTAGTCATGCATAATATGATTAAAGCTGGATCAGGGGAGTTATTTAACTTATGAAATAAATTTAATAATGTTTAATTTTAATAAAATCAGAACATTATTGCCAAATGCCTACCAAGCTGTTCTCAAGCCAAGCAAATACTGTGTGCCCACCAGTGTGGTCCCAAGCCAGAAAAAAATAATGCCCACAGACATCAGCCAAGGAAATAAATGTAGCCAAGGGGAAGAATGCAACCATGGCCAACTGGAGCAAAACAACTACTGTGACTGACAAGGGAAGGAGAGACATACAGAAATCCTGCATCCTTCTCCTTTGTTGATCAATACATAGGATGCAACAAAACAAAACAAGGTATCACTGCTTTTTTTGTCAGTTTACCAACTTTGAACATATTTTTCAGGAAAGTGCAAGACAGGAGTACCTTTACTTTTCATTGAGCAATACTTGTAAAGGGCACTTGGATGAGCAGCTTTTGTACAATGCTTTAAATGCCTTTCCACATTGGATGTTATATGTAACGTTTTTCTTCTGGCCTACTAAATTGACTGGATTTTGAGTTTTAGTGGAAAAGATTGTTTAAATCTAGTCACCCTTAAACCCTATCGCCACATCAAGGTGTGCTTTCAAGATGGAGTTTAAGGGTGACTAGATTTAAACAATACCTCCTACTAAAACTCAAAATCCAGCCAATTTAGTAGGCCAGAAGAAAAGTCTTCACTTTACACATAGAATTAAAAAGTTAAGTTGCAAAGCCTTTCCTATTTTTTCACTTTGACCCTAAATACAATAATAGTGTACCTTTAGAAAGAAAAAGGTATGCATAGCTTGCTGGGCCATACTGAAAGTGGTAGACCTGTTTTCTGCCTAACTTACATAGAATTGCACCTTTAAGTCCCTTAACTTCCAGCCTGCTCCAGCCAGCCTGGACAGGGGATGTTGAAAGCTATATACCTTTTTCTGTTACTGTATGCCTTTTTTCAGTGGACACTAGTAGTCTGTAACTGGTTTGGCTAGACTACAGAGCATAAGCAAAGATTTCTTTCCAGTGGAATATATTTATAAAAATTAGCTAAGGTCATTTGTTTTAAGATTCTAGGTTTTTAAGCAGAAAATGCCTGGAGAAAGTTGAGTACAATCCACACCATGTGGTAACCAAGCAACGGAGCTTTAAAACAGTGTGTGTTGATGGACTGACTGCCACCACAGAGAAACATCTTGTTTTCGCTCTCCCTTGAAAGGGACAGCTTTTAACTATTTCATTTGATGTTATTGACCAAGCAAGCTCTATTCTCTATGTGGGAAGTTTTCTTCAAGGGTATGTTGCAACATTTATTAATTGTAGCCTGCAGAATCATAGTTAGCAAGGGAGAATTAAAAAGAAGTCAAATAGATTTTGTGTACAGCAGAATATTTTTATTGGGATAAAAGAGTTTGAGCAGGCAGAGACTGTCTAGTCCATTTATCAGAACACTCAATTCACATTTTTAATAAATTTATGATATTTAGAAATATAAATCTGACTTAATCAGATAATATGTTTCATAAATGAAGTATTTCTTGGACTTAAGGATATTTTCACACCATGTCTGAAGGTAATAGGAGCACAAACAAAATTTTATTACTAGCCTTGTAAACTAGAGCTATCCACAAATTATTATTTCAGAAGAATTCCAAAACTCACAGTAGAGGAAAGGCCTCTTTTAGGATCAACAGAATAGTGAGCAAAGTTTCTTATTCTCTAAACTTTCCTTCAGGATGAAAATTGTGGGATGGGTGATGAGAGAAACTTATCTGCGACTGAATCCACAAAGTCAATGAAAATTAGAAAACTGAGTATCATCTATTATTTACTTCTTTGCATCAATGTCTGAAACCTAGTAGAGTTTAATACAATTAAGGACACAGACCCAGAGAGTGGTAGGACTTTATTGTGTGTAAACGTGGAGAGGATTGCCCTGTAGAAATGTCATCCTAGATCCAGTTTCCTGGGATAACCCCTATTTAACTCTATAATAGGACTTCTAAATAGACATGCAAAAGATTACACAACATTGTTAGGGTGCGGTACTATACATTCTTTTCCTACACTCAGTTGTAAAACTAAGGAGACATAGGCTACGTGGCTTCAGCATCATGCCATGTTTTCTCTCCCCATTTATGGCAAACACCCTATTTATGGTGAATTTAATTTGATTGGGGGTGGAAATTATGTAGTGATTGAAGGCAACAGGAATAATTACTTGAAAAATTAACTTTGGAGGAGCATCTGGATCACTAGAAGTAGATCAATTGAAGAAGAATTGGTTTTGGTGACTGAGGATGGAATGCAGATTAGATCTGTTGAAGGGTGATCTGGTTGAGAAATTAATAGGCTTGCCTTTTGTAAAAATTTCAATTTCAGTAGTTATTTTGTATGCTGTTGCTGTTATGTGCCATCAAGTCATCTCCAACATACAGCAACTTCATAATGAAAGCCCTCCAAAATGTCCTATCTATGACAGTCCCACTAAGTTCTCCAGTTATCTTGTATATTAATAGATATTGACAATGCACATTTGTGCTGTCTTTAGTCTTTTCTGATGGTACAGATCTTTTTTGCCAATGTAAGTTTCCACCCCAAAGACCAGCTATGAGATGGATTAATTCCACAAAGGAAGCCACAGTCTTGTGTTTACAGCTGCTGAGCCTGGGTTGTGAAGGACATTTTAAAGCACATTTATTCATAGAGATTGCTTGATGGCACATAAGATCAAATCCCTCCCTCTTCCCCAATTTCATTAGTATATGTAAGATAGGTGAAGACCTAAATCAGAGGCTATGCCTGAAATTTCTGTTGAGTCAATCTGAGGAAGTGGTTCCATTGATAGAACTGTGTCCATCAGCAGAAAATAATTTCTCTAAAGTCTCCTATTCAGGTATGTTGGTGATATTCCGGAGCAGATTTTTGGAAGGTGTGTGTCCTACAGGTGGGGAAGAGAGAGGGAAGCTATCATGATAGATTCCACCTATTAGGTACTGTTTTAGGAACAAATCATTGTATATCATTTGGAACTTTGTTTCCAAACAGTACTCAATTCTATGCCTCAAAAATAAAAGTGTTTCACCTGTATCACATTCTTTGTATATGGATAATGTTTGATTATTGTAGGTATAAAATTTTAAAGGAAAAAATGGCTGAAATGCTGGAACAAGGACCTATATATTTCTTTGACCAGGTAATTTCCCTTTCATGTTTAATTCAATTTTATTGCTTTCTCCAAAATTATTAAGGATTTAATCAAACATGTTTTATTTTAGCCCAAACCCAAAAGAAAATGGCTTAAGAAAATGGAACCAAGACTACAGCTTGCTGATTTAATTTCAGTCAGTGACAGTCTTCATGAAACTAAGAATTTTTACTGGTAATATGTTTTTCTACTCAATGTTGGAATGATTGATTAATCCTAAATTAACTGAGGGTGCAATTCTGTGTAGACAGGAAAAAGTCCCATAAGTCCCACCATTGCCCAGGCAGCATTCACCCTGGTTCAGTAACAGTAGGTCAAAAACAGTAACAGTAGGTCAGTAGGTTTTTCATGTTAAAGACGTTTTTATTTGACGGATTATTATTATCTGTGATGTTGAAAGTACATGCCAGTGGTGGCAATTTCAATCCCCAGAATCGCTGGGGAAGACAAGAAAAAAAACTGCTGCCAATTAGTGACCTTGTTCATATGTCATGGCAGCAATTCCAAAGTAATTTAACTTTGGTGTTGCCAAGAATAAGTGGAACATGTAAGTATAAACCATTTCCAGTTTTAGTAAATTACACAGGAACCTATGATTTGTTGCTAACTCTCATTTGTTTGACCCAGAAACAAAGCAGAGTTTCTGGTTTCATGCATCATGAAGCGTCTTGTTCCTGCATTGTTAATTAAAGCTGGAAGTGTTGCCTTTAGAACAAATAGGGGGTGGGGAGCAAAGGAGGACTTATTTGGGAAGGGAATTTTGTATGGAATAAATTGCCTTATACTGAGTTTGTGCATTAGCTTATCTAGCTTATTATGACCTACATTAACATTCCCCAACCTGGTGCCCTCCAGATGTTGACTTTGTTTGCAAGTAACAGTAAGGGGGTGAGTGGAGTGTGTATGCCATTTCTCTTTTCCTGCCTCTCCCCTTCCCAATATCACTCAGTCCAATTTCAGCCTTTCATTTAGTCTAGGAATACTATCAAGTATTTATAGTATTTATAAAGCAAGGTCAGGCTGTTGTTAGATTTTGATTGACTTAGAAGATCTTTAAGCGATTTAAAGAATATTGGCAAGATGAAAAAATTCTTTAAATATATCAGAAATGGGAAACCAAGTAGGAAGTAGTGAGACAGCTGGATGCTAATGGAATTGAAGGGCCACTAAAGGGAGATAGAGGAAAAGATATAGAATGAAGATCTCTGCCTGAACTGATGGTTTCAGAAAAGGTATCTGAGACAAATAGTGGTGACAAAAGATGACGTTCTCAGCGTTGTTGACAAATTGAAAGTTAATAAATCACAGGATGCTGATAACATCAATCCTAGTGTTCTTAGGGAAACATTTGAAATTGCTGATCTACAAAAATACGTTATATGTTCCCAAACTCAGACTCTATATCAGAGGACTGAAAATAGCCAATGTAACATGAATTTTTAAAAGAGGATCCAAGGAAAGTGCAGGCCAGTTTGATTAACTACTGTTCTTAGTAAATTTGTTGAGAGCATATTAAAGATAGAATGAGTGGGCTTAGTAAGGTGCATGCCTTTCTGAAAAAGAATTAATGTAGCTTCCTGAGAGGTAAGTCCTGTCTCACTGAGTTGTTTGAGAGTTTCAGTAAGTGTGTGGATAAGTTAATCAGGTAGATATTATTGGACTTTTGACAAAGAGTCTCACCAAAGCCTCCTGAGTAAACTTAAATCTCTTAATAAAAAGAGAGGCCCTCTCATCGAGCAATAGCTGGTTAAAAAATGTAAAGCTGAAAGTGGGAATAACTGGTACATTCTTGCAGTGATGGGATATAAACAGCAGAGTCCATAGTGTTTGGCATTGCAACCAGGGCACTTATTCATAAATAGTGAACAGTAAAGTGCCCGAGTTTGCTGATGACACCAAATTATTTTGACCAGCTAAAACTAAGTAGGATTATGAGCAGCTCCAAAAGGATATTTTCATACTGGGAAAATGGGCATGAAAATGGCAAATGTGGTTCAGCAAGTGTAATTCTGCATGCTGTGGCAAAATAAATACATATATAACATCACAATTTCAGGTATAAGGTGATTGGATCTTATCCAGTGGAATAAGATAGAATTTTGACAAGGAAAGAGATCTTGTGGTAGACAATCAAAATGTCATCTCAGTCTGTAGCTGCTCTGAAAAAGGCACATTGGGCATAATAAAGGAAAGGAAAATAGAACTGCCAATATCATATTCCCTTTATCAAATCTATGATGTGACCACAGTTTGAACACTGTGTACAGTTCTGGTCACTGCACCTAAAATGATATTGTAGAGTTAGAAAAAGTGCAGGAAGGAGGCATTAAAACAGGCAAGGAGCTGGATAAACTCCTCTATGATGAAAGGCTACTTCTGGGATTGTTGAGCTTAGAAAGAGGAAACATGATAGAGGTATACATGTTTATGTATATACTCCATACTTTATGCATGGAGTGGGAAAAATGAATTGGGAGACATTTTTCCTTCTTTCATAATATTAGAACATGTCATCATCCCATGGAGCTGATTAATAAGAGGTTCAGACAGTACTTACTTACGTAAGCATATATTTAAACTATGGAATTCATTTGTACAAGATTTCATGTTTGGACATCTTTAAAAAGGTACTGGGAAAATCCCTGGAGGATAATGCTATCAGTGGCTACTAGTCCTTGGGTTAGACACAGTATGCCACTTTTGCTGGAGAGAGCCTGGCTGGGAGGGTGATGTATTCATGTCCTACTTGGGGTTTTCTGCAGGCAGCTGGGGGGTCACCACGTGAATAGAATGCTGGGTAGATGGACCTTTGGTCTGATCCAGCATGGCTCTTCTTATGTTCATATGTTAGTAATGATGGGTCATTTTGTCATTAGCTCTCATTTCAAAATAAAAACTGCTTTCCTTTCTTCATGCCCTTCCCTGGCCAATAGGTAAGCAAGAGCTGATGACTATTTTGTTGCATAGCAAAATTACCTGAGGGAAGCATCATATAAGCTTGGTATGCTAATTATTATTCAAATAATAGGTCATTCAAATCATTCTCAAGCCCTCCGTTCATTTATTAAGCCTCTTGGAATTATGCTTTCATGAATCACCAATAAATTGGTAAAAACTCTAGAGGTGGTTATTAAACTTTCAACAATTTATCTAAAATTATTGACTGAACACCCAAACAGCAAGGTTGTTCAGCACATACTACAATTTAAAAACACTTAAGAAAAGGGATGAATTGAACATGAAAGGGTACAGCAGGAAATACGTCCTTTTTGTGTACTTCCTAACTACATGATACTGTTTAGAAGCAAGTCTGAGCATATACACAGATATTCTGCAGCTTCTGGTATGCATAGGTACACCCTCTTTATCCCTTAAGTATCCTTGACCTATATTCTGGAACTGTAGGCAGAA
The DNA here is from genome assembly GCF_004798865.1 of Varanus komodoensis. Taxonomy (NCBI): domain Eukaryota; kingdom Metazoa; phylum Chordata; class Lepidosauria; order Squamata; family Varanidae; genus Varanus; species Varanus komodoensis. Next base: position 23,514,606 of record NW_025336481.1, read on the forward strand.
TGTATCCAAAATATAAGACATAAAAGAGCCAGTGTGGTCTAGGTGTGAAAGTGCTGGATTGCGTTCTAGTCCTCACTGGGTCATGATCCTCACTGGGTAACTTTGGGCCAGTTGCTGACTCTAAGCCTAATTTATGTCACACAGTTCTTGCAAGGATAAAATGGAGAAGAGGAAGAGGACCATATAAACTGTTTTGCATTCAAGAGGAAAAAGGGTGGGCTATAAATGTAAAAATTAAAAAAAAAAAAAGATAAAATACGTTTTTTGTCTTCATGAAGGAATCCTGGATGCACGGAGGGGCACATGGAAGGAAAAGTGAAAAGCAAGATAGCAAAGAAAGATCGTGTTTGTCCTGATACATATGGTCCTTCTGTATCCCAAGCCACCTGTGAAGACCCTCTTGATCAGTCTTCCAAAATACCTTCAGATTCACTTTCAGAAGTTTTCCTGTACTCAACCTCATGGGAGGAATACAAATGCACGGCTGTTGCCATATTATGTGAGCTAGAAGAAATGCTGAACCATTTTTCCAAGTCTAAGTTCATTTTACCTCAGGGAATTTTAAATATCTTGAACTACAGTTGGAAAGAACTTACTGAAAGTGTCTGGGATAATGAAAAATCTTGGCAGGAACTAACAGGCAAAAGGCAAGCATCAGAGGAGCCTAACATGTTGTCAACCACATCTAAATCTACTGATTATGAGGTGGCAAAGAACATCAAAAGAGGAAGCAGAAAAAGTCTTGGCTTTCCCACTGATGTTGCAAAGCAAACAGAGAATCCTGGGATTCTGTTAAAGAGGAGTAAGAAGAAATTACTAGTTTTCTTTTAATAGACTAGTACAGCCTTTCCCAACCTGGTGTTCTCTGTCCAAATTGCTGGTTTGCAACTCCCAACATCCCCCAGTCAGCTATGGGTGCTGATATACCACACAGCATGTTTTGGCATAGCTGGACCAATAAATTGCATTACATACAAAAATAGGAACAACTTAGTTTGTTTTCATGCTAAAAGCTACATTCAGAGTTTTGCATGACCAATTTCATACATATTTAGCTCCAAGTAAATAAGGCTATTTGATTAGCATAAACAGGAGTATTTACATCTGGCAAAAGGCTGATACTCCTGCCTCACATTGTTTTCTAGGCAATATAGAACAAAGCTGAAGAGGTTTTTGTCAGCTTAGGCAGAAGACAGTGAATCTCCAAGACAAATGCACAGTTTTCTTAACACTAAATTTACATATGGAAAACTGAAGAAAATTAGATAAGGGTGGGGTGGGGGAATGAGGATATAATTAGCTAGCTCCCTTTGGCTAAGATTTCCCCCTGCAGAGGAGGGCAGGACGAGTTCCAATGCAGCAAAGCTCAGCTACCAAGGTTCAATTTGGATGCCGGGAAGTACTTCCTGACAGTTAGGACCCCAAGGGTATAGGGCCATTGGTGAGAGTGTTCAAGGATGCATGTCATGAGCAGAGCTGACTGAAGCCAGGGTCAGACTAGATGGCCCGTGAGACCCCTTCTGATTCATTCTGTTTCTACGTTTCTATATTTCTAAACTAAACTCTCTTAGTACATGTTTCTCTGTTGCTTCATATTTTCAATTTTTCAGCTTTAAGATTTGCTATCCATCCCAGGCCACAATCATGAGAGAAAACAAATGTGTATTTTGTGATTAATTAAGAAAAGTTGTTGAAGAACATTAGAAAATGGCCATGCAACTAAATTTAAGAGAGCTATAAGCACTTAAGATAAAAAATGGCAGAGAAACTGGGCATTTTTTCCATGCCTTTTATTAGAAAATCTTCACTTTTCCATGTCAAGGTGAGTGAAAAAGTAATCACAGTATATAGCCAAGAGCATTAATCAATATCCAGAGTGTTCAGTGATAAAAAGGTTAGCAGCACAGAACCACTTGCTCTGACTATTAGCGACCTCTTTACAAATTTGCAGTCAAAGCAGTATTTTATAACTGTGCTTGTATGAGCTTATGTCCATGAATAATTTTGACTTCTCTTACCTCCTGTTTAGCTGTAGTCTCACAACAATATGCAAATAATTCACCAGTTGCAATCAGTTTTTCGCTGTCATCAGAACTGTGTAAGGAAAGAGGTAATGATTGTGTGTTCTCTCTTTAATCAGTTTAGTTGGAAGATAATCAACTAAAGCTGGGGAAGCACATTAGCAAATGGGGATAATAGTTAAGGGCATAACTTTATTTTTTGAGCTGTTTCAGTTCTGGTATAGTAGGAAATGATAAAATAAATTTGAATAGAGCTTTTTTTCCAGTGGTCAGAATTGGTGGTTAAGAAAACAAGTGTTGCCTATTTTATTTGTGCCCATTACCTTAACTTGGTAAGACAAGTATTTTCCCCATGTAAGAGATGCAAAACTGAGGTTGAGAGAAAATGACTTGGTCAAGATTTGCTATTTGGCCAAGATCTGTGGTTGACAACTAAGGGCACAATCTGGTGCCTCTGTGCTTGGTGCACATAAGCATCTGAACACAATGCATCACATGAGATCTGGTACAACTATTGCTACACCAACAGCTCATGTTCTGCAGTTCATTGAGATGGTCATTTCAGCCATCTAGATGAAGCACTGCAGAGTGAAAGGGAAGGAGGCTAGGACTCCATTTGCTATTGGCCTAAGCATCTTCCCTTCCCTGCCCGACTCTGGTATGCCCATTTTCTTCCTCCCTGAGGTCTATTTTGGACCGTGGAAACACAGCTGGTGCAAGGAATGCCAGGGGTAGGCACCACATAATCTTTTGGATCCCCAGACAATGTCAGAAGGCCATATGATGGCACCTTGTCATCTCTATCAGCTTGTTCTTTGGTCTGCTAAATGTTGTATTTTAACTCAGATGTATTATTAGTTAACTGGATCTTCTTTATTATATTGATAAATGTTTTTGGCATTTCAAACAGATTTAAGATTTTTCTATAACATTTCAGATTAACTTATTCTGAGTTTTAATTTCTTCATAAAGGTTGGGTTTTTCAACATTCCGACTGTGACTCTAAAGACCCCAAATGGAAAGTACCATACATCTGGGCAGTGGAAAGACTACAACTGGCTAAGATCGAAACGTATTATGCTTTAATAGAAAATACAATTTTATTATGGCTGTTTTTTGTGTTGTGGCTAAATGTAAGAGAACAGAGAGATTTCAGTTCAAAATGGTTTAAGATGTGTTAACTTGCCAATATAGACCTTCAACAGTGCAATCCTATTGATGTCCACTGACAAGTAAACCCCATTCCTACCAGGTATCTATAGGATTGCTGCATCAGATTGTCCTAGGTCCATGGGAGTCTGCAGGGTTACTGTTGGGCTCCCAATTGTGTAAGTATTCTATGGAGGTACCAAGAATCTGAGCCAGTGGTATGAACTGAGGCCTATTTATGCAGTCAGTGTAATACGTGTAATTAAGGTTGCTTTTTTGAACCACTGACTTTGTTTACAGATAGGAAGACGCCTGCAATAGCCTATGAGTTCTAGGTGTCTTGTCAAGCACCCCAGTGACTCACCCTTGCTACATTTGCACTTAATGTCCAACTATGGTGAGCCTGTGCTATGGCCAAAATATTCAAAATGGTGACTGCTGCTGTGATAAAAATCCTGCAAGGACGTACATCTCTGGTGGCTCCCCATGAGTGAGCTAGGCCCCTGGGTTTGCACAAATTACAGCCAGAACATGAAGAGGCAGCACATGACTCCATGCTATCCTTGCTGGGTCATGAGCTGAACAGGACCTACATATGCTGCTATGAGTAATCATGTAAGCATACAAAGTATCAGAGCCAGATTATCGAGTTTTTCAAAGGAAATGTATTTCTATAATTAAATTATGAATATTTTGTACGCATCAAGGGGACCTCAAACAACCAAAAGCAATAACCCTAAAATTATGTCATTTGGGGGATAAACAAGTTGCTCCATATTAAGCTTTTTCAGGTTGGCATTAATCCTAAGGAATATATATTTTTAAGAACAAGTACTATCACAACTTTGGAAGCTTTATACTCTCTCACCCCTTGTATTTCCTTCTACAGATATTAGTTAATGACTGAGTTTATTTGATAAAGATCAAATGACTTCTTTCTTTCAGCTAATGCTGTTTTTTACACTTCATCTTCTTACTATCATGTAAAATTTATTTAAATCTTAAACTTTAATTATATAGACAATTTCATTGCAAAACAATTGATTCTAGAAAAGTATAGCATGCTTTATTTTTCAATGTTTATCACCCCTGTTGGCACACACAAACCTGGCACTGAAATCTTGATCTTCATTTGGAATGTACTGTGCTGACTGTTGCCAGGTTCCTGTGCCAACACTATAGCACTTGACTTAGTGTTATTGAGTGCTTATTCTTAGCCTGGTCAGCAAAAAGGTGTCCTGAGTGCTATCTTGTTGCAGAATTTAAGATATAAGGAATGTCGCCTGGCAATCAAAGATTCTCCTTGGATTTCCTCTGGTTAGTTTTTAAAATTACAAGTGTCTGGAATGATTTTTTGCTTTGTGACTATGTTTAGTTAAAGTTTGGGGTATTTTACTCTAAGCCTCTCTCAAAGTCAGCAGTGTGTAATAGTGAGAAAATTCTGAGTGACATTGAAATAAAGCCGCCTGAGGACTCATACCCTGCCTGCATTGATTACCAGTGAAAATGACAACCCAGGCCAGTACATTTGCTGTAACTGAGATGTACAAGTAGTGGCTTGTATCAATGCAAGCCAAAATAATGCAACTTGCCAGTGCAACATCCTCTTCTACCCCAGCATGTACAGTGATAGAAGCTAGCTACTGTGGTGCATTTCTTTCCCCCTTCATCCTAGTAGCTAAACATCCATTAAGATACTATTTTGCAGTTATATAGATGACTGCTTGTTCTTTCTCCTCTGCCATTGCCTGGGGTGTGCCAGTATCCCTGTAAAACCTGGAAGGGGCCATGATTGGCTGCTAACATATTTGTTCAGAAGAAGAGGCAAAGACTTGGTCAATGTTTTTTGAAAATGAAGTACATCATCTTCAAACAACAGCAACTAGAAGCAAAATATAAATTAAGCCCTAATCTAGACTGGGATGCCTGTGTGTAAAATGGATGTTAGAACTCCACCAGAATCACCAGAATTAAACACAACTAATGGGCTTATATTTATAATCTACTTTTTTACTTTATAGTAAAAATATACAGCAAAACGTAGATTATAACTATAATATTTTCAAAATCTTTTGTGGTATTTGGTTTGAATGAAACTAATTTTGACTCATACATATGGAAGAAAGTCACCTTTAATACTCTGTGGTCAATTTTTTATTCAGATCCTATGGCTTTGCTAAAAATATTCAGGCTAAACAGTAGTTATGTTGAACAAGGCCTTAATTAAGATGGCTGTTCATTGATTTTTCTGCCTGAACAAGAAGAAAAATGCATTCACAAAGTTGCCAACTTCTTGGTAAATGATTGTTCATTGTAATCTTCCAAGCAGAACTGAACAGTTGTCTATACTGAAAGAATCTGGATTTGACAAATCAATTATTCTTCGTCATTATGGTGATGTCAGAAAAGAAACCGTTCCAAAAAACATCAAAGAGTGTATCAGTACGACAATCTCCTCAGAGGCTTTGTTTGAAAAACCTAAGTTGCCAGTGATCAAGCAGATTAAGTCAGTCTTTAAAAAACTGCACTATAGACTAATTGATGGATCATCTTTGATTTAATATCCTTTGAACTTATAAGAGGGAATTGCACTGAACAGTAATGGGAAGAAATACCTCTATAACAAGGTTTAAAAGCAAAGATTCAAAAGTAGTTTAATAGTCCCAAACACAAGGATCAGGAAGTAAGCCCACTTGGACACAGTAAACATGCATAGAATTACACTATTAAGCAGCTAAGCCATAGATAACTTTAGAACGGCAAGTGTCCAACTGGCAAAGTAGTCTGTATTTAGCTAAATATCAGAACTGAAGACACCCCTCCCTCCCATTATCTGCTGCTGATTTGCATGCCTGAGGGCAGAGCTAATGTACTGTATGTTTGTAAACCGCTTGGGGGCCTTTTGAGTACTAAGCATGTTTAAAGTGCTTTTAGAGAGTTGACATTTTGCCTTGGAGTTACTAGAACGCAGGCTATCCAAGGCTTTAAAAATACATTTTGTAAAGAACAGACATGCGACTAGACAGCAGAAAATCCTGCAAACAAGATGGATGTTGAAGTCAGTTTCGCACAGGACAGGCCACTGTTGTGTAAGTTCAGTGGGTGCATTTTATTTGGAAGGATGTAGTAGTAGAGATACCACCTCCTGTGAATCAGTACTGAGCAGGTTTCAGTTGCAGTCAAATGCAGAATAGATAAGCAATAGATTGATTTCCTGTTGCATCAAACATGCCATGGATTTTTATCTACCAACTGACTCTTACGCTTGGTTTTAATATCATTTAATATCATTTTCTGTGCTCTATTATTATTATTGGTAAAGTTGCTTCAACCGCATGGTTGTTACAGGCACCTCTTGTCTTGTGCATTGAAGTATCTAGTGGTAAGTATTATACATCCCCCTCTCTGCAGCAGTGCTAGTTTTGCAAACTTTATTTTTAACTCCCACCTTCCACCTAGTATTTAGCTGTTCAGCATTCTCCATTTTACTTCTCTGCAGAGCTAACAAAATATTGGACAAATCCTAGCTGAACATCTTCAAGGTTGCATCCTCTCCACAGTAGTAACTTACCTTGTTTAGAATTTATTTCTCCCTTTTTATTTACTTTTTCCTTCATCAGCAGTGAAATGCATACACAACCTGTCTGTTTGTTTGTTTGTTTTGGGGGGGATTATACCAAACAGGAGAAACCCACACAATTTGAAATTTTTACTCTGCAGCTAGAGGTCTTCTCTTTTCTAGCACTAGTTTCCTGCTTGTGTTACTTTAGTGCTATGTTTAAAAGTGCATTTTAAAATATCTGGGAAAGCCCTTACTGTCTCAGACAAATACTAGAAACTCCTTGACTGTCTGTTTATCTATCCTTCTGGGAACATTGCTGTCTGCCAGAGTTACTCTGGTCTTCCTGATGGAGGTTTCTACACCAATATATTTAATAATTTCCCTGACCGTGCTTTACTTGGAACATTTACTCCATTTGGACATGGCAGTGTTTGCTTTCCTAACAGGTAGGACAACTCTTTTTGCTAATGGTATCATGTGGGTTTGGGGTTAATCTGACAATCTCTCAAAGATACTCCCAGCAACTTGGGTCTGACTCGGAAAATAAATGGTTAGAAAGGGTCGAGCTGGTTGTGCAAATTTAACCTGGCAAATTCCTTACTCTTAAAGAGAACATGTCTGTCCCTGTAGATGGCTAAAGGTAAGACTGTTTTGGAAGGGGCTTATCTTACTCTCAGCACTGTCTAAGAAATGTGTTAATTTTAAGGGCCTTCAGAACAATATAAGCTAGTGTGTGGGTAGCAAGAAAACACCTGGGCTGTTCATGTGCCAAACCATAGCTTGGTGCATCTTATTTAAGCCACAGCAATCTACAGTGACCATGCATGCCATTCAGAATAGTCAGCCCCTCAATGTGGGTTATAATTTGGTGCAAACCCAAACGGTGGAGCTTATTTGAGTGCTAAAAGATCCTCCCATAACCATAGAGTAGGCCATGGCAGGGTTGTGAGAGTTGTTTAGCCCTTCCAGGACTCTGCATATATGAGTCACATGATATGGCAACCTACAGGCAGTGCTGAATCTTCAGGTTGGCAACCATGAGCACCATAGCACACTGTGTCTTAAGTAAGCGCAGTGAGCCAGAATGTGTTATGTGAGCCCTGTCAGCCTATGCTGGAATTAGGAGAAGAAAAAGAGGCAAATTTCTTGCCCTATGGGCCTAAGATTTCCTTAGAAAGCTTTTTGGCAAACCAGAGACTGCTTGAGTTATGCATACTTAATACCACAAGTTTCTAATGATCTCTCTCTGAGGATGCTGAACCCTGTGCAAAAGCTGCAACCCCTAAACGTCTCACTGCTTAGAATTGGTGTTGCATGCACATAACAATCTGTTGGAGGACAGGTGCTGTGGGACAGGGAGAGCCAGCTGCCCTTTAGGGATATTTGCTGCGATCAGCACAGCATAGGATTCAGAGGTTCTAACATTACTTCCAGCATGACTAACCCTTTGTGAACTAAGTGTGCCTCAAGTTCTTTTCTTCACCTCACCTAGTATAGTACAAACTTCTTGATCTAGCCTGGATGTTGAAAATGTGATGGTAAAAAACATCATAACTCAGCGCTGCAGTATCACATAATGGTGGTTCGTCCACCTGGTCTATCAGGTTGTTCCTGTGTGATGACTCATGGTTCGCTCATAATGCTGGCACAGGTAAAAGTGCTGTGCTGGCTGTTGTTACACCCTTTCCTAAAAACAGTGAAGAGGTGTGGTACCTTAAAGACTACCCAATTTATTAGGGTGACCATTTTGTGAGCACAATCTGCTTCATCAGATATATGAAGGGTTAGCCTCAAGTTCGCAATTTTATATATACATGCTTGGGAGGCCAGAGGAAATTGAAGTGTTAAAAGTACAGACAATGCTATTTAGCTTAACCATTCATAAAATATTAGTGCCATTCATAAAATATTTTTGGGTGATAACTCCAATATTGTCACACTGTTATGCACACATGTGTGATTCATAAAAACAAATTCTTTGTCCCTTCTCAGATCACAGGAAATTAGTTTAATCTGTTCATTCTGCAGCCATTCTATTTTGATACCTGGCATTCCTTTGTTCAAAACTGCCCACCTTCAGTTTATTGACAGAGCATCCTGAGAGGTTGGAGTATTTCCCAATTGGTTTTTGAATACTGGAATTTTTTAATTTGTATCCCTTTATTCTTTTACATGGAGACTGCCCTGCCTGTCCTGTGTAGAATGCAATGGGCAGTTGCTGGCAGACAGTGGCATATTGGAGGGTGAGCAGGTGTATTTTGCAGATGGCATGACTAGTTCTTGTAATAGTGTTGCCAAAATAGATACGGGGACAGAGTTGGCAATGGGTGTTCTAGGCTACCAAGATCACCAGTGTTACCTGTAAGGAAAAGCCTCCAGTGGCATGGATGAATCAACCCCTGTGTTTAGGATCAGGGATGATTTATTTACAGTTAGGGCTGTTAATGAACTGAGATGTAAACTTAATGGACTCTGCTTATACGAGTTTGTGGATAACAGCCATAAGTGATGATAGTGTGGAGTTTTACTACAGCTCTAAATATTAAAGAATATATGGCTGAGTCCTCTGAAGTATGTTACAAGAACCAGACCTACATGTTTCTTTTCAAGGACCTTCGCATTTTATAGTTAAAAATGTTCATTGCATTATGAAATAATTTTATGACTCCCTGCTTATCTCCAAGGGTGGATTGTTCATCCATTGTTTATCCATCATGCACACCTGTCTTGACTACTGTGTGAAAAGATTATGATGAAGTGATAAGTATACAAATCATTATGTTAATTAAAAGCCTGAAGATCAAAGTTGTGCTCTTGAGTGGCTGATTATGTTTTACTAAAATGTGCTACAAAAACTGCCTTTTGATTTCTGCAGCAACAGCATAGCAATGATATTTAATCAGGAAGGAGGCCTGGTGACTAACAAAGATGGAGAAATACTGCGCCAGTGGAAATGGCCCGGAGCAGGAAAGCTTGATGTTCCAGTTATTGTACAAGTAATACTCATGCTTCTTATTTGTGATTAGTTCTTTTTATATGACTGTTTTCCTTCTGGGAAAAATATTAATTGCAAAGCTGTGGATTCTTCAACTTACTTTAGAAAAAGTAGCTACCTGCATTTGCTCACAGTAGCTTCCCTCCTGCTTAATAAAGTTGAACAATGAATTAATTTTCTTTCTCTCACAAAGCAGTACAAATATTACTTATGTATGAAGACTGAATTATGATGTACAGTGCATGGAAAGAGTGGGCAGCACCTTAAAGTATAACTGCTTGAATCTATTTCTGTTCCTTCTCTTCCTCCTCCTAGGACTACTTGTTTAGGATAACATTTCTTAAACTGTAAGGGGAAAAGTTATTAATTTCTTATAAAGTAGGATCTGAACTAAAAATTATTTTTTCCTTGTTATTTGGCAGCCAAATCGTATCCAGGCATCACAGCTGTATTAGGACTAGCACTGACCTGCATTGCCATAGTTCTTAGCCCTGGCAAGATTTCCAACGGAGATTTCATCATTTACCCAATTACAGTTTGCAGACAGTGAACAGGGTGTGGAACATTGTGCTGCCCTACCCACTCACAGTGCGCCAAAACGGCCTCACATGTTGAAGCACTGTGGTATGGGGCCATCATGTTTCCAATGCATGCCTGGTTCATCCTCTCTTGAAGCACCCATTAAATGGATGCTGGTACAACATTGCAAGTGGACCACGCAACAATACCCGTCCAGTTGTGAGGACTGTGGAATCAGTGCTAATGCAAAAAGACACAAGGACACATGGCAATTAATGACTTTTTGAGGACTAAGATGCCTGCTTTATCAACTGTGGTAGCAACTTGGTTTCAGTCCTTAGTAGCAATAGCAGAGAATGAGAATAAACATGTATTATTTTAAAAATTAACTAGAAAAGTATTTAACCTATTGAGAAAAATTCTAGAAACTCTTCACTCTTTTTTTGTGCCTTTGGACATTTTTCAGGCTTCTACAGTTTTTCTGATCTGCCTAATGATGGCATATGCTCAAGAATATTTCATTATTTTCTTGCCTATACTTTATTTGGAATATGCATCCCTTTAGGATATGGCCATGTTTGCTTTCTTAACTTGTAGGAAGAAATATTCAAGACTGCCTATGTTGGCCAAAACAAATTCTATGATAATGGATGGCCAGCCTTTGGGGGTTCTACAGCCTTCCACACTGGATGCAGTCCAGACTCGTGTTGCTTTTATGCAAGACCAAGCAGTTCCTTTGCGATCTGTAGGCCCCGAAATCATTCTGCTTTCCTTCTGGAGAGAAGGGAGGTTTGTGAACATTGCAGTGTGAATGGAACCTTGGCACAGTCTGGTCTATCTTTCAAAATGATTACTTGATAACAACGGAATAAAATTATGAGAAGTTATGTAAAGGAAGTTACAGAAAAGAGGATGTGTAGGGGAGATATCAAAACTTTATGTGATTTGATGTATGGTTTTGTCCAATTTAGAGAAAACTTGCTTTTTCTTTATGAGTAGTACAACACAAAAAACAACCCACAAAAATGAAGCTATCAGCATTTATCTTTAAGCATTAATATTTTATTTAATGTAATAATTTGCTCTCATATTAAAATGAACACATGTGATGCACATCAGAAAGGTTGGTGTAGTTACACATTCTTTTTATTAAGATTTACTTGAGAAACCTTTTTAGAGGACTAGCTAACCCAACATGGGGTGGAACCAAGAAAAGATATGCATTAAATATATAAATAAGGTATGATTTTCAAAATAAACAACAGTTTATCATTTCCCTGAGTGGACTCTCTTACAGGAGATGATCATAAGGCTGCAGCTGCATGACTGTGAAGGTTAATTGAGATGCAGTGTTTTACTTCATATCATTCCCTCATCTGAGCTCCTACCTAAAGGAAACAGAACTAAAAATAGTAGCAGAGACTGTTAATGCTTTTCAGTGGCATAAAGTGAGGAATACTTATAAATAAAACAGTTACCCTTGCTCCCAGCCTGCCTACCTTTTTTTCCAAAAAGCTTTAGCCTGTGGGGTTGAAATGTTTTTTTAAAGTAAGTTGTTTTTATGCATTCATATTGTTACCTCTATTTTTTATATTTAGGTGTGAGTGCTGATCTCTGTGTAGCCAAAACAGCAGCACTCATGAAAAGAGGTAGTTAGCAGCAGATTTGATGGAGACCCAAGGCTTTCAAAGTACAAACAATAGTTAAAAACAAAACCCTAGTGTGGTGTAGTGAAGGGAAAGTAGAACAAAACAGTCCAAAGTCGATGTTTAGTGGGCATGGAAGAATGACTGACTCTTGGTGGCGGGAAAACAGACGAAATGGCAGGGGCAGGTGTAGAGGGGTGGAATGGAGTATTGTGGGCAAGGACATGGCTGCCTGATTGCCTGAAATGCTGAACAGGAGTGTGGCACAGTGCAACATTTTGTCATAGTCCCCCCTTAAGGTTTCTCTTTTCACTTGACTAATTGCTATCTAAACAATAATGTCGATTAAATCTTTCTTTTGTCTTGCTTTAGGTAAACCAATATATCACTGTGAGGATTGCAGGACGCTTTGCTGTTTGTTTGGTTTTCAAGTGTAATCAGGATACTGTGCGGTTGTCATTGTCACCTGTACGAGCAGGGGCTGTTCCCCAGTTAGAAAATCCAGTAAGTTGCAGCAGCTTATGATACTAGACCACACAACATGGCAGTCACTCAGTAGCAGAGGTAGGTCTCCTGGTGCTGCCTAAATGTCGTGGACTACAGCTCCCATTAGCCTCAGCTAGTATGGACAGTGGCAAGGGTTTATGGTACTTTTGTAGTCCAAAACACTTGGAGGGCATTCAACTGCTTCCCTCTGCTGTAGCACTTGTACAAATACAGATTCTATGGAGAGTTGAAGTCTGCCTGTTTGTGAAGGAGAATATTGTTGTAGGAACATTTAGAAAGAGTAAAGTATTTGATATGCAATGGGGTCAAAAGCATTGACATAAACAAAGTGAAACAAAAACAAAAAGGCACATACAATGTTCCCATGCAGCTGTCCTTCCCTATTGAATTTTGTGTTGGGCACAGCACAATCCCAAATTGTAGTCAATGGGAATACCCTTTGCTAGTTCACACGTCCATATTGGAGCCCTAGAATATATCCAGGCAATTGCAGTAGCAAAATGCGGAGTTTAAACATATACAAGGTGCTTTCTTATTTTCTTCAACATATTGCTTGACTCTTGTGAGATAATGCTAAGTTAACACTTCCCACTGGATGGACTCACACAGATATACTGAGGTAGCAGTTTAAAACAAGCCATAGTTTCAGCTCCCTACTCAGAATAACACTAACCTATTGTAATAATTAAATGGATTGATTTTTTTTACAATGGACCTGGGTTTCTAAGAGGAAGGGTAAGAGACAAATGCAAAACCTTTCTAGAAATACAGTGCTGAATTTATGTGCAGCAACATGCCATAGATATTCATGGGTAGATTTTGCCATTTTCTGAAGTAGTTTAAGGAAAAGTGATGAAAACTAGCATCTTCCTCCATGCTGAACAGATTCAGAAGAATAGTTTGTCCCACGGAGCAGCTGCCATGCATTTTACAAGCTATCATATTATCATGCATATCACGAGCTCATAGCTATCAGACCAAAGGCAGGAGCCAAATGAATTTCAGTGGAATGTCATTGCAATCACATAACTAGAATCACAACTATCCTTTCGTAGGGCCGGTGTGTTTTCATCACCTTTGTAATAGTTAAGAATTCAGCAATTTTCCTCCATTGCTGCATCTTCATGCCAAGAAAAGTTTTACTGGTTATGTAGATTGTTATCTAATCCTTAAAACTGTCATCTAAATTGGTCAAAGGATTTTCTAAAATACACAGCAAAATATTATACAAGAAGGAAATGCACAAGCCTTTAAGAAAAGAAGCCACTGTTAGAAACACTATCCTAACATGAGTACCCATTGCAGGCTACAACTTATTTTTTCTAGTATTTTTTCCATTCCAGCTACCCATTATGATATGGAAGCAAGAGATTTTGCTGCAGTTGATTTCAATATCCTGATTGCAGAATCAACATAATAAGCAAAGCAGTCACTCAGCACTTTGATTACTTATTGCATAACATCCTAGGGCAGTTATAGAAAATCTTTTAGAGACTGAGTGCCCAAACTGCAACCCAAAACCCGCTTATTTATTGCAAAGGCCACCACTGGCCTAATCCTTCCTTGGTGCACTCCCCCAAACCTAATACAGGGCTAGAGTTCCATTGAAAAGAGGGCAAGTTTGAAAAAGCCTTCCTTGAGTAGCTTTTTCCGCACAGCTCAACATTTTTGCCCATTCTAAACACATTCCAACCCTCAAAACCAAGCCAGGACTCCTCATTTTTCTAACTCTGCCCTGGTGCACACCCCTAACCCTAATACAGGGCTAAAGTCCCAT